>NC_059338.1:46425833-46731944 GCF_018350155.1 Leopardus geoffroyi | reverse complement strand
TCAATTTTCAAGTGAACATAAAAAATACATTGACTTTGGGGCACCTGGGCGGCTCAGTTGGTTGAACATCCCACTTGGGCTCAGGTCATAATCTCACTGTTCTTGAGTTCAAGCCCTGCATCTGGCTCTCTGCTGTCAGCACAGAGCCCACTACAGATCCTCCCTCTCCCTCTCTCTCTGCCCCTCCCTGCACTCTCTCTCCCTCTCCCAAAAATAAGTATTTAAAAAAAACACACCCTGACTTGCAAACTCTTGTGACCCACCTGGTTCAGGAAGTGTGGGAAGAGATAAATAAAAATTATGTCTTTTTTCTGTATCCATTCATGTATCTGGGGCTCCAACAGAGATATTTCAAAAAATAAAGAGAAAGAATTTACTTCTGTTGACAGATAACTTAAGAATCCAAGAAGACTTATTCTGAGGACAACTACTAAGTGATAGCCAAGAAGCAATGACTAAAGTTTGCTGAATCCCAGAACCTTGGATCAGAAGGAAACTTGGATGTCATCTCTTCCATCTCTGTTTTATAGATGACAAAGCTGAAGGGTGGATTTACCCAACTTTTCACAACTAGTGGGCATCACAGGAGAGGGTCAGAATGCTTTAACATAAATGAAAAAGATGGGCATAAAAAGCAGTGTCTGTAGTATAAGAAAATTTTAAAACAACTGGAATTCTACTTAATTCTACTTTCCTCTCTCTAAGTAGGTATGGATGGACTATTCAAAAGTACCTTTTCTGCCTCATCCTTTCTCCGTCTCATTCTTTTTATTTATATATTTTAATTTATTTTTAAATGTTTTTATTTGAGCTTTACACAGTGTCAGTATCGTAGCCACCGAGGTTTATCCGAGGTGCGATTATTGCTAGTTGAAAACTTTCCCAATGTTTTTGAGTAGAGTTGACATACAATGCTATATTAGTTTCAGGTGTAAACATAGTGATTCGACACCTCGGTACGTTTTGCTGTGCTCACAAGTGTAGCTACCACATGCCGCCATACAACGCTATTACAGTACCGTCGACTATATTCCCTGTGCCGTATGTCTATCTCATTCTTTAAATGTTGGAAGAACATTGCTGCTAGAAATCTGTATTTCAACTCCTTTTCTTTTTCCCACCCCAAATTCTTTTGGAAGGTAAAACTGACTGGAAAAAAATGTTATCAAAAACAAAAATAATGGATCTTTCAGTTTAAATGACCAGATGTTGCCTCCATTCCACAGATAAAATATTCATCTTTGTTTCTATAGACTTGAGTTACAAGAATAAGTGTTTATAATGAAATTCCTTTATAGTTATAAAAATGTCTGTCTTTCTATCTATCTATCTACACACACACACACACACACACACACACACACACACACACACACACACACTTGAAGAGGATTATGAAAGTTAAAGTATGTGTACAAGAATTTAGCTTTCTTTTTATTTCTTATCTCATTTTTACTCTCCTAAATCATTTCCTCCTCATTTCCTTGGTTCTGCTAATTTTAGTGAAGGCACTTAATAAAAAGGGCATTTCTTTTGTGTAAAGGTCACTTTGGGGGTGCTAAGAAGTTCACAGAAAATTCTGACATTACTCTTCCTAAAGGTTGGTGCAAATAAGCAATCAAATTCTAGGAACCAAAAAGAAAAAATGAATTCCAAACATGCAGTAGGAGCCTTACTTTCTGGATTATTCACTCTCTCTACTATATATATTTAAGATTGATCTCCTCTCTCTTTCCCATTAGATTTTTTTTCCTGCCACTTTTTTTTTTAAAAAAAATTGAGGTATGAGGGTTGATGGGGGGTGGGAGGGAGGAGAGGGTGGGTGATGGGTATTGAGGAGGGCACCTTTTGGGATGAGCACTGGGTGTTGTATGGAAACCAATTTGACAATAAATTTCATATATTAAAAAAAATTGAGGTGTAATTGACATGCAACATTATATTAGTTTCAGGGATACAACATAGTGATTCAATATTAGTATACATTGTGAAATGATCACCACAATAAGTCTAGTTAAGAGCCATCCCCATACATAGCTACAGACTTATTTTTCTTGTGATGAGAACTTGTAAGATCTACTCTCCTAGCAACTTTCAAACATGTAATACAGTATTATTAACCAAAGTGGCCATTTAGCTCTTAAATCTTTCACATTTCTCAAATTTAAACAAATAGAAAAACCACCTCCCTGTGCCCCTTATTCTCCTTCACCACCTATTTTCTCTTCTCCTCTATACACAAACTTGTCAAAATATTTGTCTATGCTCACCATTCCCTCATCTCCCCTTGAAGCCTCAAATTTTAGCCAAATTTGGCTTCTTCCTCCCAACACTTCACCAAAAGAGCTCTGGGTCAAGTCACCAGTGACTTTCATCACACACTCAATCAAATAAGCGCTTTTCAGTCCACATCTTGAAAGATCTCTCAACAGCATTTGGCATGACTCCCTCTATCTCGAAGCACTCTCTCTGTCCCTAGTGACCTTGACAAAATATTGTCCTGATTTTTTCCCTCCTCTTTTATCATTGTTTCTGGGTGTCTCCATTACATGTTCATTCTTCCTTACTTGGCCAGTAAAGATTCTGCGGTTCTTAAAGACTCATCTCTAGGCCACCTTATTTATAGTTTCCCTAGCTGATCTCATCCATGCCAATGAGTTCAGTTCAAACATATGCAATGGTGACCCAGAAATGTACATCTGTAGTCTACACATTTACTAAAATGTCTCTATGTTACACACAGTTCAATATGTAAAAGAAATATTTATGATTTACCTCGCCCCTCAATCTAGTTCTCTTCCACTGTCCCTCATCTCATAAAGTACCTACATTCATCCAGCTGTACAATACAAAAATTTAGGAGTTATTTTTTAGCCCCTCCAGCCTCATTCCTCCATCACCTAAACCATCGCCAAACCCTATCCATTTTGCCCACGAAACAACTCCTGAATCTTTCCACTTTTCCTTATCTCATCAACCACCTTAGTGCTAGCAGCTACCTCTACCATCTTTTACGTCTTAGAGGACCTAGACTATGGCAACAGTTCCTAACAGTTCTTCCATCCATTACTATGAGCTCTTCTCAACTACACTCCCCCCCAGGGAGCCAAGGCTATTTTTCTAAAACATAAATCTGACTACATCATCTACCAATTAAACCTTCTAGCAATTTCCTACTGTTTTTAGGATAAAGTTGAAGCTCTTAAAGCACTGACTAAATACAATGTCCCTGCATGATCCGGCTTCTACCTACTCCTCCAGCAATTCCTAATTATTTCCGTATCTTTCAGCTTCTCTTACACACCTTTATTCAATAGGACCTTTCCTTTGTGTCCTTACTCTAGAGGGTTCTCCCTTCTACCCTCTTTTCTGGTTAAGTCGTATTCCTCCTTGGCATTGAATTCTGCCTTCACTACCTTGAGAAAGTCTTGCCTGAATGCCTCAACTATATCATACTCTCTAAGTTACATTATACATTTTCAACTGTTTGACTATTTAATCAATTTTGGTCACTCCACAAGACTGTTAGCCAAAGGGAGAGGGACTTCATCTGTTTTTGCTTTTCGACCATCCCCATGCCAAGTGAGGGCCTAGCACGTTATGGAAGCAATATTTGTTGAATAAAAGAGTAAATGACCAAACTAGAAACTCAGAGCACTGAATTATCAGAACAACCTGGAGTTTCTGGAAAATTCAAGAAAAAAAAATGGGAAGAAAAGTGTATCCAGTCATTTGGCTGTTATTTTTCCAGAACATTTCTTTTTTCTTAGCACGCAAGTGATAATATCTTAGCCAACTGGCTTTTTCTATTTCGGCGCTCATCACTAACACGAATCATTCTGAATTACTGACCAAACTCTAAACAGGCAAGCCTTTCATAGTAGCAGTACATGATTTCCATTCAGTAAGGAGTTGTCCTACTCAATTCAACCAAAAACAAATATCGTCTCCTGTCTCCCAAGTATTCACCAGGTGCTATGCCTCTGTGCCTATTTGTTTTGTTGCAGTGATTGTTTTGTTTTATTTTTAAATGTTTCCAAACCAGTTCATCTTTTGCTTTGTGCAATGTCATTTACTCTCCTAGCAGCCATACAAATCTGCTGTATTTTCCACAAAAATAAAATAGAAAGAGAGGTTATCAAATATTCATGTCTCACTCATGGCCTAACGTATTTTCAGTAGGTGACACTTACTTTCTCTTTAACATAAACCATTCATAAAGAGTAGAACATTTCATAAAATTGGATACGGTTAATTCAAATACTTTGACACATGGAAATTTTTACTACAAGTTCTAATTCATTTGCAAAACAACAGAAACATGAAATAACTAAAGTTGTCATTATTCCATTTATAATTATTCATAAGATTTCCAACAATTTAACAAGTACCTACTATGTAATAGGTGCTTATCACTAATCTTTAAAACAGCTAATATTATAACAAATGTAATATAAATTAGTCATACTTACAGAAGAAAAAAATCTAAGCTTAGAACTGTTAAAGGCTATACAGATGAGGATGATTTCTAACACATAGTTAAAAATAAGGCGCCATAACTATGGCAGGCATCACTAACATTATTATTATTCATTTAGTCAGTCAACAAATATTTAGTGAATGTTTATTATATGCTAGACCTTGGGATACAATAGGGAACAAAACAGACACGGTCCTTCACCTTCATTGAAGTTACTTAACGTATCTTTTTTTTTAATTATATGTTTTTAAATTTACATCCAAATTAGCATATAGTGCAACAATGATTTCAGGAATGGATTCCTTAATGCCCCTTACCCATTTAGCCCATCCCCCCTCCCACAACCCCTCCAGTAATGTATCTTTTAAAACCTGTAAGAGGAAGAAATCAGTGTTGCAATTTAAAAGGGACCCCCCCGCCCCCCCCCCCCCCCCCAGGGCAGATGGATGGCTCAGTCTTTTGACTCTCGATTTCAGCTCAGGTCCTGAGATCTGAGTTAGGCTCCACCCTGGGTGTGGAGCCCACTTGAGATTCTCCCTCTCCTCTCTCCCTCTTCCTCTGCCCCTCCTCTGCTCACACTCTCACTCTCTCTCCCCCACCAAAAAATAAATAAAATAAATAAAATAGAAGGGAAACCCCAAAACCTCAGTTCTTTAAGTAGTTCTTAGTTCTTTTTCTAGGATTGAAGAGGTGAGAAAATTCTTATTTTTCATATGCTGGACATGTTCCTCTTTATGACCTATAAATATAAACAGAGATCACATCTTTTTCTGAGAACTTTAGGCAATGAGGAGAGATCCCCACACTCAAGACATTCCTATGAGGAACTGTAAAGTAGAATTTGGCACCCAAATGCTCATCATGACTTCTTGAGTTGCGTCCTTGGCATGAGGGCACCAAATGCAGTATGTTACTACAAGGTCATTTCAACAGTCAGAAATTGATGATTTGTAATACAACCAACTCAACGTGCAGCTCCTTGGGGGAAAAAAAGGTTTCTCTTGGGAAAAGATTCTAAAATGATTCTTTAATTTATTTTTTTAGGATTCTGTGATTATATGAAGTAACAAGATAAAAATGCACATTTCTTGGACAGCCAGGAAACTGAAATATTTGGATTGGCAACAGAAAGTTATAAGTAAGTCAAAGGCACTATAGCTTCTGTCAGATAGTGGCCAATTACTATGGGAAAGAAACTTCACAATCTCAATTATGACCACTCCTACCTTTCAAAGTCTATTTATTTGACATTCAGTCGTGGGACCATTTTGTATAAAGTTCAGTATGGAGCACGCTTATTAAGGTATGCTTACTTCTTTCTAATGCAACGTACACAAACATTATTCCTTCAACAGAAAGCCAAGATTTCTAGCTGCTCCCCAGAAATAGAGAGTGGATTCTAATGGGAAATGGAAACAATTTCAGACCAATATAAATCTTCCAAAAGTTAAGGTTCTAATCTAAAAATTCCTACTAAAGTTCTAATCTAAGAATTCTAAATATAGTGGTATTGCTTTCATTTTCCTTACAAAAGTCATATTTTGGCCATGTTATTACAACACTTTTTTTTTTAATCAGTGTCCTGCATACATTCAATAAGGCATGACTAAATACATCATCTGGGTCTGGGAATATGGCTGCATTACAAACTTGTTAGAGTGTCCATGCTACAGCACCCTCCTTTTAGAGGGAGAAAACAAAAATGACAAGAATATGTATCAAATAAAGACAAAACACTGGATCATTGAAGCAAATAATAACACTTCCCAGAGCTGCTGAATTATAAAGAAGTCACAGATATCAAGAAATGGCATTGGCGGGGGTAAATTAATGCCATTAGTGTCAGAAATTATTAGCATTTGGAATGCATAGGTTTTACTTTTCTAATTAAACACAGTTAATGGCTCAACTTTTTTTTTTTTTTTTTTTTTTTTTTTTTTTTGTGGCTCAACCTTTTGATAGTTCTCAACAAAAACTTAACGTACTGGTTCTGAACCAACTTTTAGGTCTGCACATAGACCATCTGCACGAGACACTCCAATCAGTAAATATCTCACATTACATGCAGTGATTCTCAAATGATGGAGAGAAAGAAAATGTAATGCTTAACCCTCAGGCGGAGTGCACCAGAATCTTCCTGGACATACATATTATTTCAAAAATGTCCCTCTAAAACCTGGATGATTTTTTAAATGCTTTCCTTTCCCCTGTTTGTTTGTTTATTTATTTATTTATTTATTTATTTATTTATTTATTTATTTTTTGAGAGAGAGAGAGTGAGTGTGTGGGGGGTGGGGGGCAAAGAGAGAGAGAATCCTAAGCAGGCTCCACACTGTCAGTGCAGAGCTCAATGCAGGACTCGAACTCACAAAATGTGAGATCATGACCTGAGCTGAAACCACGAGTCAGACACTTAACTGACTGAGCCACCCAGGTGCCCCACCCCTTCCCCTGTTTAAAAAATTACTAATTTCAATATTTGCTATCACTATTCTTTTGACATCAATCAGCACTTAAAATGTTAGTTTAAGCAATTCTTAAAGATTTAGACTATACGGTCCATGCAAGCACAAATAATTGCTCGTTATTAACATGGTGATGGCCCTTAACCAAGAGAGCCAACCAATGTTATCACTATCTTCTGAACTGTCCTTCTAAAATAACTTCTAGGGGTTCCTGGATGGCTGAGCCAGTTGAGCTTGAGTATCTGACTTCAGCTCAGGTCATGATCTCAGAGTTCAAGAGTTTGAGCCCCGCATAGGGCTCTCTGCTATCAGTATGGAGCCCACTTCGGATCTTCTGTCTCCCTCTCTCTCCTCCCCTTCCCTCACAACCTCTCAAAAATAAATAAACATTAAAAAATAAAATAACTTCTATTGTATATGTTTTGAATTGTTGTTACTGCTATTTTTTCATATCTATTTACTCATTTTTATACCTTCATTGCCTGGAACACACATTCCACTTTATACAATGCATTTTATAAATGTTTATTCAATTAGTCAATCCATCTACCCATCAGCACTCTTCACTCTCATCTGGGCTTATCCTTGAGTGAAGCATATCCCAGAGCAAAAGAGACTAAATCACCTATTCCAAGCTCAGGATTTACATGGGTTTGCTTGAACTATTTAGGATTGTCCTCTACATTTATGATGTATTAAAAATTACAACATTCAATCTGAATATATGAACCAATCATGGCTAATTTAGTCCTTCTGAGTACTCCAGTTTTGTTGTGTTTTCTTATACAAAGACATAAATATACTCAGGAAGCTAATGGTTCAAAAATTACTGAATAAAATCAGCAAAAAAAGTATTTGGAAAAAAAGTGAATTCATCTGGTTTTAAGCATTAATTAAATTTTTGTTTCCAAACAAGAGGTATAACAACAGTTAACTGTAATGTCCTAAGTCTCTTTTCTAGCTTTCTTGACTACAGCATCAGAAAACTACAAAGACCCTTGGCCAATGATTTGGTTTAGTAGCTACAGAACACAGTTTGTACTGACAAAATTAGAACATTAGTAGGAAAGCAAACTGGTATCCTGTCTCTTGAACCACATAAAAGCTTACACAGCATTATGAAAGGAAAAGATAGGATAAAATAGAGAGGGAAAGTATAGGACCTGAGGTCCCCAGGTGGGGAAAATAGAGAGGGAAAGTATAGGACCTGAGGTCCCCAGGTGGGGAAAAACACATAGAAAACAAGGATCCTTGACTATAGTCCATGGGCATTCACTTTCCAATGTCCCCTTCTCTGCAAAGAGAGCTTTCATACTTCTCTGATCTTACACTCTAATAAACTTTTGCCTGCTGCTCATTCTGTGTTCATCTCTTCATTCTTCAAAGCAGCGAGACAACAAATCCGGGTATTGAGGTAAAAAATCCTGCAACAGCATCAATAAAGTTAAGATTTAAGGCCAGATGTGTTTGTGTCCACTGAGTAGCACTTAATATCTATCTATGGGCTAAGGGGAAAAAGGCTTCTATGCAAACCAGCTGTGCCAACTAATAATAGCTACAAAAAGTAAATGGATAGAGAATTGAAGACATGCTCATAAGAGAATATAGAATAATTTTGGGAATGTAATCTGGCAACCAGAAAAGGCCGAATTTTAAAATAAGGGTTTATTTTAAAAATATCTTCAATGATAAAGATAAGGAGTTCAGAGATTATGAAAAATGAAATTCTCAAAATCCATTTAAATCTCTGCATTAAAGACATACAGCACACTGCTTTTTTTTTTTTTTTAATTTACTTTTGTTACAAGAAATCTTAACTCTCCCTCCTTCCCCAAGCGTGATCTTTGCAAATCTTTCTAAATAATCACAATCCCCCATGTTTCTGATTTCAACTTTACATTTTCTTCAATCCTGCTCTGGGGTTTTTGAAAATTACTTCCATAAAAAGTTAAGTTTACCACAAAGACATCCCTTCTAAGTGCAAATGGGAGCATGTGCTACTTCATCGCCCATTTTTTCCTTGTTGGCTCTGTCCAGATGACAGAGCAGTGAAACCTCCCTCTACACTTGAACTTCTTAACACAATGCACATCACCCCAATATGTGTGGCCAGTTAACATGAGCTCTTTCCACTTCTTTTCTACCTAAAAATTTTTCTGATTCTTACCATACTTTCCTTCCTTTTTGTTGTATTCACATAATAGCAAATATTTATTGAAGGCCTACCATGCGCCAAACACTACAACAGGCGTAAACAAGATGGAGTCTCTGTCCTGCAGCGTGCCGAGAGAGACAGATATGAAAAGGAGCTGTGGATTCCAATATGATAAATGCTCTGCAGGTGGTAAAGGAGCTCACAGGAGCAGCTCCTATATCTGGGGGTCAAGGCATTTAGGTCTAAGTGAAATCCAAAATATGAGCAAATATGAGCAGGTACTTCTCAAGCATGACATTACCACATCCATAAAGATAGATACTTGGAACTGGAAAAGTATGTTTGGAAAAGTCTGAATAGGATAATATGGGAGGTGCACATTTTATGATACAGGTAATAGAAATAAATGATGCTGGACCTTACACACCACCCTAGCCTCTCAAAAGAAGTAAGTGAGAAAGGGCTTCTATGTGATGCCAAGGACTTTCAGAGGAAAAAAGTTAACCATGACTTCGCCTCACCCAGCAGAGTATCACCTCAGCAGAGGGCATTTGGGAATGTGTGGGGCATTTTTTGGTTAGCACAGTGGGGAGTACAACCAGCAATTAGTGCCTGGAGGTCAGGAATGCCAAATATCCTGCAATGCCTGGAAGAGTCCTTCGCTAGGAAAAATTGTCCAACCCTAAATGCTGATGGGGCCCCATTGAAAAAGCACTCCTCTAGGCCTTCATCAAGCCATCAAACAGCCCTTCCTCTCTTCTCTTCTATGCCTCCGGATATGGAGGCCTACCAGTTAAATAAGGTGCCCATATGCAGTTATTAAGAATCACACTGAGAGTCTGAGATTCCCACCAAATTTGTCTTATCACAAAGCTCCACAAGAAGGATAAAGCAGTGGTATGAAAATCAAGCATAAAGACAGTGTTCTGGAAAGAGTCAGTAGCATCACAGTCTACAAAAAAAGGGAAGGAGAATGAGACTGACCAAATCACTGTTTGCTTTGGCAACAAGTATGTTGTTGGCGACCACTGGAGAATAGTAGCTTCATTACAAAGAATACAGGAAGGGGTGATTAGGAAGTGGAAATTTCGAGTAGGTTTAAAATGTGCTTTCAATAAATTTGACAATGAAGGAATGCATGATATTAAAGTAGCAGTTTGAAAGAGTTGTTAGGTTGGAACAGCAAGTTTTTGTTCTTACTGTTTTTGTTTTGATCAGGAGACTTTTTAGGGTGTGGGTGTGTGTGTGTGTGTATTTCATGAATGATAGGAGGAACTGTTTGCAGGGACCAATCGAAAAGGACTGAAGAGTGTCTCAGAGGAATGGAACCAGAACAGATATTTTTGAAGAAGGAAGGATCTGACAAATACTCAAGTACCAAAGGTCTTTAAAACAGAAAGACTGTTTAATGTTGCAGATCCCATAGTTCTTAGCAGGTAAAGCCCAGAGAAAGACAGAAAAAAGAAGGAAAAAGAAAAGAAGAAAGAAAGAAAGAAAGAAAGAAAGAAAGAAAGAAAGAAAGAAAGAAAGAAAGAAAGAAAGAAAGAGAAGCATAGAGTTAATGACTACCCTGGTAAGAAGTAAATTCAGAGATTGTCTCTAACTCTGGACCAGAGGTGTCTTGCCTGAGCCCACAGGAGCTAAGAGGTACCATATAAAATTGCCTCTGCCAACAACCAGGGCAGAGTCACTGAAATTACTAAAAGGTCATCACAAGGTACCTCTAGTGTAATCACAGGGCCACAGTCACAGAAATAACCACTTAGAAACGTGGTAGAGAAAATATCTATGTCATATGTCATCCAATTGCTACAACTGGTGGCATAACTCAGTTAAATGCTATGATGATATTCCTATTGTCTAAGAATTACAATATTATTTTACAACATCACAAAGTAATCAATGTGTATGACATGCTTTAAAATTAATGTAATCAATCATTCTTTATTATATCATAGTGAGATTATGATGATTTCAAAATGTTACTTAAGCATACTGAGGTCCGAATACCATGTCATGCTAAACCTCCCTGGAGTTTTTGCCAGTGTCTCTGTGATTACTAGCTTGTGTGATTACAAAAACTACCAAATTACTAAGACCCCAACAGCTCACTGTGTTCTCACACACCCTTGTTCCTTCCCTTAACTAACAGAAAACCCATTCACCCAGCTGCCAAAGCTAGAACATAAAATATGTCTGTCAAGTTACATTAATAAGGTACCCTGCTCTTTACTGCTTTTTATTGCTTTATAGGTATCAGTGGTGGAAAAGTCGTAACAAATACTATAGATGAATTTTAATTTTATAAAAATAATTTAGGGGGCGCCTGGGTGGCGCAGTCGGTTAAGCGTCCGACTTCAGCCAGGTCACGATCTCGCGGTCCGTGAGTTCGAGCCCCGCGTCGGGCTCTGTGCTGACAGCTCAGAGCCTGGAGCCTGTTTCCGATTCTGTGTCTCCCTCTCTCTCTGCCCCTCCCCCGTTCATGCTCTGTCTCTCTCTGTCCCAAAAATAAATAAACGTTGAAAAAAAAAAAATTAAAAAAAAAAAATAAAAATAATTTAGAATTCTTTGAATTTCTAATGAAAACAAGTGTTAAATGTTTTTATTTCTGTCTCAAAATGTCTAAGAAGCTTAATTTTTCAGAAAATCTTGGGTTAACTAAATATTTTGAATTTGTTGCCTATTACACAGGTATTAAAAGGCAAATAAAAATAATAAAATCCCCATGATTTCTTCAAGCTAAGTATGAAACATTTTTAGTGAATTACTTGAACGATTTTTTTTCTGAAAAATATTTTTTTAAATCTCCATTAAAAAGAAAAATTGCATTTGGGGGCAAGATCATTTCCTCACAAAACAAAACAAAAGCTCTGTTCTTCTAAGAGCAGACTTGGCCATACCAATCTACAGCCCAAGCAAGCTCAGGAAATGTTTTAATGATATTCCACTATCCCTTGAGACATTTAACTTCAGCTCATGAAAATACCAGTGTCTAAGGGATGAAAATTACAATGGCTCCCTACAAAAGCCCACTCTAAACTATGGGGCTAATTTAAACAATATGGCAAAACTCCAACCAAACCTCTAATATAGATTAAAGCATCTATTACTTAAAAGCTGGTCTGTGTGTTTATCTGTCAATAGTAAATTTTATTTCAGGTTCCACATGTTTTACATATTCCACAAAAATAAAAGAAAACCATCATGTATTCTAATGTAATATTAATTTTCACTACCTCTCTCTCTCTCTCTCTCTCTCTCTCTCTCTCTGGGGGGGGTTGAGAAGTGAGGAGGAGGGAAGGCTGGGCACAATGTCTCACATATGTGTGTACAGATATGCTGAATTGAGTATTTTATAATGTCACTCAAATAAATGCATAGACGAAACTATGTCCTCTTTAGGTCCGCTGTGTTGGCATTAGAGAAATGTCAAAACTTTGCAATAATCCTTGAACTCTTTTAAAAACAAAAATCAAAATAGAAGGCAATATCATACATTTCAAACTCATGAAACCAATAGGCTAAAATCAATTAAATTTAATTCACTGAGTAATGGCTTACAGAAGAGAACAAGCTAAGGTGATTTTTAATATAGACAGACTTCTACTCTGGATATCAGTATTTGAGGGTGAGTGGGAGAGAAAGGTTTAGTATATACTAATCCAAACATATACTCTAAATCCAAATGCTTGGGCCAGAACTCCAGCTTCCACTTTGCTGCTATTTGGCCTTCAGTAAGTTACTAGACCTCTCAGAGTTTAACCTTATTCTCTGTAATATGATATATGGTATAAACAAACAAAGACTACCTCACAGGATTAAAAGAGAAAATGCATGTAAGCACAATGAAGGTTAGTTTCCCTCCTTCTCTCTTTCCCAACATTTGCTCCTTCTACCCCAAGAAACACAGGTAAAATATATTCTAGCATTTTGCTAATGGAGGATTTTGGTCAAAGAGAGAATAAGGACTTGCCAAGGAGAACTGAAAAATGACAACGGCCATGCTGAGGATTCTTATGATTTTCTGTACTCTTTGTTCCCACAATGGTGACTCTCTCCCCAACATACTTCCCTGTGAGCTCTCAAAATCACGGCAGTTGATTTTGCAATGTTAGCATACCATGTGCTTTGGTCAAGTGGGCAACCCTGGGCGCTGGGTGAGCTCCTGCCAATCTCTCCGGACTCTAAGTCAGTGTGGCACGCACCTGCCGATCCCCAGTCTCCCAGCCCACAGTAAGAGACCGAGCCAAGCTAGAGTTTAAAGCAACTTCTCAGAAGGGCATTCTGTACTGCCATCCAAGCCCAATCTTAACCTAATTCTTCTCATATGGGATAAAGGGAGTACCCCAGAAGGTACATCTTTTCCATCTGTCTTTTAGGCCAATTTTTCATCAATAAAACTTACATTTCACATGGTGCTCCATGACCTTTTCTCTCTCCTACTCTACCACACACATGCACACATATACCTCATAGGTTCAAATTTAAAGGGACATATTTTAGCTGGTGACATTATACTGAAACTGAGGAAGAGAAAAACAAAACATTGAAAAACAAAAAGTCATCTCATGTTGCCAGAGGCAAGTCAAAAAAGCACGTCCCTTCATTCCATTTAACTTTTAACAAGCCTGAAGGGGGAAAGGTTCCATATGCAATGCTGGCAAATGTAGCATTAGGGTGACACATGGTATACGATATGATGATGCTAACCACAAATGGGTAATTAGGCCATCGCTATGGCCCAAACCTAGATGTTGGGAAAAATTCAATAGTATTAATTTGGTTCTGCCATATTTGATTTATGTAAAAGCTTCATGCTGGCTTGGTATCTGGAAATGTGTCCTTCTTCAAATAGTTTTAACATTAATAATTTGCAGATTGAAATCTGTGGTTAAATACATTTTTAAGAGGGTATTTGCAGCTAGCAAAGGTTTGCACAATGATACATTGCAACTGCTGGAACCAGACTGAGCCATAGAACAGATTTCCAAGGAAGTCAAAGAAAGCCAAGATGCAAGAGAACCCCAGATGAGGCAAAGAGAGCCAAGACGCCATTTTTAATACAAAGCCCAGCCTCCCTTTGCCCATGTGCGTTTCATACTGAAACAAAATTTAAGATTGTTTCTTACTGTCCAAATAGCCCTCTACAAAGAAATAAGTGACAAAAGAAAGGAGTAATTGTTAACGGGGGAAAAAATAAGGCTAAATACAAAATAATGGGCATGAAGAGAAAACATAGAAGAATATGCATAAACACAAGTTCCAAATACTATTTTCTGCATTTCCATGGAAAACCTCATGTTAGGGAAAATGATTTCTGGGCCTTCAATTTGGAAACTAAAAGAGGCCTCTTTGGAGCCAGATAAATAACAACATCATCATGATGTTATAAAATCACAATGCATTCTTTTTCTAAAATACCTCAAAATGTCTTCCAGACATCTTTGTGTTAATCTACATGGGCTTCCCTGACGTGCACATGCAGCATTTTACTGATTGAGGATTTCAATTACAGAAAAAGTAATGACTTGCCAACAATAGCTGATAAGCAAAGACAGGATTAGGCACCAGGTCACCCAATTTATATAACAGATTTCTATCCAGTAGGCAATGCTGTTTTGTTATATTTTATTTTACTTTATTTTTTTTATCTCTATACCCCACATGACACTTAAACTCACAATCCTGAATTAAGAGTCCCATGCTCTACCCACTGAGCCAGCCAGGTGCCCCAGTCAATGCTGTTTTAAAGTCAAGTATATTCACAGTAGAATTAGTTAAAATACCATAAGTGAGGAGAATATATGTGTTTTTAAAACATCCCACTAAAGAAGATGAATCTTTTTCAGAACTCTCCTAGGATTTGTTCATGTTAATGAAGTATTTGATTTTTAAGGACAGGGAGTCTCCTATTAGCCACAGACATGATGGTATTTGTCATGCTGCAGAAAAATTCTCCATATTTGGCTTTCAAAACGAACTATTGGACTTCTGGGGCAAGATGGCAGAATAAAGCCAAATTTGGTTTTAAAACATTTATCTGCTTTCAGAAATATATATATATATATATATATATATATATATATATACACACACACACATACATATATATATACATATATATACATATATACATATATATATACACATGTATATAAATACATATATATATTTAAAAATATAAAAAATGAGAAATATATATATACATACATATTTACAAATATATGCATACATATATATACATACAAATACATATATATATATATATATAAAACACGAAAGGGAGAAAGACTCTGAATTAGTTGAGTAATTTTCAGTATTTTCTCTACTATAAATTGGCTTTAAAGGAAAATTAGTAATTTAAAGCCAGGTCCCAGAATCTTCCTTCCTAAAAACTTAACAAATGAAGAAAAAAAAGAAAAGAATTCATTAAAACTAACAAAGAAATATATCAAATGATGTAGGAGGCACAATCTTAACGCCACTTTCTTTTCAAGAAACGCGGCCAGAGGAAAGTGAAGATTCTAGAAAATGGCTCAGTCATCCCAAAACACATCCTGTGTACACCAGAACAGTGAGGAAGAGAGGTGAGTAGACAACATTCCCAAGTTTTCCACTAATATTTCCAATTATGTTTTAAAGAAACAGCCTGTGCAATATATATTGATTCTATGACCAAGCAATTCCAGATATTTATTCAAAAGAAATGAAAATATGCGTCCACAAAAGGACTTGCATAAGAATATTTAGGAACTCCTGGTTGGCTCAGTCAGTTAAGCATCCGACTCTTGGTTTGAGCTCAGGTCATGAACTCATGGTTTCATGAGTTCAAGCCCCACATCTGGCTCTGTACTGACAACACAGAGCCTGCTTAGGATTCTCTCTCTCCCTCTCTCTCTACCCCTCCTCCAATTGTGCTGTCTCTGTCTCTCTCAAAATAAATAAATAAACTTAAAAAATTTTTTTAATATTTAGAATACCCAAAAACAATAAGCAATTCAAATGTCCATCAACAGAATAATGGATAAGCAAATTGTGGTATAAGAGTAAGTCTAAAGAGTAAGACATGATGCATGACTGCATTCTTACATGGATTTTTAATTGGCTATGAGCAAACATACTTTCAAAGGCAATGCAGACCCTATTTTTAACAATAAACAATAATACAAAAAAGTGGAATTCACCAAGTAAAAGCAGCAATTATTGAAAGAAAATCTGTATTCTTATAAAAAGTGAGTATTCTGCCAGGAAGGAGATAAAAGAAAAACAAGCATCCTAAACAGGCAACCAGAATATGTGCCATTTATATTATGCAATTTTTATGTACTCACGCTATGTTATTCTACAATAAGTAAAGCATCTGTTGATGCTAAAAGCTTATATATATTTTTCCACTCTCATAATGACCCTATTTATTTTACCAAGCTTCCAAAACAATTTACCTCCAGCAGAGCTCTAATGCATCAAGCTGCATTCTTACGGAGATTTTTTTTTTTTTAATTACAGAAAAAGGAAGACACAAGAATGTAATTGCTTAAAAAAAAAAATGAGAGAGAGAGAGAGAGAGAGAGAGATGTTTATTTCTTGTATTTACTTCACATTACAGTCTGGCTATTTTTACTGAGTGAAGACTAAAAAAAGAAAAAAAAACTATACAATTATAGATACTGAAAGTTAATCCCACCTGAAGGGCATGTTCATCACTTGCCCATGTGCAGGAAAATTCAATGACAGCAATTGACATTCCTCCCTGAGTGAAGAAAGCAAATGGCTCCTGAAAACAATCTAATTAGAATGCAGAAAGACAGCTCTGCTCTCCAACTATCAAATACACAAGAGACAATTTAAAGGTTCATAAACAACTCTAAGAAGAAAACTAGAGTGAGCTTACAAAGAATTTAAATATGAAAACAATAAACTAGACCTACTAATAAATACAAACAGGAAATACTAACGGCTTATCACCTAGTAAACCGTATGCTTTGAGCCATGATTTGGGTCAAATAGAAAAACAAACACAGACTTCACAGCATTACATTTCAACATATAGAAGAGTCAATAAACCCGAAGGGAAAAACAACTTCTCTATACAGCCCACTGCTATTAGCACTGTCAATTACTACAGTATACAGCAGCAGTTGAGTAACACAGCTGACCTCTTTCAACAATGTTAAAGCTTTCACCAACCCGCCTAATAAACACATGTTCCCAATAACTCCCCCAATGAATAAGCCCCTTTCAAAAGAGAAACAGTACTCATGAACACTAACCTCTTGATTAGAAAGCACATACTTAGCCAGTGGACTGTGAAGGTCCCCCCCACCCAATTCGCACGCTTCAGGCCACATTCACAATCAATTAGTTACATCAAATCCCCTTTTGTTTCCCTCCAGTGACTTTTTGCCACCCTGTTATTTGACTCCTAAACAAATGCCTCACCTGGCTTTCATCCAGATTCCCTGCCAAGCATGCCCCTCCCAGCCCATATAGAGCCAGCCCATACAGATGTGACTAGCCTACTGGAGCTAGAGTTTCTACATCATATGGTAGATTTAAAATAATGTTTTTAAAATAATTCCCCAGGGAAAATGAGGAATCTGTAATATTTAATTGAAGAAAGCTCACTTGTTCCCTTTCTTGTATTTTTCATGAAGTCGTGCCGTGTCTCTTTCTTTCATATACTCCAGAGCTGCTCCAGGAAGAAGAGCGCATTAGGCTGAGAAGAGGTATCCAGGTTATAATCTCAGTTAAGTCATTAACAGCTACCTTGCCTTGGGTATCAGCCCTTGGCACCTCTGAGGCTTTGATTCTTCACCTACAAATTGAGTGAATTTTGAAATGGAATAATGTTTCAAAACGTTGTTAATTTGTGAAACAGAGGACGTCCAAGAGGCAATCTGTTCACTTTCAATTACGCTTCATCCCACGCTTACTTAAAAGTGTTCAAGCCCCAACACTGCCCCATAATCCTCATCCCTGAAAGACTGATGGTTAATGATCCATTCTAACCATTCATAATTCCTAATGTTTTCCTCAATACCCTAACTTTCAGAATTTATCTGACAATGTGATGCTCAATAATTTCAGCAGCATTTCTTCCAGCATTTTCAATTATTCCTTTGTCAGTTTACTTTTTATTCCATTCCTCTTTCCAATCCCCAAGCTTGGATTAGCGTAACTATTTTTTCTCAAAAGTCATTGAGCATTGCCTGGGGAATCACATAAATATGCTAATGGATCCATCACAAATTTACGAGATTCAACCCCAGCTGCTCAGCAATCCATTAATTCATTTCTCCTCTGTTCCCCTTTTCATTGCCCAAAAGTAGTTATTCCAAACCTTTATCACTCACATCAAGCACTATACTCCCTGCTTCTTCCTCATTCTCAGCAGACAGTTGTCAGAAAAAAATAGAAGACTCTAGCCAAGAACTCCTTCAACTGCCCTCCTCTTCATTTGTATTATTTCCATTTGTCCTACTGTAGCAGACAAACTATGAGTGTTGCTTCTTTTCCAAACTGATGCCATCCTTCCGTGAATTCAAATGCAGCTCTCCACATAGCTTCCAAAACCATCTATCAATCACACCTTCCTTTTATCAATGTTTCTCTTCCACTCCAGAGCCTTTTTTTCCCCTTCTGCTAGCAATCTGTGCTCAAAACTCATCCAAAGTTCAAATAACAAACAAATTCTCTTCCATTAGACTTCTTTAATTTAGAGGAGGTCTGGGAAATAAATGTAGTTTCTAGTTGAGCATCTGCATCCCAGTGATGATTCCACAGCATAGAACAAAAAGCACAACTTTTCAGTAGACAGCATGTCGTCTCTATCACACATCATTTCTCACTAGGTTCAGCACTTAGCTTTTCGGACTCCTTTCAGCAAGACTTACTAAATCTTCCTCTTCTCAGACTCACAACTGAAGAGCTGTGTTCTAAGATTCTACTTTAATTGCCTTTCTTCTTGCTCTCTAAGCCCTACTTGGTTTAGATCATCAGTTCCACAACAGGCCCTGTCCCTCTATATGAACTCTCCGACAGCTCTAACTCCAGACCTAACCTTTTTGCAAAGCTCCAGTATCACATTTTCAACACTTTACTTAACACTACCATTTGGAATCATTCATAAGCAATTCAACATGGCCATATCACAACGTTTTTCATTGCAAGTAATGGGAAACTTCTACTTATCCTATCTGAAATCATAAGTAAATTCACAGCCCCATGTAACAAGAGACAGCAGGCTACAGACAACTGTTAGATGGGCATCAAGACTCTGGATCTTTTTTTCTGCATTTTTCTTGGCTCTGCTCTCTCCTGCGTGCGGGCTTCATCCTCAGGCTGGCAGCTGGTAGATGCAGCAATTCATATTCAAACATAAGATCATCCGTAAAAAGAAATGTTTCACTTCCTTAAGAGGAAAATTTTATTTAGAAGTCCCACTGAATGAGGTCCATGCTTATTCCTAAACCAAACACTAGCAAATGGAATGAGATTACCATATTTAACTTAACAAGGTTTTCTAAGCCTTGGAACTATTCAGATTCAGGGTCAGATAATTCTGTATAGTAAGGGCTGCTCTATGCACTACAAAAAGTTTAGCAGTATTCTTGGCCTCCACCTACTACATGTCAGCAGCATTCCCCACTTGTGACAACCAAAAATGTCGTCTCCAGACATTGCCAAATGTCCCCCGTGGGGGGCAAAATCGCCCCTGTTTGAGAACTGCTGAGTTAGACAAACCATGATATATCCTTAAAACACAAATAAGGGCCATCTTCTCTTAAGAAAGAAGGTAGGAAATAAATGTTGACTAGGCAATCGGTAGTAACCAAAACAATGTCCAAAACAAAACTTGTTTTCTACTCTCTACCTCCAAAATATATTTCCTCTCTTAAATTCCCATTATTGATTAACATATCATGGTCTAGGTACTCAGTGGCCCCAACCAAGAATCTTGGAGTCATGTTGATACCACCCTTATTGTCGATGCTCAATCGACAGTTCCTATCGATATTGATAATGAAGTATCTTGTGGCTCTGTTCTCTTCTCTCATTTCCACCATGACCTAAATATCTCAGTGGTTACCTCCTCACTCTGTGTCCTGCCTCATTGGCTTTCCTACAATTGGAGAGTTATCTTTTAAAGAACAAATCTGATCAATTCGATTTCCAGCTTAATACCTCATCACCCACACAACTCAATTGAAAAGCTTCAACCTATCATACAAGGTCCTTAGTGATGTATCCCTTGCACACTGCTGCAATCTCATTCCAGCCACTTCACTTATCTTATTATTTAGCTACTCCACAGAGTATTTACTATTCCTCACACCAGATATACACCAGTCACTTTTAGTCCTTCCACTTCTCAGGTGTTATTTCCTTCTTAGTGACTTCTATTCTCCTCATGAGAAAATCAATTACTCTAACAACTGAATCTCTATGGGAATACACAGCATAAGAGGGGAAAAAAAAGCACTAAGAAAAAGAAATGTAATTCTCACTGAGGCCCTTAATGCATCATATTACAGCTTTATTCAGTCTGCCAGCTAGATCATGGGCTAATACCGAGATGAGGTATTATCTCTATCTTTATCAACAGTTTCTAGCACATTTCTTAGAACATAACAGGACAGCTCTAAATGAAGGGCTGTTAAAATGAAGGAACTGAATTAAACTGATTTGAATGTGTGTACCCCAAATTATAATAAGTCTCAGGGACTAATTCTAACCAGTCAGTTAAAAGTATTGTTAAAAAAAATAAAACCACGGGCTCAAAATGGTGTCCTTCAGAATGAGTTCCTAAGCTGGGGCTTAATACCCAATCTAATTGCAGTTTCAACCTCGCCCAGAAATTTGGCCTTAACCAGTTAATCAGGATTTTTTTTTTTCCATTAGCTTCAATTAATCCATTACCTGTCTTTTCTCCATTCCCCCTCTGTATGATAAAGACAGTTGCTTTTTCCTCTAGCAAACAGCCTTGTCTGGAACAATCTTTTTGTTTTGCTAGTAACTTTCTTGCCCCCTCCCTCCATCTACAAAAACTTTCCATTCCACAGAACTCCTCGGTGGCTCGTGTGTCTCTCTACTGGCTAGATGGGATGTTTCCTTATTCACAAGCCCTTTAATAAAGCAATTAGATCTTCAAATTTAGTTGGCTACATTTTGTTATTTAACACTGCTTATCTTTAATAATGGTAAATTACCTGAAAAATTTATATACCATATGAAATGTTAATAAATGTTTGCTTAATAGTCAAATAAGTAAAAAAAAAAAAGTGAAAATCAGTGTGACAAATAAAAATGCAACATCACCTATAAAATCATGACAATGTTAAGAGGGATAGTAGTTTCCAAGTCTCTGCGTGATTCAGAGAGGCCATTACACATGTGCATTCCTGGAGACCATCCAAACCCCTCCTCAACCTCACACCCAATGATGATGAACAGAATATGGATGGGGTCTCTGAGAAAAGGGGCTAGGGTGGGGTATCCTTAGATCCCAAGAGATGCCACACTAGACAAGCAACCAGGTCTGAGATATGAAGCAAAAACCACATTTCTAGAAGGCAAGAAGAAAGTTTTGTTTTGCGTTGTGTTATGGTGTTGTTTTTTAAGTCAAACCAAAGTAGAAACTGAGTATGAAGCAAAGAAGTCAGGGTAAATGAAGACGAGCTTGGGAGAGTCACCAACAGGCATAATTGCTTTTAGTATGCTGTATTCCTTACCAGACAGGATGCCTGAATAGAAAATAAATATGAAGCATAGAATTTATAAAGACCTGTTAATTGGAAAAGCCATGTGCCAATATATGTTGAGTCATAAAGAAGTGTGTTTGTTCTCTTTGTCACAGAGGCCCTACTTTGGTAATCTTTGCCAGACAAATAATCAAAAACTCAGAAGGAAGTCTGTAAGCACAAAGATGTGTCTATACCCTTCTTTATAAACAAGAAAGACAAAATGGAAGTGACATACAGACCCATCATAAAATACTGATTACATCTTTTTACATTCATTCAATGAAACTAGCTCTGAAGACCATGTGATACCTATCTGAAAGCATGGAGATGTTTATGACACCTGATACCTATGTTCTAGTCACAATTATATTAATAAAAAAATCGGATGTGGACATGCTCTATCTAAATACACCACAAAAGATAATGGTTATGCCAGAGTATAAGCAGTCTGTAAACTTCATGATTTCATTATCTTCCAAACTTTCTATACTGTGCTTATATTACTTTTTCACTTCATGTCAGCAAGAGCACCATAAAGGTTAAGTCACAATATCATCCATTTATGTGCCTTCAGGCACAGGCAGCACAAAGCACCCATCTTCAGGAAAGGCCAATGTTTGGATAGATTGACACCGAGGAAAGTCTACACAGGCTGTTGGAGGCATGGGTCCAGTCTGATCTTACTTCTTAGAAAGTACTAGGAGCTTGGAATTCAACTCAGAACTGCAGTCATAAGCTTCATCAGCATTGTCCAAAAGGATATGGATTAGCTAAGAGTAGTTTATGAAGTCTCATTCAGGAAAAAATCTATAATTCGCTGCTTCTGGCACCCCACAGCAAGCCTCAGTCTGGACATTTACCTTGTCTGGTCAGGGTGAAGAAGCACCTGTGGTTTACCTGCCAAACATTGCTGACCCCTCCTGTCCTTTATAGAGGACCTTAACAGCATTAGACTATTATTGGCCATCATGCAAAGGGGTAGTGACCCCTTTCTGGAATGTTGCTGTTCCAAGGGCTTCCTCTTTTTGTGCACACATAAAATCAATCTCTAAAATTTAAAGAGATTTAATTAGTGCACCAATAACACATTACTAAATCTAATATCCACAGTGAAATTTGTATAAAAATGCTATATAATATGGCCCTTGTCCTCCCTGTCCCTTAGATTTCTATTTAGCCCCATTTGCTAGGAACAGCCCAGGATCTAGCTCTCATCTGTAATGACACGAAACTGCTACATGCACCAAGAAAAGGGGCAAGAGGCAACCAGAGGGCCTAAGATGAGCCGGGTGTGGCATGACCCTATTGCCTTTAACTAACAGTCTGGTGACCACAAATATTGCCTTCATCAGGTCATGCACTTAAATGTCCCTTTTATGTTCATTTCCTGCTCCATCAGCTGGAACAGAATGAGAGTTGGTGCTCAGTGACTGCTCTATAGTGGAAGCAACTGAATATTAGTTGTGGGCACAGAAAGAGTATAAATTCCGTAAAAGGCTAAAGCATATTCCCACACTGCAGAACTGGAGGTGGTCTGGAGGGCTGAAAGACACTACTTCTACTCCCCACATACCATCCTATTTACAAGTGCAAGAAGATCAGACTTCTCGGAAAGTCCTGCTTGCATTTTGGTAAGCTAAAATAGGCTTAATGCCTTCAAAAACAAAGCGTTACATTTCTAAAGGAAATAAAAAAGGAGAGATAGCTATATGTCATATTTGCATTTTTGGACAGAATGTGAATTTATTTTTCTTTAAGTGGTTCTTCTCTCTCTCTCTGTCTCTCTCTTTTCTTTTCAAGATTTATACAGTCCACTTGACTAATTTTTATCTAACCTAAACTTTAAAGCTAAATAATTTATTTTTCTCTAATTTATAGTTTAAAGCTATATAATTTGGCCTTTTCTTTAATATTAAATTTCTTCTTTCTGTGGAATAACTCTAACATATAATCTCTCTGAAAAAAATTGAAATCCCTGCTCACTCCTCTCTTCAGTAGTCTTTGCAAATGCAGCTCCTCTCAAGCTCCCTATCACCCTTTCAGGCCTTTCTAACCACCTCTGTTCAGAAAATTGCTGGGTTTGGGAATCAGTCTCTTATTCTTTCTCAAATTCTTTTGTCTCATCATAAAGTCCACTAGAACTCACTTTCCTGCTATAGCAGTTTGCAAAAAGAGCAAAATTGCAATATGATTTTGCCTCCCACTAAGAAGCAGAATCTATCTCCCCCATGTTGAATCTGAACTGGTGCTACTAGTTGCTTTGGCCAACAGTATATGCGAGAAGCAAAAGTGTACCATTTCCAAGGGGATTTGCACACTTCTCTTCACTCTCTTGGAAGCCCTCATATCTCTTGGATGAAGCCTAAGCTAGATGCTGGATGATGGGATACCACAATTAGCACTGCAAGCCATCCCAGCTGAGGTCATCTGAGAACAGCCAGGCCCACAGAAGCACCCGCGAGGCCAGCCAAGACCAATAGAACTACCAACCCAGCTCAACTAAAATTGCTGACCCAGAGAACAGTGAACTTTAGTAAATGGTTATTTTATACCACTAAGTTTTGGGATAATTTGTTATACAGCAAAAGTTAACTAATATGGCTGCTCATACACATTCCTTAACAATCAAGCCTCTTCTCTACCCTGCTACTTTTCTTTTTATATGGTAAGTTAAATATTTCCAATCAGTTAGACTATTCTTTCACCTAAGCACATACTATAAATTCTTATAGTTCAATGCAAAAATTCTCCTCATTCCCAAAGTATCTGGCAAGGGTGTTCTTACCATAGTGATATCAAAGGAGGTATTATGTAAAATTTCTCTCAGGCATTTAATATCAAGCATTAATCAAGCATTAGTAAAATCAATAAATTCAAGCATTTAAATTATATTAATTCATACAATTCTCATGTAATATAGAAACAAATCTTCTCCTATTCCTTTTAGGATTATAATCTGCTATGTACCAGATTATATCTCTTTTCATCTTTTTTTTTTTTCTTTTTTCAGGTAGGTTCCCTGCCCAACATGGGGCTTAAATTCACAACCCTGAGATCAAGAGTCACATGCTTCACCCACTGAGCTAGCCAGGTGCCCCTCCTTTCATCTTTTCTATGAGAAAAAAAGGTTGATTCATTTCTTCATGCCTTTCTTATTCCAGAGCCTATGCTTCTCCCATCAAATCATACTGGGTATTTTCACTTTGAGAGTATTGACTAACATGCTAATTTCTTAAAAGACTTAGATATACTAAAATTTGTATACACCAACTTAAACCAAAATCCTTAAGTTTGTTTACTCATTCATTCAAGTGGCAGATGCAACATAAAAATACACACTCCCAGACTCCACCAGACTCTTGAGCACCAAACCTCACGGTTTACCTGTGCACCTTCCTGCTTTTCCCACTTCTCAGAGGTTGTGATACTGGCTAAGCCCCTCTCAACTACTCATTTCTATGTGTGCTTTCCTATGGAACAAATCAGCCATCTTCTCTAAAAGTCCTTAACTTTTTCCAGCCTGCCTTTGATTCTTTGACTGAAGTTAAGTAGAGGAGAAGAAAGATGGAATGCAAATCAAGACATGAAAACATCCATTAAAGGTAAGATGCCAATGTCCTTTTGCCTGGGATTCATCCCCGGCTCTTGGTTACACATATTGCAAACTTTCTGGAAAAGGTCTGCTTCTTCCTTTATATTTTGACATGATGGGTGTTCAATAAATGAATGTTGAAGAATAGTAATACAAAAGTTGAAGTCATATCGCACCCCCTCACCCTGGGTTTATTCTGCATTCAAAAGAATTAACTTTTATGGCATTTAACTTCAACTTTGGGTTTCTCCTTGCTAACAGCTATTAACATTAATATCGCACCACAGAGGGGATTTTTGTTTTTCTTCTGATAGCCATCTTTCAACAAGTCTGGCTGCAAGTAAACGAGATCAGCACTTCAAGAGCCAACTATTATGTGTCTTATTGTCCGTACTTGCTAAAACTTTACTTTCCCCATAGTTTGCCTCTGTTTCTATCGCTGACTCTATCTTGTAATGAAAATGAATGCCCTGATTTAAATGAATGATATGAAATATGATCTCTTCTGCCTGCTGGCAACAGTATGTTTCATCTCATTACCACATTCTTAAAGAATAATTAGCATCTCTAGGGATGAATTAGATATTACATATCCAACATTTGCAGATACATTTATTCACAGTTAGAAAACAGTGATCCTTTCCACACAGTAAGCTTCAAGCTGTAAGTTTTACCAGTCCTGAAAATTGAAATTATTCTCTGGGGAACACAGATTGTGTTACTGCTGACTGAGCTGCACACTGGTAGTGGAGCCCAGAAACTTTCCACTTGCATGTTTGTAAAATTGACCTTGTGGTAATATCTCTGCACTTCTTCCAAAGTTCTTTATACTCCTTAAAACACTTTAATTAAATTTGATAATAAAATGGAGAACTGACACCATTTAACTGAAATAGTCTCAATATCCACAAGTGTTTGTGATATATTCAGGTAATCAAAACCAATAATTAGGGCATTGCTTAACCTTCTGGAGAGCTTGCTCATATATCTATTCAATATCTATCTCAGTTGCATGTGGAAAAAAAAGACAGGTTTAATGTAAGTTTAATGCACCTTATATTATCTTTATATACTGATAATTTAGAATTTAAATATTA
The DNA here is from genome assembly GCF_018350155.1 of Leopardus geoffroyi. Taxonomy (NCBI): domain Eukaryota; kingdom Metazoa; phylum Chordata; class Mammalia; order Carnivora; family Felidae; genus Leopardus; species Leopardus geoffroyi. The sequence continues at coordinate 46,705,412 of NC_059338.1, read as the reverse complement.
GCCTAAGCATGCAATGTATTCATTTTCAAATAAATTTAAATTGTAAGTTAATTACATAAAATATCTCACAAAACCTACTCTTAATAAAAATATGTAAGGTTATTCGGAGAAGAAAATAGTGTACATTAATGTTTTATTATCAGTCCCTTGGTTTAATTTTTTTCCTTTCTTTAAAATATTTTTTTCCTCTAAACTGCTAGATTTTTCTATTCTAGCAGAATAGAAAAAAATATTTTCTATTTTTTAAAAAATATTTCAAGCTCATCTTATTTCTTGAAATAGAGGATTGTGCTTTATAATCTGACAATTCTAAAACCTTACATTTTTTATGCGTCTGTTTTGGCAGTTGGTTGTTTCTGCTGGTTCTCGTCCTTGGTGCCTGGCTTCCTTACGTGCCTGGTAAATTTGACTATGATTAACCCATTTTACTTGTCTACCTATTTGTGAGCATTCCTGGAGGCCTAGGATTTGCATTTACTTTTACTAAGAACACACAGGGGCACTACCAGTTCATGACCACCTTAAAGCAAATTCACACTTGAACTGCCTAGCTGAGGTGTATTTAAGCAGCACTTCCTTGAGAACATCAGTGTTTGGCTATAACTTCTCAATGATTTGTTTATTTCATTTTGGTTTGGGTTTTGTGCCCTCTCCTACTCAGCACTAAAGTGACTCGTCTTGCAGTCCCCCTGGGATGGGAGGATAGGGAGTGTTCATCCTTATCCTGAGGGTACAGTCCTTGGGGGTCTCAGCTTTATGCAAAGAGAATGTCTCCTCTTAGACTCCCAACTGTGGGTGGACCCTGAGCTCAAGGAGACCAGATTCTGCAACACAGAATAATACCTGGCCAATGTCTTCTAGCAGAATGCCTTCGGTGCTCCAGTGACCTTTCTGTATTCTCATTTTCCTCTGAGATTTTGGCCAGGGGATTCCTTATTATTATTTTTTTTTTAACTTTTGGATGCTTTTAAGGTTATATATGTGTTTATCTAGGCTTTTTTTTTTAAAGCTGTTCCAGTGACAGGATTGGTCTGAATATCCTAACCCTCTATGTTTCCAGAAAGAGAACCTAATCCAGCTTTAATAAGTCTCATTAAAGCAAACATGTTCCAGGTGTGTGAAGTGTCTGCTTTAATTATACCTTTTAATTGCAAGGAACAAACAAGTTTCGAGCTAATTCAAATAATTGAGAGAAGTTATAAGGGTATGGGTGCATAGAACCCCTGAAGCAATTAAATAATCCAAACCACAGAGAGAAAAGAAGCTTTTTATGATGGGCCATATACAGACAGGAAGAGCTGGAAACCATAGGAGACTGTGGGCCTATGCTCAACCTAAGGGGTTCTCAAACTACAGACAGAATCAGATTTTCCTAGAGGTCTGCTGAAACATGGATTGCGGGGTCCCACCAACAGTTTCTGTAGTAGGACCTGTGAATTTGCATTTCTACTAAATCCTCAGGTGATGCTGGTGCTGCTGTTCCTTGGACCACCCTTTGAGAACCACTGCTCTATGGCATCATTGTTGAAGAATGAAGGCTCTGGAGTTTCACTGCTGAGATCTCAATCCTGGCTCCCTATCTACTACACGTGTGAACTGAGACATGCTCTCTTACCTCTCCATACCTCACTTTCCTGGTTCAGTGACTCAGATTCCTCACCTGTAAAATAGGTAAACTGGTAGTACCCGCCTCCAAGAGTTTATTGAGCAAATAAAATGAAATAAAAGATGTAAAATGCTTAGAACAGTGCCAGTATTTAGCAAATGCTTGGAAATATCAGCTATTATTATTGTCACTCACCTATTTTAAATAAATCATATTTCAGTATCTATTATCCTTCTTGCTTTTTGTGTATGTCCAGTTTTGCCCCTATTACTAACTTGTTTTTTCTTCTCTCTCCCTCTGTCTCTCTCTCAGCAACTAAATCCTCATTTTTGGAATCTGCCTTTGTTTCTCTGTAATTCCTGCCAGCTCTTGACCCCACACTTCACCCTTGGAATTTTCCCGCAGGCCTAAATTCATCTCTGTGGTTGTCAGTCTATCTCTGGCTGTCCCAGTGCTAGTTCTCAGGTGTCTGATACCACATCTGGTATCAACTCTCTCTCACATTTTGTTGTAGAAAATGGAATCTCTCCAGGCATGATCAATTTACCAGTGTCCCTGGGTTTGGGGGCCTAGGTACTCCTCACTCAATGCTGCCCTTTTCCAAACAACCTCCCCCAGAGGACAGATCTCCTCTGTTCTTCTCAATCCCCTAACCCTGTTTCTTAACCTTTCGGCTATAATAGCTGTGAGTGCAAAAAAAAAAAAGGGGGGGGATAAATAAGTTAACCAAGGGAGAAATTTCTATCATTTGAGGAAGATAAGACAGAGGTAGACAATAATATTAGAGGAAAGAACAAAAATTACTTCAAAAGTCTAAAGCATGTTGCATAAACATCCTCAGTATTAGAACATCTGGGATCTTGTGGTCTTAGCCAACATCTAAATCTCTTCTACACTAAAAGCTTTCAATTCAAGCTCCTGGTGTATTTTTCCTCTAGAATATTGTTGACACTTTTATTATCCAGACCAATGTTAAAATGGATTCACTTAATGACATGTCTTATGCTTATAGGTCAGTATTGCTGAAATCCATTTGTCTTGTCTTGTTAGCGCCTCTGTTTGAATTCATCACTTGGAGGGCTAAAATTTCCTTTTCCTCTGATTAGTTACTGATAGACTGATAGCATGGCAGCTTCTAGTTTCCCTACTTTTCTTGTTTATTTGGAACCATAACTATGACAACTGAAGTTGTAGGATAAAAAAACACAAGCACAAATTTCATTCATGATAATTACATCAATGTCCAAGCAAAACCTGAGCACCTAGCCACAAGTTACAAGTACCCAGATGATGTGCACTCAAAAGATGCCATGTACACTCAGGGGTCTGTAAATGCAAGTCCTACATAACATCTGTAAATCTTCTCCTGCTAAAACTAGAACATCATTAAAATAAACCATTGCAGTTTTATTTTAAGTGTAGAGACATCTAAACTTCTCAGGAAGAAACTCCTTTTAAAAATAATAATAGTGACAGTTATGCCTTTCCAGACAGAATTGAAACTCTGGGTAGAGTTTAAGTTTTCCCCTAAAAACAGAGGCAATCATTGTAAGATACCCCTCCCCTCTTTTTTCCCTAGGGTGCAAATCACACAAAGTATTCTACATGGAAATTCTGGTCCCCCACAGCTGGTAAAGCTGAAATGCCTGTTTATATAGCTTAACGAGCTGGGAAATTATCCTTTGAACACAATTTTAAAGGCGGATACCATTTTAACACATGCCTTCATATTTATCGCTACTCTTTCTCCTATGCTAAAACATTTATATTGAGCATTTTTTTTTGAGATTAATTATATAGGGTTTATAATCTCATTAACAGTCAAGCATTTCTCTCCTAAGACACTACCTGCCCACCTCATTCTCCTAATCACGTTCTTTAGTTTTTATGTGTCTACAGTCAAAAGCCTCTCTCCATGAACCTACTAACTTCATGTTGAAGCTCACATATCAGCCAACAAAAACAGCTTGACCACCCCACCTTGACTGAGTGCTCCCCAATTTCACTATCTCCTTTTTGCCTTTGAGTCTTGGCACACACCTTCTCTCTTCCCCTTCCCTGGTGCCCTGTGCCACCTACCTTTCTCCCCAACCATACCTCCATCCCTTCCCCCAAGTCATACTGCAATGTCCCTGCTTGGGGAAATGTTTCCTGGCTCTTTGTCCCAGTCCCACACCCACCTTCCACTGAAGACCCCAGAAATTAACAGGCAACAGGGTGGCAGGAGAATGTAATGACTAGGACCTTGGATTCTGGAAATGAATCACAGATTTCAAATGTTAAATCTACCGCTGACCAGCTGTGAGCTCCTGAGCAGGAAAACGTTACCTTCCAGAAGCTCCATTTCCTCATACATCAAATATAAATAACATTAATGCTTATTTTGTAGAGTTGTGAGGATTAAATCTGTTGATGCACATAAAGCACTAAGAATAATGCCTTATGCACAGTAACTATTCAATAAGCATTAACTACTAGTAGTATTTTCACAAAATCTGGATTTCCCACAAACTACATGATATATTATATTATTATTGTACTATGATTCTTATTTTCTTAACATGACACTCTCCAAGCTCTCTAAGGAAAAGGATCTTGTCTGGCTTGTTAGCTGTTGCATCCTAAGCACCACATATTGTATAAGGCATAGAATACTCACTCAATAAGCATTTAATGAATCAATGAATAAGTGAATTGTTGTCAGAAAATGAATCTGCCTCCAAGCCATGAGCTCCATCTTCCATTTTAGGGGACTGTCACTGTATCCCTACAAGCCGAAGTCCTCCGCTAACAACTACAGGGGTTTGCCTGCTCTGGAATTACTCTTTGGCTTCCCTCACACTCAGTTCCACTGTGTATTACCTTCCAGATTCTGGACTTGAGTTGGCTGTTGGAATATTCCATCTAACTTGATGATCTGGCTCCTGGACTAAACTACTTAATTCTTCCATTTGATGAGTGTCTGGACTTTCTTGTTTCCTGGACTATTTATCGGACTTCGTATTCTAGCTGTACATAAGAAATACCTGCTGTCGGTAACCACCTGGACAACTATTTCCTCACATTTAGTCTATATCCTCCTGTTCCCACCTATAACTGAGGAAATTGACAATTGACAACACCCCAAAATATGACTGTTCACCAAAGTAGCTCTAAAGAAAAGAAGTATCTGTTCTGAATATCAACTAGAATTATATTGTTTGTTACTTACATCTTATCATGGTACAGTGACAAGTGGTATTGTTAATAACGCTTTAACTGGAGACAGTTTGTATCACTTTACCCTTCTGTGTTTTATTAGTTGTAATGTTTAAGAAGCTTCCATGTTCATAACCCCATGAAATACAACAGAAAATTTTTCATATTAACAAAATCATGGGATGATACTGATGGGTTATATACAAGTCCCCATCAAGGGTACTAAAACAATGTTATTTCATCTGGTCATTGAAAAACATGCACTGAATTCCTACTATATTGCCATGTATTAAAATAAATGACAGGGTGCCTGGGTGGCTCAGTCAGGCGTCCAACTCTTGATTTCAGCTCAAGTCATGATCTCACAGTTGTGAGATCGAGCCCCATGTCGGGCTCAGCATGGAGCCTGGTTGGGATTCTCTCTCTCCCTTTGTCTCTGTCTCTCCCCACTCATGCTCATGCACATTCTCTCTCTCTCAAAATAAATAAATAAACTTTTAAAAAATTTTACATAAAATAAAGGATAAATATATAAAGATGAATAAATCATATTTCATGCTTTTAAAAGGTCACAATTTAGTGGATTTAAATTTCAGTAAAAGTAATACTTAAGCATTTGAAATAAAAGCATTGTTTTCCAATTTTGCTCTTCACCAGAAAAATGGTGCTATCATGACCATGAAGGGTGGCTGCTCAAATCATTTCTTTTGAAGTATACTGTTTCTATTAAATCTTCCTATATATATATATATATATATATATATATATATATATACACACACACACACACACACACACACACACACACACACACACAACATAATCAAAAGAACTTTCTCTCCTAATCACCCTTCATTTTTAGGTCAGAATACAGTCTAATAGAATAACCAATTCATTATAATAACTGGTCTTAACATTCCAGGAAACATCCCAGGAAAAGCAGGAAGGGAAGCAAAGTGCAACATCCAGAGAATTGATCCCTGCACAATTCTCCTCTTCTGTACAGTGCACTCACATTACAGCTATGGTTAAAACAGTGAAAATGTGTTCATGCAGCAAGAAGGAAACATGGGAAAGGACAACATTCTCAAGTGTTTACAATCATAGACACTACAAAAAACAGGTTCTGGTCACGCTATGTTTACACGTCCACATTTTTCTTCCAATATAGCTGTATGTAGCCTGGCAGGAATGGATGTAATTTGTGCTACTAAATCTCCAACCATGGCCTTCAGTAATGTCTCTGATGTTTTGTCTATTGATACAGTGCCAAGGAACACTGCTGAGTTAGTCTGGAGTTGTGGCTTTAGAAGCAGGAAACCTGAGTTTGAATCCTACCTCCACCACCTGTGGAGGTCTTAGACAAGCTGTGTAATAACCTCTCTGATCTTCGTCTATAGAATGGCAGAAATAACAGCTACTTCACAGATCTCATATAAGGATTTTTAAAAAGGCACCTAACAAATTCTGTTCTCTATTGACTCAAAAATTAATTTTTGAAAAAGCAGAAGGAAGAAGAGGAATGCAATGGAAAGGTTTTTTAAATCATGAATGTTGTCAAGCATGGAAATTATAACCCTCTGGCTGCAAAATCAGAACAGCTATGAACATTCAAAGAATAAAAAGAAATCAAGCTAGGAGCTGGTAATTTGCTTCAAATGCTGTGTATAAATGAATAAAGAATGAATTAATTGTACAAACCTAACAGGGCTGAGAAGGGGCATGGCATGTGGAGAGCATCCCAAGAGAATGTATATACCTTCCAACAAACCTAGTTACAGTCCAAATGCCACAACTGTCAAAGTGTGCTGAGAAGCAGTGGTAAGGCCAGGACTGCCTCTTCTTATCAGTGTTTTAAATAAGGATGACTTTATTGTTTGTAACTAATTCATCAGTTCAACTAATATGTATTAAACCATTGCCCTCCAATTCTGCCTTCCAGCACTCTACAGTCTAGTAAAGGATACATGATAATACACATAAATAACCAAATGCAGGGAATAATGTGACAAATATAGTAAGAAGTGTAAATGAAATACAACAGGGACTCCATGGAGGAAAGAATTACCTTCAGTGGCAGTTCTCCGAAAAGACTTCATAAAGAAAATAATATTGGTTCGTTCACTCATACATTAAGCAAACATATTTTGGCATTTTATCTTATACTACATATTACTTAAGGACTCAAACAGATCCATGATCAAGACAGATGAAACTTACACTCTAGAAGAAAACAACAAATAAGCATTTACATGTATACATATATAATAATTTCAGATAATGGCAACTGGTTTCAAATAAATTAAAATAGGGTAATCTGATGGGGAATAATTTGGGACCAAAGGAGGCAACTTAAGAGAAAGTGGCCAAAAAGGATTCCTCTGGTTCTAGCATTTGAGCTGAGAACCAAAAACATTCTTGGCATAGAGATTAGGAAGCACAAAAGCCTTGAAATGACAACGAGCTGAGGATAATAGAACGTTCATAAAAAGCTGGAATAAATGCAAAAGGGGAAGGGTATGAGAAGAATGCAACAGGAAATAGTCCAGGGGCAGATCACATAGGGCCTCACAGTTGACAGGAAGAAATTTACATTTTGTTGAAAATCTATGGGGAACAAAAGGAAAATAAAATAAAATCTAGGGGAAACTGTTGAAAGGTGTTTTTTTTTTGTTGTTTTGTTTTGTTTTTAGTGCTTCTTTATTTTTGAGAGACAGAGTGTGTGGGCAGTGGAGGGGGTGGGGCAGAGCAGAGAGAGAGGGAGACACAGAATCTGAAGCAGTCTCTGAGCTGTCAAACCACCAGATCATGGCCCAAGTTGAAGTTGATGCTTAATCAACTGAGCCACCCGGGTGCCCCTGTTGAAAGGTTTCTAATGTTATTTATTTCCATTTTATTATTATTTTTTTTTAATTTTTTTTTTCAACGTTTATTTATTTTTGGGACAGAGAGAGACAGAGCATGAACGGGGGAGGGGCAGAGAGAGAGGGAGACACAGAATCAGAAACAGGCTCCAGGCTCTGAGCCATCAGCCCAGAGCCCGACGCGGGGCTCGAACTCACGGACCGCGAGATCGTGACCTGGCTGAAGTCGGACGCTTAACCGACTGCGCCACCCAGGCGCCCCTATTTATTTCCATTTTAAAAAAAGATTACCAGGGGCGTCTGGGTGGCTCAGTCAGTTAAGTGTCCAACTCTTGGTTTCAGCTCAGGTCATGATCTTACTGTTAGTGAGATGGGGCCCTGAGATGAGTTCTGTGCGGACAGCACGGAACCTACTTAGGATTCTCTTTCTCCCTCTCTCTCTCTCTCTACCCCTCCCCGCCACGCATGTGCATGCTCCCCCCACTTTCTCTCTCTTGAAATAAATAAACATTTAAAAATAAAAAGATTACCATGGCTATTGTGTGGATAGACGCAAGATGGGCAGCATGGAGACCAGGTGGAAAAGCTACTGAAGAAGTTAAGAGAGAGGATGCCAGTGGTGGCGACTAGGGTGGGCAGATCCAGACTGTATTTTGGAACTGAAACAAAACATGTTGGGTGGTTATGTGTAAAACTGTTCCACCTAACCACTGAGAATACTGGCAGCAAAAAAGGGCAACCAAAAAGAGAGAAAAGTGGAAAGAAATTCACATGTATTGGTCCTCTACTACATCTAGGTACTTTATTGTTTTGTTTTTTTTTTAATTTAAACCTCACAACAACTGCAGAGATAGATATCATCACACCCTCCTTTTTTTTTTTTTTTCCTGAGACAGAAAAGTGTCCTTTATGATATAGTACCTCCACTGGGTTATGAGAAAGGCGAGAGGTAAAGACACAATGGCAGAAAAGGTGTGCACAGGCAACTGAAGTCTCTGACTAGAGAATGAATGTTTAAAGGGGAACAGCAAGAAACTGAAATGGCTACAGCCCTTAACAACTACCTCATTCAGATTTTCACCATGGAGGCTCTACAAAAATCCTGGCTTAAAGTATCTCTCCAGGCTCCTCCTCCCAAACCCATTAACACTGTCTTATTAACTTCCACTGACAAACTTTCATTTGGACAGCACTTTCTGTCCCTCCGATAGACCTGATATCCTAGAAGTGCCCATGCTTTCTGAGGTTGCTGTGGATGCTGCACTCATGGGTAGCCCCTTCACTCCCATGCCCATCTCCCTGGAGCCCCACCAGTCCCAGAGAATCATGGAGTTCCCAATCTCCTCCAGTTCTCATCAGGATGGCTACCCTGGCCTGCCACAGTCCTCAGACTGTTCCTGAATTCCAGGTGTGGTTGTCAGAGCAGCTGTGATTTCCTCAGCCAGCTGATGAGGCAATACCTGAGGCTTTACACCCCAGGTTTCCTAACCTCATCCAGGATGTACACGATGGTCGCACAGTGGCTAAGGATGAGTTCTAGAGCTCTTACCCAGCATTGCACCCTGAGATTTGGCAGCACTCTCCAGTGGAAAACCAATGAAATACAGCCTTAGACAGGTTTTGGCCAGTTGTGATGCTGTTTGGCAGGGATTCTTCAAGGCGTCCTGAACAACCTCCGAGTTGGCCCTATGTCAAGCTGCCTGACGCACAGGATGTACCTTTTTCTAACCTCCACAAAGGCACCTGGATTAGGTAGAGGCCCGAGATTAAAAGGGATACTAAAAGTTAATAAATCCAGCAAGTAAATATTGTAATAATTTTATATGCACACATTATAGCATCACAACAAAGAGCAAAGACTGATCAAAGTACAAGGAGAAAAACACAGACCACATGAGTGATTTCAACCTACCTCTATCTCAAATGGATAGGGCAAACACATAAAAGTAATTAGAAATATAGATGTTAACAATAGCATTTTAGTTATATTCTGTAGTATTTAATATATGCCAGACACTGATATTAATACATATAACATATTAATATATATTAAGTATAATATATAATAGAATATATATTAATAATTATATAATAATTTAGCCCTAGCAAAAACCTCTATAAGAATGTACCATTATTATCTAAGCCCAGGCTCACAGAGCTAGTAAGCTGCAGAGCCAGGACTGAAATCCAGGCAGTTTATTCCAGAACCTATGTTCTTAACCACCATGTTATACTGCCCTGCCATACATTACGTTTAACTAAAATACACGTAAAAAAAAAACATACATCCAAAAATCAGAGAATACTCTCGATCTTTAAACACACTCAAATATTTAGAACATAATAACTGACCGAACAGGTTCACAAAAGAAGTTCCAACAGTTTTTTTAGTAAAAAAAAAAGAAAAAGAAAAAGAAGAAAGAAAAAGAAAAAAACATGTTTGAAAACTAAAAAACCCACACTTTTAAATAACAGATGGCCATGCACCAAAAATAACAAAATGCCTATGGAATAAACTTAACCAAGGAAATGAAAGACGTGTACTCTGAAAAGTATAAAACACTGATGAAAGAAATTAAAGACGACACAAACAAATGGAACAATATTCATTCCATGCTCATGAACTGGAAGAACAAATATTGCTAAAACGTCCATTGTACCCAAAGCAATCTATACATTTAATGCAAACCCTATCAAATTACCAAAAGCATTTTTCACACAGCTAGTGAAAATAATCCTAAAATGTGCATGGAACCACAAAAGGCCCCAAATAGCCAAAACAATCTTGACCAAAAAACAAAGTTAGATATATCACAATTCCAGATTTCAAGTTATACTACAAAGCTGTAGTAATCAAAACAGTACAGTACTGGTACAAAAACAGACACATAGATGAATGGAACACAATAGGAAGCTGAGAAACAAATCCACGATTATATGGTCAATTAATCTTCAACAAAAAAGGCAAAAATATGCAATAGGAAAAAGACAGTCTCTTTAACAAATGGTGTTGGGAAACTGGACAGCCACATGCAAAAGAATGAAACTGGACCACTTCACACAAAAATAAACTCCAAATGGATTAGGGACCTAAGTGCCAGACCTGAAACCATAAAAATCCTAGATTAGAGCACAGCCAGTAATTTCTCTGACATTGGACACAGCCACATTTTTCTAGATATGTCTCCTGAACCAAGGGAAATAAAAGAAAAAATAAACTATTGGGACTATCAAAATAAAAAGCTTCTGCACAGCAAAGGAAACAATCAACAAAACAAAAAGACAACCTACTGAATGGGAGAAGGTATTTGCAAATGACATATCTGATAAAGAGTTAGCGTCCAGGGGTGCCTGGGTGGCTCAGTTAGTTAAGCAGCGACTCTTGATTTTGGCTCATGTCGTGATCTCATGGTTCGTGGGTTGGATGCCCTCACTGGGTTTTGTGCTGACAGCATGGAGTCTGCTTCGGATTCTCTCCCCCCATCCTCTCCTTCTGCTCCTACCCTGCTCATGCTCTCTCTCAAAATTAAATAAAAATTTAAAAATAAATAAATAAATAAATAAATAAATAGCACCCAAAATATATTAAGAATTTATACAACTCAATACCCCCCAAAAAAAAAAAAAAAAAAAAAACTCAATTAAAAAAATGGGCCAAAGACATGAACAGACATTTCTTCAAAGAAGACATCCACATGGCCAACAAATGAAAAGATGTTCAACATCACTCATCATCAGGGAACTACAAATCAGAACCACAGTTAGGGGGAAAAAAACACAAAAACACAGTGAGATATCACCTCATACCTGTCAGAATGGCTAAAATCAAAACAGAAACAACAAGTGTCAACAAGGATGTGAAGAAAAAAGAACCCTCACGCACTGTTGATGGGAATGCAAACTGGTGCAATCACTGTGGAAGACATATGGAGGTTCCTCAAAAAATTAAAAAAAGAACTACCCTGGGGCGCCTGGGTGGCTCAGTCGGTTAGGCATCCAACTTCAGCTCAGGTCATGATCTCACAGTCTGTGAGTTTGAGCCCTGCGTCGGGCTCTGGGCTGATAGCTCAGAGCCTGGAGCCTGCTTCAGATTCTGTGTCTCCCTCGCTCTCTGCCCCTCCCCTGTTCATGCTCTGTCTCTCTCTATCTCAAAAATAAACATTTAAAAAATATGTGTTATAAATAAATAAATAAATAAAAATAGAACTACCCTATGATCTAGTAATCGTACTACTGGGTATTTACACAAAGAATACAAAAACACCAATTCAAAAGGATATATGCTATGTATATTGAAGCATTATTTACAATAGCCAAATTACGGAAGCAGCCCAAATGTCCATTGATAGATGAATGAATAAATAAGATGATACACACACACACACACACACACAGAAATATTTTTCAACCATAAAAAGAATGAAATCTTGACATTTTCAGTAACATGGATGGACCTAGAGAGTATAATGGTAAGTGAAATAAGTCAGAGAAAGTCAAATACCATGTGATTTCACTCATATGTGGAATTTAAAAAACGAACAAAAGAGAGAGATAAACCAAGAACGTTCTTAATTATGGAGAACAAACTGAAGGGGAGGTAGGTGGAGGGGTGGGTGAAATAGGTGAAGGAGATTAAAAGTACACTTATCACAATTAAGTAATGTATAGAACTATTCAGTCACCATACTGCACACCTGAAACTAATAATCAACATTAACTATACTGGAATTAAACTTAAAAACTTAATAAAATTAAGAAAAAAATTTCTTTGCAACATCCCATTAAGAAAAAAAAAAGGCTAAAGTAGAAATTACAATGGAACTTAAAAAGTATTTAGTATTGGACAATATAAACACAACAGGTAAAAATCTCTGAGATGTTAACTAAAGTGGGTCATGAAATATAGAAAACGTATGAATTAAAGTTAAAAGCCTTAAATATCTGTATCATAACTAAAAAAGGTAAAAATAAACACTTAAGTTTAGAAATTAAAAAGGGCCATCAGAGGGGTGTCTGGATGGCTTAGGTGTTTACAATCTCACAGATGGCGAGATTGAGCCCAGTGTCAGGGGTTCTGTGCTGATGGTTCAGAGCCTCCTTGGGATTCTCTGTCTCTCTCTCTCTGCCCCTCTCCCACTTGCTCTCTATCTCTCTCTCTCTCTCTCTCAAAATAAGTAAATAAACTTTAAAAAAAAAAAAAAGGACAACAGAACAAAACTAAGGAAATCAGTAGCTAAGAAATAATTAAAGTAGGGCCATGAATTAATAAAGCAAAAAACAAAAAAAATTGGAGATGATGAAAAAAGCAGAGGCTGTTTCCTTGAAATAGACAAACTAAGGGACGCCTGGGTGGCTCAGTCAAACATCCAATTTCCGGTCAGGTCATCATCACGCGGTTCACAGGTTCGAGCCCTGCATCGGGCTCTAGGCTCACAGCTCAGAGCCTGCAGCCTGTGTCAAATTTTGTCTCCCTCTCTATCTGCCCCTCCCTCACTCACATTCTGTTTCTCTCAAAAATAAGTAAACATTAAAAAACAAACAAAAGGAAATAGACAAATTGATCTAAACTGATCATAAGGAAAAGAGAAGGCATAAGTAAATAATACTGGAAATGAAAACTGAGTCATTGGTATAGATATACTATATTTCATCTTTATCTTGATTACAATTTCAATGGAAAAAATTTTAGTTTCACCATCAAATATGATAATTTTAGAGGGTTTTTTAATGTGGTTTTTTTGTTTCAGATTGAAAAATTTACTGTATATCCCTGTTTTCTAAGAGCCGTTTGTTGCCTTGTTTGATAATAAATGAATATATAAACACATCAAATGCATCTGTAGAGATGACCACATGATTCTTCTCCTTTTACCTACTAGTATAATAAAATTATAATACTTTACTTTCTAGTGTTAAACTTATCTTTTTTATCTTGCAATAAAAACAACCTGGTCATTACATAAGTTTCTTTTTATATACTGTTAGATTGATTTGTTAATATCCATTTGGAGTTTTTGCAGCTAGACTTATGAGGGAAGTTGACCTATCATTTTTCTTTCTTGTATTATCCTTATTTTAGTCATTTGGTATAAGAGTCATGCCAGCCTCATGAAAAGTGTTCCCTTTTTTTCTATTGTCAGGAAGCAGTTCTGTAAAATTGTGATATTTTTTCCTTGAATACTTAGTAAAGCTCTCCTGAGAAACCATCTGGGCCTAGAGTTTTCTTTGTAGGCAAATATTTTACTATGAAGAATACCTTTTGCTTTTTAATGGGAGTAAACTCAACATGGGAAAATATATACAGGCAAGGAAAGCAGGAAGATATGAGAAGTGACAGACTAAGTTGACATGGAAGACATTCCCCCTACAAAACAGAAAAGCTGGATAAATTATAAAGTTTCCCTTTTAATAAACAGCCAAACTCAAATGACAAAAATAATGGGAAATCTTCCAGTTACCTAAAATAAAAAGGAAACTCAAACCAGAAGTAATTTTCTATTGTCACCATGTCAGCAAAAGAGGGTATCAGGGCCTGATATAGGGTTTGGCTGCTAAAATGTTAATGCCATGTAGGTACAGTTTTCTTGGTATCAGCCTCTTTTAGATCAGAGAACTACAACAGAGTACCTTGCTTAAAGCTGAGCCCTATCAGTGAAACAGGCATCAGGAAAAATTCCTCCCACTAACCTAGAAAATTGGCAAGAAAACTTGCCATCTATCCAGGTCTCTAATTGGGGAAATAAATCTCCTGAGAGAAACTGAAACCCTAAGCCAGAAACATATAAGAGTAAGTAGGAGTTGTACTAACTCTATGATGCAAGAATCCAAAGCCAAAAAAATTAGCCCACAAACTAATTTTAGGACCCCAACAATAAAAGCCAATGCAAAACCTCTCTATAAACACCAGTAGTGCACAATCCAGGGCACACTAGACTCCCTGCTAAAGATGTATTCACAGTCAACAATTAGCAGTCACACAAGGAAACAAACCACAATGAGGGAGAGTCAGTACACCAAATACTTGGGAAAATTTGCGCCACTCTAAGAGGTAGAAACTCTACAACAATATTAAAGAGACTATACTATTGAAGAGTATATGATACAAAACAAAATAGGCAAATTTAAAAGAGAAAACTAAATCTCTGGAAGTAAACTGAATACAAACTTAAGTACTCTAGTTGGGGAGGCAAACTAGGTTTCAAGCAGGAAAAACAAAATCAAATCCATGCTTAGACACTAAATGAGGGACTGCAGAAACAGGAAAGCAAAGAGATCATCTTAAAATAACCAGACAGAAAAGACAGCTTACATAAAAAGGAATGATAACTAAACTGACAGTAGACTTCTCAACAACAAACAAAAGAAGTCAGAAAACAATAAAATAATTTTAGTGGGCTACGGTAGATACAAAATTCTATGCTAACTAAACTACTAATCAAAAATTAAGATGCTATATACATAGATTCTAAAACAAACAAACAAAAAAGACTAAAAGGATTTCCTACTGTTGGAGGAAGTCATGGAAAGGAGGTGACTGCAGGTTGAAACACAAGGCAGAGGCTTTTCACCCTCTCCCCATTCTTGGAATGGACATTTGGCCCACTGCTCTGGTACGAGGAGCTACTCAAGGATGAAGTCTTGAGAGAATCATGTGTTATTGAGACCATCTGGACTGTATACATGACTGAACCCCATTAAGGCCTCTACATAAACTCTTAAGATTCTGGGGGGTGGATGTGGAGATCTACTCATCTTGCTGCTGCCCAACACAAGCATTGCAAGTTCCCTTATTAAACCTGCCACCTACCAATCTGGAGTGGCCTACCTCTTTCTTTGGTCTGTGTACCCTCTGTGTACTGGGGGGCTAGTATAGAATTTCACCCAGGGAGAAACAAAACTGAGATTGCAAACCAACACCTACTGATATACAATTCCTGAAAAAACTACTAAAGAATGTAAAGAATTTAAGAAAGAATGGGGGGGGGGGAGGGGAATGGAAGAATCCAAAATGAAGGTGTGGGAAGCTAGAAATAACAAGGAATAAAGAAATTAGTAAACAAGTCAAACCTATACAAACATTGACTATATAAACAAAATGACTCATTGGGGTTTGAAAACAAGATGGATCTAATACACTGGTTAATACTATGGAGAGTAGGAGGAAGATGATCAGAGTAAAGCATTCCAAGGCTTTTGCATTACACAGGAGCATAGACACTGATTAACTTCATTAAGCCAAGTAAGTTAAGAGTAGGAGTGAAAAAAGTTTAATGCAACCTATAGTTACCAAACTAATAGCATAATAATTCAATTTAACAGCAGAAAGAGGGGGAAGGATTAACAAAAAAAAGTCACAGTAAATAGAAAACAAAATGAGATAATAAAAATTAGTCCAAGTATACATAAATAATCACAACAAAAGTAACCGGATTAAACTTTATTATTAAAACTAGTTTGGGAGTACCTGGGTGGCTCAGTCCATTAAGCGTCCAACTTCAGCTCAGGTCATGATCTCATGGCTCGTATGTTCAAGCCCCCTGTCAGGCTCTGTGCTGACAGCTCAGAGCCTGGAGACTGCTTCAGATTCTGTGCTTCCCTAGCTCTGCCCCTCCCCCCTCCTTTCTTTCTCTCTCTCTCTCTCTCTTTCTCTCTCAAAAATAAATAAACATTAAAAAAATCTTTAGTTTGAAAATAAGAGAAGTTTAAAAGATACTTATCAAAAATACCAACCAAATATGGAACAGCATTATCAATACCAAGCAAAATGTATTTACAGGCAAAAGTATTAGAGATAAAGGTGGCCATATAATGATAAAATGAACAATTCATTAAGAGCATAGAATAATCCTAAGTTAGTATATACCTAACAACATGTCCTTAAAGCAAAAATTGACTGGAGTTACAAGGAGAAATTAACAAAACCACAATCACAATGGAAAACTTTAATTTGTTCCAACTGATAGATCAATCGGGCAATCACTAATAAAGAGATTGAATATGTTAATAACATAACTAACAAGATTAATCTTATACACATATATAGAACTTGGCACTCAACAATTGGAGAATTTTTTTCAAGTACACATGGAACACATTCACAAACATTCATCCTTTCATTGAATAACTATGTATGATGTGCCTTCTATATGTCAGGAAGCCTTTGTGAGGCTCTGGGGAATTGGGAATTCAGCCACGAAAACTAAGTCTCTCCCCTCATGGAGTTTCTATTGGTGGAAGAAACAGACCTCAAATAAATGGATTCACATCATCTCTAAGGTCAAGCAGGGCTAAGTCTATAAAAAGAAAAATAAAGCAAGTTGACAGGACAGAGTAGTGTGGGGACCTATGTTAGATTGGTGGTCAGGGATGGCCTCTCTGAAGAGGCAACTTTGAGCCAAGAGATTTATGAAGTCATGATATGAGCCATTCAAGATTCTGGGGAAAGAAGGAATAAGAGCAATGGTTCCAGAGAGGATATGTGCCTGGCTTGTAAGAATGAATAAAGAAGCCAGTATGCTAAAAGTGAAATGAATAAGGAAGTCAGAAAAGGGAGTTGGGAATAATGGGAGCTGCCTTTCATTTTAAAAGCTCCTCTGGCAGCTCTGGAGACAGTAACAGGGGTGCCAGTTAAAGTGACTCAGGCTACAGACACAGAGGCAGAGAGAGTAAGTAGTGGTCAAACTAAATCTTGAAGATAGAGCCAAAAGAATTTGCAGTGACTGGATGTGAGATGAGTCCAGGATGACTCCAAGGGTGTTGTATGAAACAGCTGAGAATATGGTAGCACCCACACTGAGATCGAGAACACAGGAAAAGATACATGTGGTGTGGGCAGTGGGGGGTGCTAATAAACGTGAGATGCTCCATAGATGCCCCTGTGGATATTTAAGAAAGTGGCAGGCTCCTCCTGTTCCACTTCTGTGCTGGTGTTGTCTGCCTGGCCTCTCTGGGTATTTACTGTTGAAATTTCTCAAATTGTTATGGAGAAGAAATGCTCAATCTGCTTCCTCCAACATAGAATTAATTTTACACTCAATAATTTTACCCATCTGACGGACTTTTCCAAGCAAAGTTAAGCTAACATTTAGTGAATACCTATTACACTAAGTCCTTTCACAAATACCATCTCATTTATTTATTTTTATTTTTAAAGTTTATTTATTTTGGGGGAGAGAGAGTGTGTGTGCACACAAGCACGGAAGGGGCAGAGAGAGAGGGAGGGAGACAGAATCCCAAGTAGGCTCCACACTGTCACTGCTGAGCCTGACATGGGGCTCGAACCCACAAACCATGAGATCATGACCTGAGCTGAAATCAAGAGTCAGATGCTTACTCTACTGAGCCACCCAGGTTCCCCAAATACCGTCTCATTTAAACATAAATATCCCCCTTTGTCGAAGGGTGGGTGAGACAATCATGCACATCTATTCTCAGCTCCACATCCAGTGACATCACAGTGGTAGTTTGAAATTGGCACTGGTGGAGTATTTACACCATGGAAACCGCTAAATGCTACAAATAAAGACCCCTCCCCACCCCCAGCTCCAGAGCCAGTGGCTTACCATTTACCAGTACACACTGATTATATCCGTATTTCAGACAGAAGGAAACAGGTTCTAAGAGGTCAAGGGACCTGTCCGGGTACAGAGCCAGGACCCAGGTGTTTTGACTCTATGTCAAGTGTTATTTCCCTTGCAGAATCCTCTTGAGTCCTGACTTTATGTCAAGCTTCACACCAAATGTTTTAGTGCGTTTTCCCCTCTAATTCTCACAACTCAACAAGGCAGTATGATTGTTTTTCTCACTTTAATAGTAAGGAGACTAAGGCTTTGAGAACTTAGTAGCTTACTAATAATCAAACGTTGGTCTATTTGATAGTAGAATCCATTCACTATGCATTCTGTCCAATTCAATCAAATTCTACTTTGTCAAGATAAATCAACTGTTAATTTCTTTCATAATATAGAAGGGGGAAAAAGAAGTGAAGTTATCAAAGGCACAAATTAAGTCCATAAAAGGTACACTAAATGTAAAGGGCAATATCAAAACTGAATGCCACTTTTCCAATATCCCAGGAAAATTCCTTGGAAGAGGTGAAATTTTAAAGAAACTCTTAATTACAGAAGCAAAAATATCTGGCACACAAAGAGACATTCCAACACAGGGTGTGGCTTAGGAGAAAACTTAAAGGCTAAAGTGTGATCATCTGATCCAGGGGGTGGTGAACAAGTTCACCTAAGAAGAGCAGGGAAAACCCTCTGGGGAATAGGAAACAATAGAAATGAAGTTTCTGTGTGCTCTGGCAAAGGGCTTTGAAGTGAAAACAATGAACTAAACTAAAAACAAAACAGATTTCACTTTGAATCTCAATAATTGATATTCCAGATACTATAATATCTTTTTAGAATTTTGTTCTCTACTCCTTCATGAAATAACCTATTATCTTGATCTTCTACCCGGTTAAAAAAAAAAAAAAAAGAATTTAAGAACAAGAGCCATCTCATGCATTTATCTCTTTCCATCACCCACTGGTCTCCTTTAACCAGCCTCTCTCAGTCAGATGTTGGCACAAACCAGCTACCACTGCCCTGAGGCATTTTCAGTGGTAATCAGAGTTCCTTCCAGCCAGGGAACTTCAAGGAATTCCTCCCACCTGCTATAAAACAGTGCTTAAAGGTAAGCTCATAGAGATTTCGTGCTGTGGAAAAATTTCTCCAATTAGTGTGTTAGAAGCTTCCAAGAAAAGAAACCTAGAGGTATACAAACTCAAAATACTTTGGAACCCACAGGTAATTCTCAGAATTCCTAGCTCCTATATAATTTTCCCCATTTCAAACAAGTAAATGTGTCAACTCCAAAAAAAATCAATAAAGCATAAGTCGATGTTTTAAGAGTAAAGGATCTAAAGTATCGAATGATTTAAGAGTAAAATTCAGACTTTTTTTAAAATTTCAAATTATTTTGAGGACTTAAACAGCAACCCAAAATATTAATGCCCCTCTCAATTATTCCCATCAAGAACCCTATTCCTATCTAAAAAGAGGTCAGAGCTTAGAGTCCATGATACTCCCTGCCTGACACAAACATTTTTATCAGAAACTTCTAGAACAAACTGACTCTCTAGTAAAAGAGTAAATACTTTAAATACTTTTGTTTTCTTAATGTTAATTACTGAGTGGTCTCAGTATGGGTTGAATTGTGTTCCAGCAAAATTCATATTAAAGTCCTATCCCCTAGTACCTCAGAATTCGGCCTTATTTGGAAATAGGGTTGTAGAAGATGTAGTTAGTTAAGATGAGGTCATACAGGAGTAGAGTGGGCCAATAATCCAATATGACTGGTATCCTTATAAAAAAGGGAAATTTGACATAACACACAGGGAGACATGAAGAACATGTGAACATGAAGGCAGAGATCAGTGCATCTACAAGCCAAGGAACACCAAAGATTGCCAGCAAAGCACCAGACACTAGGAGGGAGGTAGGGAACAGATTCTCTCTCGCAGTCCTTGGAAGGAAACAACCCTGCCAACACCTTGATTTCAGACTTCTAGCCTCCAGAACAGTGAGACAATACATTTCTGCTGTTTAAACCCCCCAGTCTGTGGTACGTTGTTAGGGCAGCCTTAGCAAAACAACACAGTGGTCTCTCTGCCATGACTTCTTGTGTACATTCTCTCAATCTTACACATTTCTCAAAACAAAAGGTGGCAAAAAAATAACTTACAGAAAGCTATTCTTTTTCAGGAGATGCTTTCCATTTTGTGGGAGTTCAGATAATATAAGCCTCAGGTGTCTCACATATTAAATAAAGATAATATCTACCACTTAAGAGTTTTTGTGAGGCTTAAATGAGATAAAGCATGGAATGTATCTAGTTCAGTGTCTGGTCCATAGTAATGACAAACAAATAAATAAAATGGTGGCTGGTCTTATTAGAAATAAAAATTAAAGGGGCGCCTGGGTGGTGCAGTCGGTTAAGCGTCCGACTTCAGCCAGGTCACGATCTCGCGGTCCGTGAGTTCAAGCCCCACGTCAGGCTCTGGGCTGATGGCTCAGAGCCTGGAGCCTGTTTCCGATTCTGTGTCTCCCTCTCTCTCTGCCCCTCCCCCGTTCATGCTGTGTCTCTCTCTGTCCCAAAAAAATAAATAAATAAATAAATAAATAAATAAATAAACAAACAAACAAACGTTGGGAAAAAAAAAAGAAATAAAAATTATGCTACCTCACCTGTGTCAATATGACATGTGAGATGAGATGTTTCCTCAGCAGTCCCTACCTGCCACGCTGTCCTCAGAGTTGCCAACAGCTAACTTCATTGGGCTCTGACTCTCCCAGGGCCTGACCTGGTATCTGAATTTATATCCAACCCTATCCAAGTTAGATTTTGCAACTAGCAATCCACCCTATTTTATGTTACCATCGTCTTTGGTCGCTGCCCCCAATGCAAACCATTCCTCTTCTCACTCTGTTTCCTCTCTTGACCCATTCATTCCCCATCCTATGTCCTTGCAAATCCTATGAACTTCCAACCCATTTTGCCACAGAACTGTCCATCTACCTCCCACTTTAGCTGAAACAGGGTTTTCCATGGATGGGACCACCGCCCCCATAGTCCTCCTTTGTGGGGTCTGCTCATTCTCCAACACTCCAGATACACCAGGGGCAGAAGGTGGGTCAGCATTTTACCCATTCCCAGTCCATATGTCTTTACTTTCAGAGAAAACACCTGCCATTTTGAGGTTCATGACGCCCTCTAACCCTCTTCATTGTTAGCTGCCACCTGGAGACAGCTCAGTAATTCTTACTGAATAAAGACTCAATGCCTGACTCACTATCTTCCTCACCATTTTAAGCTGTTATTATCTGTGTTACTTTAACAACCATGTTCAACTCTGCAGACTCAAGTTCTCTGATCTCTATTCCATGGTCTTCACTCCAGTTAAACTTCCTTTTCTATGAAAGCTAACGTCTATGGTCAATCACTCCAGCTATTCTTACCAATGACCTCAGCTTCCTTGCCATATTGTCCTTCACCAGCATAATCTCAACTCCTGTCAATCTGATATATCCAGTTCTGACTCTACGACCTGTCACTTTGGCCTCTCTCTTATCAGTATCCCTCTCAACCATAGCCTATTTCTTTAGTCACATCTGTTCAACAAAATCCCAGTCATGGATCAAACCAATGGTCAATCTCAGAAGTTATGCCCAAGCTGCTGAGAGCTGATAAAGAAATCACAGACCTAGGCAGTGTTCAAGCATTATAAATTCATCTTCTAAACCACAACTCATCCTGAGAAACAATCTGTGTGTCTCTAGTCACCTTCTACTTCCAAAATTCCATTATTCTTCTAAAGTTCCTTATTTATATTATATAAAGTATATATTATTTATATATTATATAAATAATTATATATATAAAGTATATAATATTTATATATTATAAAGTTCCTTATTCCCTCCTCTCATCAAATGACTCTCTGTTCTGTCTCTTTGAGAAAAAAGAGTCCATCAGACAGGAAGTCACCCAGCATCCTATATCCCCACCTACCAGCTCATCCATGACCATGCCTGTCTGTGATCTGTTTCTCTTCTATCACACTAAAAAACTGAAGGTCTTCTCCTTCCATCAACCAATACTTCTACTTCAAATCCCATCTCCTCTTGCTTCCTCAAAGTCCTAGTTTCATAAATTATCTGTTCTCTCTGGCATTTTCTATCTTTCTATTCTATGTTTCCTATTCGATTGGCTCTTTTCCACCAGCACTTAAACAATCTCTCCTCTTGCCCCTCTCTCCCATCTTAAAAAAGTTCTTTCTCAAATCTAAGTCCCAAAAACTAATGTTTATTGAGAATTTACTGTGTGCAAAGGGTTGTGCTAAGTTTCAGACATCAATCCCCACATTAGCCTTATAGAGTAGATAATATTACTCCCAGTTACTAAAACTGAAGCACAAAGAAATTAGATCATACAACAAGTAACTGATGGAGCCAGACTTCCCACCTAAGCATCTGACTCCAGAGCTCATGCTATTAACCACAGTGTTACATTTCACGAAATAAACAGACTGCATTTGCTAGCTCTATTTTCTTACCCACCATTTTAACCTCCTGGCTCCATACCCCCAATGAACTGTCCACTTTAGCCTGTGAGGTTAGCCTTTATTTTCAGTAACCTTATAAATGGACAGACTAACAACTTCTCCTTCTTAAAACTATTAACTTTTTAGATTTCCAAATGCTGCTCATTCAAGTTTCTCTTCATATTTTCCTGGACTCTCCTTTCCAGAATCCTTTATGTACTTCCCTTCTTCTCCTGTCTTTTAAATGCTTGTGTTCTCCATAGTTCTACCCTGTCTTCCTTCTTTTCTCAGGGTACATACTCTGCTTGGATGATCTCATTTTTATTCCAATGGCTTCAACTGTCATCTATGTAAGTTTCAAGTGGACAGAACAGCTACTTGGCACTATTCATACTAACACTGACAGTAGGAGATGCTGAGGAATGACACCTGGAGACAGGCCACCCAAACAGACCCACACAGGGAGATGTTTACTTTGTTAAATTCACCAGCAACCAAGGTCTGGCTCTCAGACTTGCAAACTCAAAAACCTGAATTTGACACTTTCAGAACATTTTAAACAATAGAGACTGACGCATAAAACTGGTATGCCAAAATACGAGTTACCAATGAGGAATATAACTGTCTAGTGAACCTGATGTATGTGCCAGTCTGACCAGAGCAATATTCTTCCCATAAGGAAAGCACATGAAGTTAAACTACCAGGAGGCTGTTCGGTGAGCATGCAACCAAAACAAGGAGAGTTAATAGTATGATCCAAATATATAATGACGTCATTACATATTTATAAAGATAAACAGTCTATCGCCATGGTTAGAATGTGACTGATGGGTGGACTGGCTATTTAAGTGTAGGATGAACTAACATTCTGAACCCTAGATAGAACTTGGCAAAAAAAAAAAAAAAAACACCCAAACAATCCAATTAAAAGCCAGGAAGAGAATCTGAATAGATATCTTTCCAAAGAAGACATACAGATGACCAATAGGTACATGAACATATGCTCAACATCACTAGTCATCAAGGAAATGCAACTCAAAACCAACATATCATCTCACACCTGTTAAAATGGCTATTATCAAAAAGACAAAAAATAACAAGTGTTGGCAAAGATGTGGAGAAAAGGGAACCCTTGTGCACTGTTGATGGGAATGTAAATTGGTGCAGCCCCTGTGGACAATAGTATGGAAAAGTTAAACATTTTTTAAAAAACTGAGAAAAATAAAAATTTTTAAATTTTTAAAATTAAAAATTCAGCAACCTGGGGCGCCTGGGTGGCGCAGTCGGTTAAGCGTCCGACTTCAGCCAGGTCACGATCTCGCGGTCCGTGAGTTCGAGCCCCGCGTCGGGCTCTGGGCTGATGGCTCAGAGCCTGGAGCCTGTTTCCGATTCTGTGTCTCCCTCTCTCTCTGCCCCTCCCCCGTTCATGCTCTGTCTCTCTCTGTCCCAAAAATAAATAAACGTTCAAAAAAAAAAATTAAAAAAAAAAAAAATTCAGCAACCATAATATCCAGTAATTCCATTAGGAAATCTGTATGATGAAAACAAAAACACTACCTCAAAAAGATATATGGACCCCATGTTCACTGCAGCATTATTTGTAATAGTCAAGATATGTAAACAACCTGGGGTGCCTGGGTGGCTCAGTGGGTTAAGTGTCCGACTTTGGCTCAGGTCATGATCTTGCGGTCCATGAGTTCGAGCCCCACATCCGGCTCTGTGTTGACAGCTCAGAGCCTGGAGCCTGCTTCAGATTCTGTATCTCCCTCTCTCTCTGTCCCTCCCCTTCTCATGCTCTCTCTCTCTCTCTCTCTCTCTCTCTCTCTCTCTCTCAAAAATAAATAAGGATTCAAAAAAAAAATTTTTTTTAAAAGATATGTAAACAACCGAAGTATCCATCAGTGGATGAGTAGATAAAGAAAACGTGGTGTATCTATAATGAAATATTATTCAGCCATAAGAAAGAAGGAAATCTTGACAGTTGTGACAACATGGATAAACCCAGAGGGTATAATGCTGAGTGAAACCAGTCAGACGTATAAAGACAAATACCATAAGATCTCTCTTATCTGTGGAATCTAAAAACAAAACTAAGCTCACAGATACAGAAAACAGACTGGTGGTTGCCAAACAGAGGTTGGGGAGGGTGTCAAATGGGTGAAGGGGTCAAAAAGTAACAAACTTCCAATAATAAAATAAGTCAGTCACGAGGATATACAGTACAGAATGGTGACTGCAGTAAACACTATTGCATATTTAAAAGTTGCTAAGAGAGTAAATCTTAAAAGTTCGCATCACAAGACAAAAATGTTTATAACTGTGTATGGTGACAGAGGTTAACTAGTCTTATTATGGTGATAATTTCACAAGATACGAATAATGAAGCATTGTGTGGTGCATCTGAAGTTAATATAATGTTATATGTCAATTATACCTCAATTAAAAAAAGAACTGGGTTGCACCATGCCTAAGCTGTTTCTGTGGCTCTCATTTTCATCGTTGACCCCCCCCCCCCATACTTTTGGTTGGTATTTTATTTTAGGCAGGTTAAGGTATAAGGAGCTTATTATATTCAAGGCTATCAGCCTGAGAGTAATGGTATCTCTTAAAGCTAACTTTACATATATTTTCTCTTCCACTGAATGCCAATTTCATGTTTTAACCTAAGCAGGGAATCCTATTTCCCTTTTCTCCATGTTCTTAGGGCCAAGTCCAGTCCACTGGACTTTCTTAATAGCTCACAAATCTATAACCTTCTTCCTATACCCAAGTTACCTCAATATCTCCCCCCTGAATTACTGTGATGGATCATCCCAGCTCTCAGGACTGCCTTGCTCCAATCCATCCAAGAGATTGAAATCTAAAATGAAAACCCAATTATGTCACTCCTCACATATAATCCTTCTAGGCTCCTGATAGCTTCCAGGATGAAATCCAAACTCCTTAATATTTTGATTAAACTGCTTTTACTCATCACTTTGTTCAAGTTTCAGCCCAGACTACACTTCCAGAAACTCTTCGGGGACCATCACCTTTTGAATTGTGTATCAGGGTCACTGCTCTGGGCTCACACAGCTCCCTGTGCTTCTTTCTACTATAAAATGTAGCTAATGTTGGTATTAGATATTGGCATATAATGTTGCTGTTTCTCTTGCTTTTCTCCCCATAGACTGTTAACTTCTTGTAAGCTATGCCTCATTATTGTTTAATCAAAAGCACCTACCACAATCCTTGACAAATAGTAAGAAGCCTATTATTGACTGATGAATGAGTGAATAAATGAGTCAATGAATATGATGGCTTATCTTTGGATTTTTTAATTCTCTTGCTGGTTTCCCAATTATGAAGCAGTGGTTAAGGGCTCAAGGGGCCAATGAAGCAAAAAACACATGTTTCTCAAACATTGTTATTAGAATAGGACTAGATTTAAGCTTATTTGAATTGTCCTTTGCCCATACAGTAAGAGCCACACTATCAAGTACATTTTTTTTCTATTTTATTTTTTTAGTCTTATTATATAAATGTTCTACTATTTTTTTCATCACCAGCTTCACTCTAGCACCTATTCAATCTTTATAGACAAATATGAGCTATTCAATAATCAAGAGCAACCCCACTGATTCTATACCACTTGTAAAGGACTTTCATGTATATTGTCTTACTTAACCACAACATTACTCAAGTAGGAAAAGCTGATTTCATTACACCTTACACTTGGCATAAGTCTATTTTTAAATTTTTCCTATTCTCCATAGATATGGGAATCCTCACAGACATTTACCAGAAAAAAAGATAAAACCAGGGTTGAGAATCCCTGTAGACTTGTGAAAGCCAACTATAATGTGGATCTTTTGTTTACAGTGCTACTTAGAAATTAATTTATTTGTTGTCACACTCTTTTGGCCAGTTTAGTTAAAAATTAAAGGTAGTTCAGCTGTGACATTCCAGACTGCATAGAAATCCACCCTTTCTGAAATTCACCTGCTATACAAACATTCAATGACTATCTAAGACTCAGACATTACCTGGATCATAATGATATTTCCAAATCATACTCAATCTTAGACGGGACATATGCATCACCAAAAAGGCTTAATTAATAACTTATTATGTTGTTTAGCTTTGTTCTTCTGATTGGTAGGATTTAAAAAGCAAAGTCACAGACATGAAAGGCAAGATTAAAATACCCAGAGAAATCACTGGTTCTTGTTCCCAGCATTCATTCCATGAAACACTTCCTGTCTACTGTGTTCCAGGCCTGTGAGATTAACAGAGCAGTCCCTGTTAATGTCTAGTCAGAGAGAAAGATAGGTGAGCAGAATTATAAAGACCACTGGGAGGGCTGCCTGGGTGATTAAGTTGGTTAAGCATCCGACTCTCGATTTCAGCTCAGGTCATGATCTCACGGTCATAAGATCTCATGAGATCTATGATCTCATGGTTCATGGGTTCAAGCCCTGTGTCAGGCTCTGCACTAATAGCGCAGAGCTGCTCAGAAGACTCTCTCTCTTCTCTCTCTGCCCCTCCCCCGCTCCCCCCCCTCAAAATAAATAAATATTTTTTTAAAAAAAGGCCGCTGAGAATGGTTATTATTTGTTTGACCAGAGACAAACCATAAGCAAAACCAAATTCTGATTTTCCAACAATCAATTAGAAGGCTGCTCCTCAACTTAACAGCAACAACAAAAACAAAAAAAGCTCACCATTCTGTGGAAGTCAGAGAAGATATGGTTAAATAGAAATATCCCTGGGGCACCAGTCTGGCTCAGTCAGTTAAGCATCAGACTCTTGATTTCCGCTCAGGTCATGATCTCATGGGCATGAGATCGAGCCCCAAGTCAAGCCCTACATCAGGGCTCAGTACAGAGCATGGAGACTGCTGGGATTCTCTCTCTCTCTCTCTGCCCCTCCCCTTGTGCTCTCTCTTAAAATAAACTGATTTTTTAAAAAAGAAATATCCCTAACATATTTAACATATTTATCAAAATTTGGTCCTTACACTTTGAGAGAAAGTTTTCATTGTCCATAAAAAAAAAACCTCTACATATTCTCAGAAAACATCCAGTGACATAGTATCCACTCTCCCAGGTTAAAATATTCTATTATCCTAGGAAACAAAGTTATCATTGTCCACCCAAAATCTCTCATTCTTTAATGTTAGTTCATTGCCTTTGGTTGGATTTCTCTCGGGACTTTGAAGACCAATCCTTTTCCTCATGAAAACCCTTCTTCCTGTTGAATATGCTAGAAGCAAAAAGAGACTGATAGCTTTGTAACTCTTTTTCTGACACATATTGAAACCCAAACATTTCAATTTGAAGTCTGGTTCATATAAATTTGTAAAGGTTTTCGAAGTCTAAATGTGCAATATTTTCCTTGTAAAAATCTTTCCATTCATGATGACTTCAGGTGATTTTACTATTGCTGAGAAAAATTTTCTAAGAGAATCTTTTCATAAAAGTCCTAGAGTGCTTTCTTAACACCATGTAAGTCCTGCAGAAAGAATCATACAAAGTCACTGAGGGCTCCCAGGTTTTATTACAATGAAATTCTTCAAGTGCAGAGATGTGTAATGCTGATATGTCTACCAATGGATCAAGTCCTTGCTACTTTGAATCTCTTTCCAGTCACTTATCTTTCACTATATTATAGTCATTAAAATCACAAACTTTGGTAATTACATCGCAAGGCACTAATTTTATAGGTAGAGAAAAAGAAGTCTGGCAAGGTTAAATAATTTGCTCGAATGACAGAATAAGGAAGAGAACACAAATCTTCTGTTCCAAGTTGGATGTTCTTCCTAATACATTGAATTTGCACTTTGTAAAATACTGGTTGAATCATTTATCAAAACTAATTTGAATTTTAGCTTCATGAACAAAGCAACCATTCCAGTAGTTGGAAACGACAATATAATTCCAAAGGTTTCCAATTATGTTTCTCCCATTCTCTTTTGAATTCTCTCCAAACAGGCTTTCACTCCCATCGCTGCACTCCACTATGGTTGTTGAGTCACCAATGACACCCACATCCCTAAATTGACTAGCCAATTCTCGGTCCTCCTCTTGATTAACCAATTAGTGCTTCTTCCTGAAAACACTTTCCTCTCTTGACTTCTAGTTGAATATACTCTTCTCTTCCCTCTCTGACTTCAATTTCTCAGGCTACTTTGCTGGATTATCCTCACCTCCCTGACTGCTAATGACTGATGGCCCAGGCCTGTGTCCTCAGACCCTTGCTTTTCTTCAAGTAACTGGTCCCTTAGGGACTCATTGAGACTCACAACCCTAACTACCGTCTCTATGTATACCTTTGGATCCCAAATTTTTATCTCTGACCAAGGCCTCCTGCCTTGAACCTTAATTTCATATATCCAACTGCCTTCTTAATATCCCCACTTGGGTACCAAAAAACATCTCAAACTTAACCATATCAAAAAATAAAAGCCTCATTCTTCCAAACTCTTTCTCAAACCTGCTTCTTGTTCATTCTTCTCCATAAATGGCTATCTTATGCTTCCATTCACTCAACACAAATCCTCAGCATCTGCCTTCTCTTCTTTCCTCACATATCATTAAATCCTTTTGATCTCATCTTCAAAATAGAATCCAACTCTCTTTCCAAACGTCCACGCCTACCAACTTCACCCAAGATATACCATCCTTTTGTGCCCAAATGATACAATGGTCTCCTGTCCTCCTGTTTCTGCCCTTGCTTTACTTTAGAGTATTTTCAAACAATAGTCAGAATGATCATGTGGATGCGTAAGTCAGATCATGTCACTACTCTGCTCAAAACCCTAAAATGGCTCCATGTCTCATTTAGAGAAAAGCCAAAGTCACGGTGGCCTATGAGCCCTGTCATGATGTAGCCTATCAACTTTCTAACCTCACCTCATAACTGCTCCCTCTCCCCCGGTGTGTTTTGGTCTTTTCAAGTTTCCTCGGACATGTCAGGATGCTCTTGCATGTTCAAGAACATTTCATGTATTGTTCCTCTGCCTGTAAAAGCCTTTCCTCAGACATTCTCATTACTCCCTCCCTCCCTCATCTCCTTCAGGTCTTTGTTCAACTGTGACCTCTTCAATTGGGAGCTTCCCTCACCACCATATTTTAAATGTCAACACACTCAACACACTTCAGACTCCTCATGCTCTTTTTCTGCTTTTTATTTTCTCCAGACCAATCAGCGCCAACAAACACGCCATATGTATTTTAATGACTTTCTTTATTGCCCCTGCCTCCCTGGTAGAATGTAAGCTCTATTAGTGCAGAAGCTTTTGTCGGTTTTGTTCCCTGTTGTAGGCCCAGTGTCTGAAGCAACGCTTGAAACAGAATAGGTGAGTGAATGAATGAATGAATGCAGACAGGTAAAATATATCCTGGGGAAAAAACCAGAGACATGGTGAAGAGAATTCTTCTTTATATAAAGTGACTCATTAAAATACACTGCCCTATTCTCTTTCCTCTGTCTCTGGTACCTGTCTTACAGACAGGGGAATTGGAAGACTGAGTGATAAAAAGGAGCTGTAGTTAAGGGAAGACCATCAGCTCTCCTCAAAGTTGTGTTCTGAGAAGACAGAAATACATTTTGAGTATTGTAAAAAGCACAGTAAAAACTAATATGTAAGAATCAACAAGTTCAATAATGAACCGGTGTTGGTGAGGATGTGAAGGAATTAGAACCCTCAATACTGCTGGTGGGAATGTAAATGCTTTGGAAAACAGTCTGGCAGTTCCTCAAACAATTAAACATAGAGTTATTGTGACCCAGCAATTCCACTCCTAGGTACCTACCCAAAAGAAATGAAAATAT
The DNA here is from genome assembly GCF_018350155.1 of Leopardus geoffroyi. Classification (NCBI taxonomy): domain Eukaryota; kingdom Metazoa; phylum Chordata; class Mammalia; order Carnivora; family Felidae; genus Leopardus; species Leopardus geoffroyi. Next base: position 46,674,844 of record NC_059338.1, on the reverse strand, counting down.
ACATTCTTTGGTGTTGTGAGCACCCAGTTTCAATGTGGGAATGAGGGGTTTCCTCATATCACAACAAGCTATTCTCAGATACCACCAGATTCCACAGGTGAAGGGTTCAGTTCTACAAGACTGCCCACCCCCACTGCCACCCTCTGCAGAGACCAGCTGCACATCCAGCTGTTACCTGTACTTCCAACCAACTGGCTATAAATCAGAGGTCCCCACGACCCCCTCCTTAAGTTCGATTCATTTGCCAGAGTGACTCAAAAAACTCAGGAAACCCACTTACTCACTAGATTACTATTTTTTATAAAAGCATATAACTTAGGGACAGCCAGATGCATAGGGTATGCAGAAAGGGTTGCAAAGCCCCCATGCCCCCTTTGAGCATGCCATTTTCCCAAAATTTCCAACCCAAAAGCAATACAAACGCTGTCCTCATATGTGTTTTCAGAGGCTTCATTACATAGGCATAACTGATTAAATCTTTGGCCACTGGCCACCGGCAGTTGATCCAACCCCCAACCCCCTCCCCTTCCCAGAAAGAAGTCAGGAGTGGGACTGAAAGTTCCAACCCTTTAATCACATGGTTGAATCTCCTGGAAACCAGCCTCCATCCTTAGGTGGGATCCAAAAGTCACTCCATTAACATAACAAAACACAATTTTATAGTTCTCATCACTTAGGATACTATAAGGGTTTCAGGAGCTCTAAGTAAGAAATGGGAATGAAGCCCCAACATATATTTCTTATATAAATTATAACATCGCATACATCCACACAGAAACTTGTACATAAATGTTTATAGAAGCATTATTCATAATAGCTGAAACCCTAAATATCCATTAGGGATTAACAGTTAAACAAAATGTGGTATATCCACACATTGAATATTAGCCATTAAAAGGAATAAAGTACTGACACATGCTATAACATGGACGAACCTTGTAAACATGCTAAAGTGAAAGAAGCCAGTCAAAAAAGACCACATATTATATGACTGCATTCAGATGAAAGGCCAGAGCAAGAAAATCAATGGACAGAAAGGAAATTAGTGCTTGCTTCGCGCTGGGAGGAGGATGGTAAGGGAGCTAAGGGACTGATAAGTAAAAGGCACAGGGTTTCTCTTGGAGGTGATGAAGATGTTCCAAAACTGACTGTGGTGATGGTTGCATGTACCTGTGAATATACTAAAAACCACTCACTGAATTATACATTTAAAAAAAAATTTTTTTTTAGCATTTACTCATTTTTGAGAGTGAGAGAGACAGAGCATGAGCGGGGGAGGGGCAGAGAGAGAGGGAGACACAGAATCAGAAGCAGGCTCCAGGCTCTGAGCTGTCAGCCCAGAGCCCGACGCAGGGCTCAAACTCACAGACTGCGAGATCATGACCTGAGCTGAAGTCGGACGCTCAACTGACTGAGCCATCCAGGCACCCCACTGAATTATACATTTTAAATGAATAATTATATGGCAAGGGAATTATATCTCAATAAAGCTGTTAGAAATTAATACATTAAATGTAATCACAGAAGTGAAAAGCCCATCTTAGGCACAGTTAGCCTCACAAGATTGGCTTGACTTTTCATGGTCCTCGTCCTCTCTGGTACTTCCTCCAACCATGGGTGGATTTTTGGTCCTTCAACACCAGCTTCCTTACACACACATTTTCTGAAGGATTTTATCACCTCCTTGTTAACTTGTTAGACTTCCACCTCATGTATGTCTGTGTATTCTACATATTTTAATTTTTTAAAATTTTTTAAAATGTTTTTTATTTGTTTTTGAGAGAAAGAAAGAGAGACAGAGTACGAGTGGGGAAGGGGCAGAGAGAGAGAGGGATTCACAGAATCCAAAACAGGCTCCAGGTTCTGAGCTGTCAGCACAGAGCCCAACGCAGGGCTTGAACTCACGAACCATGAGATCGTGACCTGAGCCGAAGTCAGACACTTAACCAACTGAGCCCCCCAGGTGCCCCCTAATGCAGAAGTCCAAAGCAATCATGTGCAAAGGCCTAAGGGTTTTTGTCAAATGCCTCAGAGTGTATCTCAGATCCTGTCCATTATTTCTTCTGGCTACATGAGACAGCAGATGTCAAAGGGTTTTGAAAAGCTGTGGGTGGTCAAAGTTATAATTATTTATATTAAATTCCACACATTATTTCTCTCCCTGTCAGTTGTAGCACCCAATCATAGGAATATGTGTTAGGACCTATGAAAACAACCACATGTAAAACAGACAGCCATAAAATGTCATAGTCAGAAGCGAACTTAGAGATGCTCAAATCTAAAAGAAAAAAGGAGAAGAAGAAATCCTAAAAAAAAAAAAAAGAGAGATGTTCATATTCAATTCTCTCATTTTATAGATGAGGAAATAGGTAAACTGACTTTTCTAATGTCACACACTGAAACAGCCAATCCCCATTAAAGGCCCCTTCTGTCATCCCACACTGATCAATCAAAAGTATAAGAGAATCAAAAACTCTTAATAACTATACACAACATACGCACACACACACTACACAAATGTCACACAAAGATAATATTATAATTCAGTAAAGTGAATTAGCAAACTAAATTAAAGGTTATTAGTATGTTTTAACTTCTATCTCCCTCTTTATCTTCAGAAATACTTTCAATAGTCTTAGATAACATAAATACTTGGCCACTTCTACTTTGAATTACAATAAAATTAATAATTTTGCTGAATTACACATGCAATCAATTTTATGAACCAATGGAATCATTTTCTCATATTATTTCAAAAAAGCTCTACTTTACTAGTCATTTGTTATTAGCATGCCAAGTTTCCCCCACTTTGCAACAAGATTGCTAAACTATAGGAAAGTCAACCACAGCACCCTTTCCCATTTGGTAACAATTGGAAAGAGGCACACCAGAATACAATTTATTCCAATAATTTTTCATATCACATCAAAATATCATGACGATCCAGTTTCCATTTGTGTCTTGAGGCAATTTGTGTATTGTTTGCAGCAACATCATCTCATAAGAGTCTTTTGGGGAAGAGGAAATTGTGATGTTAATTGGAGAAAACAATTTTGACTTTGTTTTTCAGCCAACTTCAGCTATATCCCCATAGAAGAAACATATTTAGGCTATTCCAAAACAACAAGTCTTGTGCTGCATCATAATTGGCATCTTGACATTTAATAAATTGAAACATAACACATGAGGTGCCTTACTAAGACAGTAAAAGCAGTAAATGACCACTTAATTCTTTATTCAAATATAAAGAACATTTTGTGTTTCATCAAGGTAGGAATGTAGAAAAACCTACCCTACTCTTCCACATGTCCCAGGAAAGTAGGATAGGTTCTCATTTTCATCATTTGAAGGACAAACAAAACAAAACAAAACAAAACAAAACACAGAAAGTTCTATTTCCCTCTAAACTTCTCCCGGTGCCATTTTCTTTTAGACAGCTAAAACCTGCCCTCTTTAACACCTAGAGATAATTTGAACTCATGTGCTTGTCAAAATGCACAAAGAAAGAATCTGAGATTCTCAATATGAAGCTCCCATTGTGAAGAGGTTGTGTCAAGGTCTTGTGGGTGAAGAGAGAGACTTTCAAAGCAGGGAAAATGTGGGAGAACAGTGGGAGAGGACTTTTAAGAAACTGGGCAAGGACTTGCGCTAATGAAACTCAGGTGGATGTCAGACAGCAAGCCCCAGGGTTCCCCCCTGCAATGCTACGCTCAGCAATGACAATGAGGGCTCCTCTGAGCCTCACAGAAAGGTGCCACTTTAAATAGAAACTGAAAAAAAAAAAAAAAAAGTATATCGGATCATATTACCGTGGAGCAGCTGAAGCCCATGGCTTTAGGGGGAAAAATACAGTTATTTTGCTTCAGCTACCTTTAAAAGAGCACCGACAACCAAATCACATGCATTTCTACTGGATGAGGCAGGGACATGATGTTTATGCCCATCTGTGAACCTAAGTAATGAGGACTTGGTGCAAAGATGAGTAGATTCAGTTAAGGAATGAATGGCTTCTCTCCTGTTTTCATCTCTTCAGTTCCACTAGCAAATTACTCACAAGCTTCCTTGTGTCTCACACAACAGGTTTTCCCCCTCTTGTGTGAGAGTTATCCTGAGCGTGCTCTCAACCAGGATGTTAGCTCTTAGGGTAATGCTGCTGGAAACCCATCTCCAAATCTGCCTTCCTAATTAAGCATTCTTTAGCTCTAAAATTAAAAAGTCAATGAACTCCGATTTCGATGTCCTTGCTCAAGACCCTGGGTTCTGGTATTTACTGTAATTCCACACTTCCAGGTTTGGGGACCAGGGTACCAGCACCTACAAGACCTGAGTACGGGTCAGGGAGCAAACCCAGATGCCAGAGAGTAATTCTTTGTTACAATGGTTTTCAGCTACACATTAAAAAAAAAAAAAAAAAAAAAAAAAAGTTTTGAAACTTCCTAACACTTTAACGATTTCATAGCATAAGACATGTAATCATGAGAAACAACAAACACAAAGAATAAATATTCCCCTTACCTGGATCATGGAAAGGCACCAAAGCAAAGTTGAAAAGTGGTCTCTTAGGTCTTTTCAAAGACGTCTCCAAAATTTTGGAAGCCCCTTCGATAACCTGAACTAGATCATCATACATGGAACCAGTCACATCAAACACAAAAGCCAAGGTGGAGGCCCCCTCGGGAATTTCCTCAGCCCTGGTGTCTGCCTGGGGGCTTGCATCTTGAGCTAGGGAAGAATAAAGAAGAGCCAACAGGAATACGGTGTGGACGATGTCCCAGAAAATCATTGTCTTTTCTTCCCTTTTTGGGTTTTTTTTTTTTTTTTTCCTTTTTTCCTGGGCGCCTAAGCACTGTGCTTAGCCTTCCTCAACAACACGCAGAGGGGTTCCTCTCAGAGTAACTCATTAGGCTCTCGAAAGCTCTCTGACCTCGCAAACAGTCCGATGCGGACCGGCACCAACCCCGAAGCCCTGCAGGGGCTGAGCGGGCGGAGATGCCGCAGCTTTTGTCTGGACGCAGCTTCCTCCGGGACGGCTAGGTGCCCGCGGGCCGCGCGCGGCGTGTAGCGGAGAGACGGCAGCGCGCCCGGCCCATGCCCCGGGGGCCGCCCGAGCCCTACGGCGCCGCGCCCAGTCCGGCCGCCCTCGCCGCCGCCGCCGCCGCCGCCGCGCCGCACTCCGCCGGGGCCAGCCACTCGGGCTCCCAACTTTCCACTGTGCGCCGCTCGCTCCGGAGCAAGGAGGGCAAGCCCGGAGCGGCCTCGCCTCCTGATTGGCCGGCGGCGGCCCCCCCCACTCCTCGGCGCTGGAGCCCCCCACCGCCCCACTCCCGGAGAGCGACTGCTCTCTCCGCCGACTGTAGGGTCAGTGCGGGACGGGGGAAGTTCTCCCAGGGTCGGCTCTGCTCCCGCCGGCGCTGCTCCTAACCTACGGGACCCCAGTGCAAACAATGGCTTTCAAGAATGTGTGGCAAAATCCCAAACTGAGGGGACGCCGCACTAACTAGCACAAAGGGAATTTTACTTTTCTACTGTGTGCAACGCGGCTGCAGAGTCTTCTTTCCTAATCTCCCCCTCCCCAGAAGCCAAGACGCCCCGGCCCAGCCTCCAGTCTCTCAGCCCAAGGCTCAGCCCAGCCAGGAGGGGGAGCTGGAAAAGTCTCTCCCGGCAGCAGCCTCACTGTCACTCTTTGATCTCCTCAGGGACTACGGAGGGAGGGAGGGGAGAGCTGGATGGGCCAGACGCGGGAGGAAAAGGAAAGGGGCTTGTTGAGGGAAATGAGAGACACAGCAGGAACTGGGGTGCCACTGACTGTAGTTAGGAAAGGAAGGAGAAGGGAAGAAAGCTGGATGTGAAGACGGGATGGAAGTTTAGGGGAGTGGATGAGGAGAGAGAAAGGCTGCATACTGAAGAGAAAACTGATTTTTAAAGTTTCATCAGCAAGGGTCATGCTCCTGAGCAGTCTGAATCCTCTCCTTCGCACGGTGAGGCCGAATAATATCCCCATTTCACGTTTCCTCCCATAGAACAACCAGGTGCCAAGTCTTAGCCAAAGATGCATTAAAAAGGTGTTCCCCCTCCATGGCATTTTCTTGCTGATAAGTAAGGAAACCTCGCCCTGGAAAACATTACAAAGGCTTTCCGTGTTGTAATTGTTATATACATTTTAGAACTAATAACAGAGATAAGAAGGTAGACAAAGAAAATCAACCATAAGCTAGGGATTCCTTTCTTCATTTTAATGAAAACGTGCTTCCCTTGTGGAAAAGGAGTTGTCTGGATCCTGACATTCTAAAGAGGGGCAAACGTGCATCTTGATCGACGATAGCTTGTGCATTAGACCACCCATCTCACCCAGAGGCCGCCTGAGGAAGAGCCAGCTCTCACCAGTATTTTACAGTCTGCAACTGTCTTCTTTTTTAGACCCAACAGCAGTGGGACGTGAGTTTATGATACCTATAAGTCATGTCACTTCAAGGAAGCAGACAGGCCATTTGGGCTGAGTGGGAATATGAGAGGAGATGGGGAAAGTACTTCCTTTCCAAGTAGTATTTACAGAATGCTATTTGAGTAGCCTCCTCCTTTGTTTATTTAAAAAGGATTGCATTATAAGTCCTAGAGTTTTCACTGAGAGCTGAGCTGTTCCAGGTGTTCAAGGAAGGTCATAGAGCCTGTGATTAAGAGTTCTGGGTCAGATACCCTGGGTTAAAAGCCCAGCTGTGACAATAACTGTATCTTTAGTAAATTACCTAACTCCATACTTTCATTTATTCCACCATAAAGACTAAAAATGATGGGGCACCTTGGTTGAGCGTCTGACTTTGGCTCAGGTCATGATCTCACAGTTCTTGAGTTTGAGCCCCATGTCAGGCTCTGTGCTGACAGCAAGGAACCTGGAACCTGCTTTGGATTCTTTGTCTCCCTCTCTCTCTCTGCTCCTTCCCCACTCATGCTCAGTCTCTCTCTCTCTCTCTCTCTCTCTCTCTCTCTCAAAAATAAATAAACTTAAAAAAAAAGAAAAGAAAAGAATGATAGTACCTACCTAATCAGGATTAAATGATCTATCTTGGTAAATGTTCCAGGAGCACTTGAAAAGAATGTTTGTTATTGGGTAGAATGTTCTATAAATGTCAATTAGGTCAAGGTGTTCAATAGCATTATCCCAGTCTTTCATAACTTTACTGGTTTCTGCCTATTCTGTCAGTTTTGGACAGTGGTATTGAAATTGCTGACTATAATTGTGGACTTGTCTATTTCTTAGTGCAGTTCTGTGAGTTTTTGCTTTATGCATTTTGAAGCCCTATAATTAGATGCATAAACATTTAGAGTTATATCCTCTTAACTAATTGACACCTTTATCATTATGCAGTTATCTTCATCATCCCTGGTAATATTATTTGCTCTGAAATATATCTGGCGAAAATAATGTAGCCACTCTAGCTTTTACAATTTGTATTAGCATGATTTATCATTTTCTATCCTGTCACTTTTACCCTATTTGTGTCTTTACATTAAAAGTGTGTTTCCTGTAGTCACCATACAATTCAGTTGTGCTTTTTTTATGTAATCGAATAATCTCTGCCTTTTAATTGGGCTGTTTAGACCATTTACATTCAACGTGATTATGGATGTGGTAGGATTTAAATCGATCATCTTGGTATTTCTTTCCTATTCTCTTGATTCTTTGCTCTTTTCTTCCTTTTTTTATGCTTTCTATTGGATGTATTGAATACTTTTTATGATTACATTATATCTTCATTGCTAGCTTATTCAGGGTTTACAGTATATATCTTTACTTAATCACAATCTTCCTTCTAGGAATAGCACTACTTCATGTATAATAAAATAACCTTAGAATTGTATATTTCCATTACTCCTCTCATGACCTTTTTGTTGTTGTCATCCATTTTATTTTACATTACTATATTTTATTTTCTTTTATTTTAAATGTTTATTTTTGAGAGAGAGAGAGAGAGAGAAAGAGACAGAGTGTGAGAGGGAGAGGGGCAGAGAGAGAGGGAGACACAGAATCTGAAGGAGGCTCCAGGCTCCTTGCTGTCAGCACACAGCCTGACACAAGGCTCAGATCCATGAACCGTGAGATCATGACCTGAGCTGAAGTCAGATGCTCAGCCGACTAAGCCACCCAGGGGCCCCTACATCACTGTTTTTTAAACCTCACACTACACTGATGTTGTTTTGTTATTTAAATAGTCAATTACCTTTTAAAGTGATCTAAACAATAAGAAAAAAGTATATTTACCAATGTACTCACCATTCCTGGTGCTCACCATTCCTGAAGTATATATATACTTCTCTGTATAGATCCAGATTTACATGTGATACCATTTTTCTTCTGCCTGAAGGACCTGCTTTTATGGTTCCTGTAGTGAAGTTCTACTGGTGGAAAAAATCTTTCACTTTTGTGCATTTGAAAGTCTTTACTTCACCTTTGTTTTTGAAAGCTATGTATATATATATATACATTTTTTTGCCGGGTAGTATATTCTACATGGATAGGTTTTTATTTTTCTTTCAGTACTTTAAAGATATTACTTCACTATCTTCTTGCTTGCCTTGTTCCCAGTAAGAAATCTCTATCTTATTTACATTTGTTACTTTATATGATCTGTATCTTTTTTTCTTTAATGCATTCAAGAGTTTTGTTATTACCACTGTGTTTAATCAGTTTGAATATGATGTGCCTTGGTGTGGCTCCCCTCATGTTTCTTGGTTTCTCCCCTCGTGTACCTAGGGATTATCAAGCTTCTCGCACCTGTAAGTAAGGATATGTTTTTCATCAAAACTGGAAATTTTGGTCTTCATTTCTTCAAATATCAATTCACGTATATGAGGCCATCTGAAGTTGTTGCACAGCTCACTGATGCTCGGTTCATTCTTTTTAATTGTTATTTTCTTTTCTCGTTGGGTTTCATTTTTTGACAGTTTCCATAGCTATTTCTTCAAGGTCTTTTCTTCTCCACTGTCTATTCTATACTGTCATGTTCAGTGTAATTTTTTAATGTTTATTTATTTATTTTCTTTTTGACATAGAGGGAGAGACAGCAAACCAGGGAGGGGCAGAGAGAGAGGGAAAGAGAAATCCCAAGCAGGCTCCACAGGGTCCTCGCAGAACCTGATATGGGGCTCAAACCCACAAACTGCAACATCATGACCTGGGCAGAAACCAAGAGTCAGATGCTCAACCAAATGAGCCACCCAGGCACCACCCCCCACCCCCCATTCAGTGTACTTTTCATCTCAGACGTTGTAGTTTTCATCTCTAGATTGGATTTGGATTTATTTATATCCTCCATATCTCATTTTTAGTGTATGAATATACGGAATACACTTAGAGTAACTGCTTGAAGGTCCTTAATTGGTAATTTTAACATCTGTATCAGTTCTGCATCACTTTCAACTGATTTTTGTCTGCTTGTTACAGGTTGCTTTTTTTTTTTTTTTTTTTTTTTTTTTTTTTTTGCTGCCTTTTGGGCCTCATATTCTTTGACTGGATGTCAGACACTGTGAATTTCACCTTTGGGGTACAGGTATTTTTGTATTCCTATAAATATTCTTGAGCTCTTTCTTAAATTATTTGGAAATAGTTTGATCCTTTTGGGACTTACTTTTAAAATTTGTTAGGTCAGACCAAAGCAGTATTCATTTTAGAACTAGTTATTCCCCATTACTGACAAAGACCCATCTGTCACTGTACCAGTACTCTGTGAATCATGAGGTTTTCCAGTCCGGCTGGTGGGGACAGACCTGTTCCCATCCCCTTGTGAGTGTGGGCACAGTTAGTTACCTTTATTTCTTTCAAGCAGTTCTTTCCTGGGCCTTAGCCAATTTTCTCACATGCATATGCTGGTCAGTACTCAGCTGAATATTTAAGAGGGACTCCATTCAGATCTCTGGAGTTTTCTATCTACATAGCTCCTTCAGGTTCTCTCTCCTGCAAACTCTAGCTTCTTAGTGTCCTTGGACTTTCACCTGTATCTCCTCAACTCTCAGCCCTGCTGGGTTCCACCTTGCTTCCGCCTCTGTACATCATGACCTGGAAACTCTCTGAAAGTGGGCAACTGGACCAATTATAAAACTTGCCTCATTTGTTTCCCATCTCTCTGGAATCATGGTCTTTCTTAGCCTGAGAATAAAATGAAAGAATGATTATTCTTCATTTAGCCCAGTGCCTAGCAATGCAGCAAGCTCTCAGTAAAAGTGAAGTATTATTACTACCCTTGCATATATTTGAGGACACAGTTTGGAAGTTTGAACCTAGGTACATACGCACTGGGGACACAATGCTTTGAAAGAAACAGATAAGTAGAGAGCTTTTTTTATTTGTTTGTTTATAGAAGGTCTTTTATAGCTTCACTAACACCCTGATATCTAAGTGAGTGGTAGCACTGAAGGACTTACTTAGGTCCACTGGGCACGGTGGTAGGGAAAGAGGGTTAAGAAAGAAAAGGAATATTCAGTGTCTCAAAAAGCATTTGTGCTTTGATATGTATATATGTAGAATACATACATTTATCTTCCATAATCCCAGATGCATGTCTCCACTTTAGTCTCATGTAATTGATGACAACATGATTTGTGACACTGGAGAAACACACCTGGGCTCTTCTACTCCTTCTCAATAAAGTTTGATCTCTGTTGAAATGCAGGCCTCTGGAGACAAGGTAGCCTGTGGACAGAAATCTTATTTACACTTTAAAATAAACAAGTCCCTGAAAGCAGATTTTGGCAGGCAGTCAGCAGAGAATACCAAGAACACACATTGGGAGAAAGTGGTTAGGCTAGGAAGAGGGCATGGCCCAGGGTGGGGGTAGGAAGGGTTGGGCAAAAAAGACAGTACTGCTTAAGTCAGAGTATTGCCCAGAAATAACAATATATCCGAGCTCATTTCTTGCTTTTGTTATTAAAAACAGTCTCTATGAGGTTGGAAGGAGCACTAGTCTGTGAATCCAGTCTTGCTTTAGCCACTAATTATCACAAACACATCATACTAAACAATTTGGAAAATTAACTTCAGCTCTAAAATTATGTGGCAGTCTTGGTGGAAGTTCCCCAGAATGCAGAGCCTGAGGTGAAGGTAAGGTTATGATTCTCAGGCTGCAGGCATGAAGGATAAGAGGAATGAGGTAGGGAAGAAAGGAGAGCCAGTGTAAGAGTACATTACGAAGATGGCCTCTGCTATAAGCCCCTGGTTACTGGGTCCCATGGAACTTGAAAGCCCTGATGTTAGTTGTCTCAAGACTGTTGTGAAGGAGAAAAGGGAGTGGGTATGATAAAAGGGCAAAGTACTTGCTCATTAGCTCCCCTTCTCATTGGTCAATCACTTACCTCATGGGGCCCAAACAACCCCACATTTTTGGGTCCCACATACATGGATGCTAATCTGATTTCCTTGGCATCCTGCCCTAAAACATCAATACAAAAGCCCTGGACAGAGACAGGAAACATGTAGGAGATGCCTGAGGGAAGACGCTATCAGGTTGTACCTGCCTGAAACTGGTGGGAGCTTGGATCATATCCTGAGGTCATATAAAGATACTAGAGGAATTGAAGCTAAAGAGAAAAAAAAAATAGTTATATTTCAGCAAAGTCACTCAGACAATGAGTGAGAAATGGAATAAAAGAGGCAAATTGGGGGAAAGGACAAAAATAGGAGTAGGCTGCAGTAATAATATTATTAACAACATTCTTCACCTAAGGAAACTGAAACTTGGAGAGTTGAAGCAATTTGCCTAAGGCCGATGTTAATGAACAGTAGAACCAGAACTTGAACCCTGGCCAGCTGGTTGCCACACCAGTGCTCTCCACTGCTTCCCAATGCTGCCCTCAGCCTGTAAATTTTGAGGGCTCATGAACTAAAAATAATAGCCACAGATAAGACAAGGAGAGACTGGGAGAACAATATCAAAATTATTATTATCATTCAGTTGCTTTTTATGAAGAGATCTGCATAGTAGCATCAAAGAGGCACAAGTCAAAAAATGCTCTTTAAAGGCTCTGGGGACAGAGACAGGGACAAGAGGAAAAAGTGAAATAATTTTTTTATTTACTTGGAGCTGGTTTAGTTTATCTATCCTATCATAGATCTATCCTAGACCATCCTCCCACCCCAAATTCCTCCAGGAAGCCCTAGAAGATCCAGGAGATAGGACTTGGCAGTGGAGAAGAGATTAGCTCCTCCTGCAGATTCATATATGATGGCAGACTTTGTGGTACCATATAGCAGATTGTGGAACATCTCCAGTGTCATGCTAACGATCAAAAATCTCTTTACATCACGGTTCTCATCACTGTTAACCTTGGAGGATGGGGGAAATACGAAAAGGTGACATCTTTTTTTTTTAGTGTTTATTTATTTTTGAGAGCCAGGGAGGGGCAGAGAGAGAGAGACAGAGAGGGAGACACAGAATCCAAAACAGGCTCCAGGCTCTGAAATGTCAGCACAGAGCCCAACGTGGCTCGAACCCACAAACCATGAGATCATGACCTGAGCCGCAGTTGGACACTTAACCTACTGAGCCACGCAGGAGCCCAAGAAAAGGTGACATTTTTTTAAAAAGTAGTGTGGCTCATTTATAGCAAAGTCAATACTAAAACCTTCTCTCTGGGAGAACCTGGGTGGCTCAGTCGGTTAAGCACCAGACTTCAGCTCAGGTCGTGATGTCAAGGTTCATGAGTTTGAGCCCTGCATCAAGGTATGTGCTGACAGCTCAGAGCCTGGAGCCTGCTTTGGATTCTGTGTCTCCCTCTCTCTCTTCCCCTCCCCCACTCACGCTCTCTCTGTCTCTTTCTCAAAAATAAATAAACACAAAAAAAGAAAAAAGTTTTAAAATCCTCTCTCTGATTCAGTTTTCTCTCTTGAAATTCTTCTTCCTGCCCTAGACAGGATAAGATCCTGCTTGCTGGCTAAGTATTTCAAGTGATCACCTAGTTGGAAGCATTTGTCACACTAGGCCTAATAAAGTGTAGCTCAGAAAAACATTGGCTTAAAAGAATGAGTGCTGCAGAAGATTGCCATAAAGCAGCGGGCACATACACCGCTTTCTAATAAACTGTCTCCTGCAAATCACTAGATGGTGTGATGTTGCCCTCAATGAATGATCTTTCCCAGAATGTCTGGTTCTGTATGTAATGAGGCTCAGGATTATTTTATGTTTATTTTAGCACATTTCTACAGGATAGGTAACTTGTGACTACAACTGAATTAAAAGCAGAATACTTTTGCACCAACTCTAATGGTTCTACTTGGTACTGCTATGAAACTAAAAAAAAAAAAAAAATTAAAGTTAGGTTATTTTTTCTTCTCTTGTCTCCCTTAAGAAGGCAATAAAAGAATGGAAAGCCATTGTGTTGTAACTGGAAAATTAATCACATCAAATATTCTCTTATACTAATCAAGTTAAAAGTCTAGAATTAGCTTATATAAAACAGATGTTTACATGCTTATTCTCTTTTGGTACTAATGTCAAGAGAAGAAAGCACAGAATAACTATGTCATGGCATACTTTGGGGAATGTAATGCTCTGCTTTTACTTTTTGTAATAAAGCCACAAAGCCTGTGGTCAGCAAGGGGGACAGCCCCAGAAGGAGGAAAAGTACCAGGGGCCTAGTCTCTGACTCCTTACACAGTCAAAATTCCCATAGTCTGTAATGGAATGGGGAGTAAGCTGTCTAAGGAAGAGAAAACTGGCTCCCAGAGGGGGAGAAGACACAGGCAACATGTGTCTGGTAGCTTGTCCAAAGGGAGCCTCCCTTTTGGCTCAGCCAGCGTCCTAGTTCTCTAGGACTTGTGATTCTGGCTTGTGTTTCAGTTGTGATCTTCTCTATAAGGACCTCAGCTATCCACCCTTTCCCAAAATAAAGACCAAGAGACCTACAAGCTGTCCTCATGCTGCTTGAGAAAGATCGTTAAAAGTCTAAGTGAACACTTAATTGAAAGAGCCTGAACCAAGAATCCCTTTTCCTCACTTCCTGAAAAAAAAAAAAATGTTGAAGAAATTAAAATGTATCCTTAATGACCCCTCTCCAGATGTCCTCCCACATGTTCATCCTCTCTCACAGGTAGCTTCTGTCCCCACAAAGTCAGGGCGTTGGCAGTATCCATACATCCAGTCTCTTCTGCCACCTCATCCCAATTCAAAAGCTAGAAAGGATTTTAGACATCATTTTTCCACCCTAGGGCCTTCATTTTACAGAGAGAAACTGAGGCCCAGAGAATGACTTGTCCAAGATCTCATAAACTTTTGCAGTAGTGCTGGCAGTCGGCTTCAGACCTGAAACCATTACTCTTGCACGTCACCAGATGAACTAGCTAGTGATCATTGAGTACTTACCACGTCTGAGGCACTGTTAAGTGCTGTCCATGTACGAACACATTTAATTACCTTTAATTCTTACTCTAAAAACCATGAGGTTGCTAATAGAATGATCCCTGTTTCACGGAAGAGGAGATTGAAGATGAAGTTCACACAAAGAAGTTAGATCATCTGTCATGATCCTCACATCTTCTTGACCTCTTCACTTTTATTCTCCTCCCTTTGTCTCCTATCCACATTGTCCCTATTATTTTACAATAAAAGTGAAAATTCTAATAATGCGACTTTGAAATATATCACTGCTTTATAGTGTACTTCAGAGTCTTGTCATCAATATAATAATACCCACACCATATAGGCCTTTCCAGGAAAAAGAAATGATACTATAGTCTTGACTTCTTTTGCTTTGTGAATTATCCATGAAGCATTCTTTGGTCTTGAATGAGTTTTCCCTGCATGTAAGCCTATTTCTGAGCTCTCTCCCTCATTATTTATCAGTTCAAACTAATTTTATATTTTCCCCACAATGCTATAAATTCCTTGAGAATAAGGGCTGTGTTTGATTCACTTTTATAAGCCCATAGTGCCCAACATACTGTAGGAATTCAATAATACATAATGAACTGCTGAATGTATAATGATTAATAATAATGATAATAATAGTAACAGCCATCTAATGAGTACTTTAACATATACCTGTATATATGAACTCATATGCATGAATAGTCACAATAACCTTGTAAGATAAATATTACTTAACAATTTAAGAGACAAGCAAAATAACTCAGAACATCAAGCAACTTGCCCCAGATCACATCAGTAGTATATGGTACAGCCAGGAGTAAACCCTAGGTCTTTGAGCCCTATTTTCAATACACTCCATTGCCACCATGCAAAATACTTTTATTACTAGCCTGAATATGACATTCTCATGAATATATTCTGCAGAGAAAATTAATCATTATAAGGCTAAAATAATTGGTTAGAATCTTATTTTATCTTTTACATGTTTATTTTTGAAAAAGTGCGTGCGCACGCGCGCACGCGCGTACACACGCACACACACACACACATACAAACACACATGCAAACGTGGGGGAGGGGCCAAGAGAAAGGGGGACAGAGCATCCAAAGCAGGCTCTGTGCAGACAGCAAAGAGCCTAATGTGGGGCTCAAACTCACAAACCGTGAGATCATGACCTGAGCCAAAGTCAGACACTTAAATGACTGAGCCACCCAGGCACCCCTAAACCATCTTATTTTAAACCATCTTATTTATGCAAAAATTATCTTTACTTACCTCCAGAGAGATAATTAAAAAGTTGTAGAAGTAAGGACAATTTAGCAGTAAGTAGCTTTAAAAAATGCTTTCCAAAAAGGGAATGGCATAAAGCTGTGACTTATCTAGTCACTCACCCGTTGATTAAAAGGAAACATCCATTAGTGCCTGTGACCAGTCCCTATTAACCATCAGGGGCTATGAAGAAGGGGAAGATTGATGTTCCAACATGGATTTACTTGATAGTGAAAAATATGAAAAGTATGAAAGTATAGTTCGGGTGGTAGATATAACCCATTTTCTATTTTCACCTTTATTCTAAGTCTGATTTTTTTTTAAGGGTGAAATCTTTCTTCTCTTTTTATGCACCTTCCTCCCGTATCTTCAAAGTATGGGCTTTCCTAGGCTAAGGCTTTGATTACAGATGTAAAGAGTGTCAGAATTCAGGGAGGGGAGAGAGCTTTGAAAATCAGAAAACACCTACTATTCCAGACAGCTGGGAATCTGTCCTAATTTTTAAAAACAGAGGAAGAATTCTAACTTCTTATCTTACATTCCAACATTGACCAACTCTCTTTATCAGAATATTTCCCCCTTATATTTCTTCTAATATAATTTAAGACTCTCTTCTTTTTCCGTTTTCAGAAGAACTACAGCTGGTCACAACCTTCCACATATTTTTTTCTATACCAATTAAAGAAAGAGGAAAAGTATTGATTTCAATAACAATAAACTGGAATCAACTTTTTGCCTTCACCTTTTAATTTAAATATCTTAGTCTTTTTCAAAAAAACATTAATCAAAATAAAATAACTAATTCCAGGTTCCTCTAAGGATATAAGGGAATATATCATGAAAACCAATTTTCTTTCTTTGTTTCCTATTTATTTTCAGCCTACACTCAGTTAAAAATCCAGTTTTGTGGGTTTTTTTTAAATGTAAGTAAAAAGGAAGCCAATGTTGGGGCACCTGGGTGGCTTAGTTGGTTAAGCATCCGACTCTTGATCACAGCTCAGGTCATGATCCCACAGTTTGTGAGATCCAGTAGAAGCCAACTGAAAGAACTCCCAGTGGTCAAATCTGGAACAATTTATGAGCAACAAAATAACAAAACATCAAGGGGAGCCTGGGTGGCTTAGTCGGTTGAGGGTCCGATTTCGGCTCAGGTCAGGATCTCACAGTTTGTGAGTTCGAGCCTCGCGTCAGGCTCTGTGCTGACAGCTCAGAGCCTGGAGCCTGTTTCGGATTCTGTGTCTCCCTCTCTCTGCCCCTTCCGCACTCATGCTGTGTCTCTGTCTCTCAAAAATGAATAAATGTTAAAAAAAAAATTGATTATAATCCACAGTGTGAAATAAATATCGCAGAGCCCATTAGGATACAAATACTGAACAAATAAACAAGTAAATGACTCTTCTCCTATGCAGAAGAGTTCTAAATAATATAGGTACATAACCCCATGTCAAAAACATGGAAGATAAATACCCACCCCTCAAACGTGGGCTGCACATAGTGACTACCCCTCAAGAATACAGTAAAGAAAGGGGGGTAATAACTTTACAGGGGAGAAACCTGGCCAGTGCTAACTCCACCACGTGATCAAAGTTAACATCAACAATGAGAAGTTAGTTGATAGCACATACTCTGGATATGACGTGATGAGAAAAGCATCTGTCTTCTTCCTTCCAAGAATAGCCTCAAGACTTCTTGTCATGGTCTAGAGAATCCTAACGTGCGATATGCTATCCTGGATGGGATTCTAGAACAGGAAAGGAGTATTCGGCAAAAGCTGAGCAAACATGAACCAAGTGTGGTGGAATTCAGTTAATATTTAGCTAATATTGGTTCACTAGTTGTAACAAATCTATCAGAACAATGAAAGATGTTAATACTAGGGGAAAATGGCTAAAGAGCATAAGGGAACTTTCTGTACTATCTGCACAATTTTTCCATAAATCTAAAACCATTGTAAAATAAAAAGGCTATTTATAAAACAAATAGCAAAAGTAGCCCCCAAACCATTTTTAATGAGGCATGACTATGATAGCATCAAGAAATCCAACTAATTTTTATTAGTCATTTGCCATTCACAAAATAAAATGAATTAAATAGTTCATGGTAATTCGTGAGTGTATTTTACCAGCAGAGTCATGTCTTAAAAGACTGAACATCTGAAAGAAATTCTATTGGGCCTTTTGGAAATCAGACTAAAGGCATTATATACCATAAAATAAACATTGAAAATGTACCCTAAAGCAACAATGCTACTGTTACTCACTGCCATATGGCAAATGAGGCATTGCTGCTTAAGCAAAGCTTAGAAAATATGGTGTTACTACTGAAACACTGAGGATGGAAGAGATCCATGATTATTGAAAAAAGAAAAATTCTATAATAAATTGTAACTACTACCTCCATTAGAACAGCATGCTAATGAAACCAGAGTAATTAGCATGTGTACCACTTAGTTTGACTATGGTGTTGGTGACCAACTCCAGCCCAATACCAGCTTGTGGACTTGTAGCCACTAGTCAATGTGGTACGAGAGTGTGCCAAGAGAGCATAAACCTAAACCTTCCCTGGAAAAACTGCTTAAACAGAACACCTTATTGATGACAGACCAGGTGTGTTATTTTCTTACAGAACTTGAGCTGCCTTAGCCTGTAAATGACCCTGGTGGGCAAACTTTGCTGAGATCTGATGGACAAAATCTTAGCCAAATTCTTCCACTCACACTGCGGCTAATCCCAAGTCCCTCAGTAGAGGATTTTCTGTACTGTATTGAAAGCATCTCTGTAAATTTCTTTTGCTGTGACTTATAGGCTGGCCAAAAAGCTAAACATCAAGAGTGCACAGAAAAAGGTTTCTTCCCACTGGACTTGTAGTTTATGCCTTAAAGTTGATTTTTCTAAACACAAACGCACAATGAATTATTGGAAACATGAAAACTCATTCAGTCATCCCCAAAGGGTATTTTTTAATGCTAAATATTTAGCTATACGCTGAAACAGTATAAAATTAGAACCATATTTAACAGATGTTGAAAAAAATGGCATTGTGCCAACTAATTCAAACTCCTAACATTGCTGCTATCATCCTACGTAAGCACCAAATAATCAGTGATGAAATAACTACACACTAACATTGACAAAATAAAATTCGGAGATATCCAGTGTGTAACACATGCACACTTAGTCACAATTTGTGTTATATCTTTCAACTGAGTTCAGCCTAAAGAAAATCATAGTCTCGGTGTTTGTGACTTAGTTCTCTCAAGTGGCTCATTTCACCCAACCAGCAATTAATCAATAATACTTTAATTTTCCTAATCTTACTTTTCACAAATCCAGTATCTTTACCAACTTAAGTAAGCCTCAGAACTCTCCTACGGAAAATTCAGGAATAGCGTTTGTCTTCCACTAATGCAAAGCTATGAAGACTAAGCTCATCGATTCAAGGCTGCCCTAAAACTTGCAGAAAGGCCAGAAACTAGTTTCCAATGTGGTAACAGAAGCATTCAGAGAAACCATGTGCAAAAAATGATTGCATTCTAAATGGGAGGGAAGCGTGAGAAGTTTTCATCCCTACCCTCAGCTTCCGCCCCAACCTGTGTGTGTGTATATTTGATCAGCATTTATTACTTGTAAGTCATTCAATGGACAGTCGCGGAGAACCTTCTCTATGTTAGACACTAGGAAAATACCATGAAGAGATGGTAACCTCCCATTCACATTATAAGCAACAAAAATGTAGAGCTTTTGTGAGTGTTCTAGAGTTTTCATTAATTCTTATCAGAGATATTGGAGTTTTAATAATCAACATTATGTCTTATCTTTGCTTCTACTATGTGACTAGTCTTATTTGCGTGGAACAACAACAACAACAACAAATTACAACCCGAGATTTCTACTAAATAGGTATTTTATTCTTAATAGTTTAGGATCAGAAGAGGTATTAGGAAAAGTGTGAGAACTAATATTGCCCTCTGCTGGCAGATTCCTCAAGTAAAAAGCATTGTATTTGTTTTGCCATTTTACCCTATTCACAGTCACTGGGGATACATTTTGTCATTAAGAGATTGGGGCTTGCTTCTTATAAGTAATATTTGGAATTCCTTCTGAAACAAAGTCCAAAGTGTCTAGGCAGTGATGGTAATCACTATCAACACCAAAATAAATACTTTTTAAACTATAACTCTACCGACATGATAAGACATTGTCTCACAGCCTAGTGGTTCAAAATTCGGGACATCTTAATCTTACTTTATTGACCCTGAACCTAATCATCCAAGACTCTCTTGGCTTCTGCTAACTAGGTAGCTCTGAAATTTGAGTAGCTCACAGAATAGACAACTATGCCTCTCTTTTGACCATTGAGGTGTATGAACTTGTTCCAGTTAAAACTTCAGATGTGGCATGAGGTTTGGAGATGGGGATCTCAAGATCTTTGTAGACAGTTTTAGATGATCCTATGTTAATATACTGAGAGGCTTAATAAAATAAAGCTCTTTGTTAGATTTGAATCTGCTTGGGATTTGCTTCCATTTTTTTAAATGAGTTTCGCTTTTTTTGATAAATGTAGATGAATTCAAGAAGATTTTGTTGGGCGCCTGGGTAGCTCAGTTGGTTAAGCATCTGACTTTGGCTCACGAGTACAAGCCCCACTTTGGGCTCTGGGCTAACAGTTCGGGGCCTGGAGCCTTCTTCAGATTCTGTGTCTCCCTCTCTCTCCGCCCCTCCCCTGCTTGTGCTCTCTCTCTCTCTCTCTCTCTCTTTCTGTCTCTTCCAAAAATAAATAAAAATCTTTAAAGAAGAAGGTTTTGTTGTGAACAAGGGCTCTCTTATTGCATCTTTGTGTCTCTAGCACTTAGCTCAGTGTTGTATATATAATACATATTTAAGAAAGGCTTGTTGAATGGGTAAATGAATTGGCCTATTTCCTTTACTATGTTTAATGAAATAAATCCTTATTTAACAATAAAATGCTCAAGGTGGAATGTGGTATGGTATGTAGGAGAACATATGCTTTGGAGTTGGACAGACTTGGACTTAAATCCTAGATTTGATACCCAGCTGAGTGGTAAGAAAGCCACCTGATGTCACCAAGATGCAGTTTTCTCATCTGTAAAATAAGAAACACTCTACTTTCTTCCTGTGTTGTTGTAAGGGATTATATGAGATAAAATATGTGACGTGTCTGGCACATAAAGAGCTTTCAAAAATTTCATTCTCTTCCTTTTTTCCTTTCCCATTTAGGTAAATTGCTAACTTCTTTTTTTTTTCTTTTTTAATGCTTACTTTTTTTTTTTTTTTTTTTTTTTTTTTTGCTAGAGTGAGAGACAGAGCAAGAGCAGAGGAGGGACAGAGAGCGAGGGAGATACGAAATCCAAAGCAGTCTACAGGCTCCAAGATGTCGGCACACAGCCTGTCCCAGACTCAAAACCCATGAACTGCAAGACCATGACCTGAGCTGAAGTCAGAAGCTTAACCTACTGAGCCACCCAGTTGCCCCATCTTTTTAATTGGGACTGTAGAACCAATTATGTTCTACATATATAGAACGTCCATTTTGAGAAGAAAATCAAGGAAATGTGTTGTAATTACACTATTCATTTTATTTCCAAACCTTTGTTTTCCCACCAGAATAATATGTATACAGTGGTCCCTCCTTGGAATGTGCTCCAAGACCCCCAGTGAATGCCTGAAATCATCGACAGTATCAAGCCCAATATATACTATGTTTTTTCTATACCTAGCTACCTATGATAAAGTTGAATTTATAAATGAGGCACAGTAAGAGATTAACAATAATAACAAAACAGAATAAGCATAATAATTTATTGCAGTAAAAGTAATGTGAATGTGGTCTCTCTCTCAAAATCTGTTACCGTACTGTACTCACCCTTCTTTTGAAGATGTACGATGATAAAATGTCTACGTGATAAGATGGAGTGAGGGAAATGACAGCAGGCATTGTCACCTAGCACAAGGCTGCTATTGACCTAAGGATTCCTCAGAAGGAAGATTACCTGATTCCAAACCACAGGTGACTATTCGTAACTGAAACTGCAGAAAGCAGTTTCAAAACCAAGGATATGGAGGGACTGCTGTATATAAGCTCCCATATTTTGCCTGCTTTAGAGCTTCTGCTGACTTTAAAGTGGGTTACCAAAGGTAGAAAAGGTACTAGCGGGATTTATGTTATTAACCATCATTTTCCACTTATGTGAAAGTGGAGAAATTATAACGCCTTCCATGAGATTAAGGATTTGCAGGTTTCAAAATGCTTTAATCTGTACTCTCTTCCTTCACTCTGACATTAGTTCCATTTTAAAGCGAAGGAGACTGAGAGGAGAGAAAGGGGACTGCCAAATGTGGGAAATAAAACCAGAAGTCCCGTGTTCTGACTTGTCCAGAGCTCATTCCTGACCCATCTGGATGCATTGTATGGTGCGTTCGCCTCAGGAGCTACCATTACATGCTCACCAGTGCTCCCTGCCCTCCACTTTGGGCATTGCATCCTGGAACCAAGCCCTCTCATGTTGCCAATGGGATTGCGGTCTACTAGTTAAAGGAGACAACCAAGTCATGAGTCCTGGGGCTCATTTTTTTGTTTTCTCAGTGACTCACAATGAGACATGTGAAGAGTTGTCTGGAATTAACTACTTTTCCAGCGTTTTACAAAGCCTGAATGCCCTCGGTGGTATTTTTAACAATTCTGGGGAAGTTCTCAGTTTATTTTTCAACATTAAAGATGCTACAGCAAGTGTGAGCAGAATGGAAAAGTTGAAGTTCTTGTCTGTAGGGCTACAGACTCAAAGTCTCCATTAGAAACAGCTGTGCCTGTAAGTTTTCTTCTGTGATGCATTTATTGACATTCTTGTTGTGTTGCCAGTGCTAGCTGGTGGCCAGCTGTTCTCATGATATTTTAATTAAAGAAGCTCCCACACTATCAAGAGATATTCTGTGCAAAGATGTACAACACCTGTCTGCTGCTGTTCCTGTACCAGATCTATCTCCATGTCTAGTCCCAAACAATATAATTCACTCTTACCCTTGCTGCCCCGCATCCCAAATAAAGTGTATTAAACTGGGATCGCTGTACCTTTAAGGAAATTTTATCGCCCGGGAATTGTATGCAAAATTGAGTGTGTGTGTGTGTGTGTGTGTGTGTATATATATATATATATATATATATATACATAATTTTTTTAAGAGGGGAAGGCTGGTACTTTGAACAGATTCTCAAATGATTCATTATCTGGAAAAGGGCTAAAGTAGATTGGTAAGATAGGAGACCCCTTTATATTAATTTCCTTTGGAAACAAAATAATTGTTTCTTGTCTTAAAAACCTCAGTCAACAATGGGAGGCTTCTGAGGGTAAGTTAGAGACTAAATAAAGTAAGGATAAAAACATGGGATAGGAAAGTTAACCACAAATAATGCATATGCTAAAAGGCAACAGATGAGGAATCTCTTGAAAAGAATAAGTTATAAAAACGAAACTTTACCACCATAATTTTACCTTAGTATATTAACAGTCAGTGTATGTATCAACTTCTAGAAGAGGCTTTCTAAAAGGCAAATGTCGTCTTTCCAGTTTTTAAGCTCATGCTATGTCCAAAAAGAAAATACATATTTAATTTTAGTAAATAATAATGTATTAATCAATGGGTCATAATTTGCCAGTATGACCTACTTTTCTCTGCTCATCTTTCCACTGACCAAATAAAGTAGCCATTTCAAAGTCATTGTCCATCTTCCTTCTCAATCATAGTAAAGAATTTCAGAAGTTCTAAAGTTGC
Source organism: Leopardus geoffroyi (assembly GCF_018350155.1). Classification (NCBI taxonomy): domain Eukaryota; kingdom Metazoa; phylum Chordata; class Mammalia; order Carnivora; family Felidae; genus Leopardus; species Leopardus geoffroyi. The sequence goes on along the minus strand of NC_059338.1, from coordinate 46,651,433 downwards.
CTTACAATACTCAACACCAAAATGTGGCATGGTATTGGCCAGACTCATCAATATATTCCCTCAAATTGCCTTCAAGTTTGGAATTTAATGAGAAATCTCATTTTAATTCCTACAGATATACACGGCATCCTACCTCCACCTCCTCTTCCTATCTCTACCTCCATTTTATCCTTTCCTTCTCCAACATTCCTCCTGGCCTTGCCTCTGCTCCCCACGTCCCCTCACCCTCTTTCCCCACAACAACAGAAAAAAATAACATGAAGAGTAGACTCTCTTCAGCGGTAGAGAAGTTAGCCCAGGACTTTATTCAATAGCATAGTAATTGAAGAAATGTTCTCGGATTTGTGGCAACAATTTCTAGAGCCTCACCATTTCCACCTTCTTTATCCTACCCATTTCCTTTCTCTTTAAGAATCCCTCAATGACTAATTGCTTTTAAGAAGCCCTAAGAAAAACCACTTTGTCACAAACCTAATGCTTCTTACTACCTTCAATTTGGCCAATACTACCTTTGAGAAGAGAAACAACAAAAATAAGGAAAGGGAACCATGACCACCTTTTTTTCTACCCTGGTCCTCTCTGAAAGAAGAAACTGTTAGACGGATAATGGAAACGGCCAGATAAGCAAGAAAATGGCAGCAAAATGTACACATGTACCCACCTTGCAAGATAGGCAAATTTAGGGTTGAAAGAATAATTGAATGGTAAAATGAATTCCATGTTAGTAGTGAAATGACAATGCTAACACCTAAGTTTGGGGAAAGAGTTATACTTGGCTCACTTCTAGTAAAAATCTCAATTTCTTATCCCTATAGGTTTATTAGCACAAGAATGGAGCACAACCAGGCAGTAAAAAGTTACTGCCTTGAAGAAAAAAGTGGGTTCTACAATAAAATGTATAAACTTTGTTTCTTCAATGCCTGAGGCATTGTTTCCAGAAGCTTTTTTAGCCTAGTATTATGTGCACATACAGAGTATCAAAATAAAACTTTAAGTGGGAAATTTAATAAGGTTCATTCTTTTTAAAAGAAAACTGGTTTTAGTGTGAGATGCATGCCGGTCCTCAAGATCTGTGATTTATCCCAACAATGGTAAAAATGTTTACACTTACTATGTGGTTCAGGAAAATTTAATAATTAGTTCAAAGTTCTACGATATTTCTGTATTATGTCAAATCTAACAAAATTCAGTCAAGATTTAAACAACATTCATCAAATGTTTTAAGACTTCCTGAAATTCCATCTCCTCCACAAAGACTTGCCTCAGTAAGGTAGCAATTTCCTGCCCTCTTACCCTATCCTTGTCTTCTCAATATAACATTCATAAATCTGAACCCATTTTAAGTACTTTAAGGGAAACGATGGAGTTATGCCAGAAGACCAAACGATATGTGAAGCCCTGATTTTCAAAGGAGTGGGGAGCAGGAGAAACAAAATACGAGGTCTTTAAATAAAAGGCTACATCTTACTTTTTTTATTGCCGGTACATAGTATAGTGTCTGTAACATGAATGAGTGAGTAAACAAATGAATGAAGAAATCCATTCAACCAGATTCTGAAAACCATAGACTGGCAAATATAACATCTACCTATTCTTGAAATGAGAAATATGTCAATGAATTATTTACCCTTTAAAAAGAAAGAGAGCCTGGATTCACTGAAAACAAATCATGTCATGCTAAACCCATCAGGATTGTACTCTCTGCTCTGCTCTGATCAACTTGGATCAAAACACAATCAGCATACTCATCAAATTTGTGAATGTTACAAAATTGGTGAGGACACTAGATGATACAATGGGGTTTCTACTTTATTTCAAAAGTATAACAAACAGATTGGCAGCACTATATTTAAACTTTAACAAAGAGAAATGTAAATGTCTTCAGATTCATGAAAATAATTAAAAATTCAAGATGAGAGAATCTGGATTCAATGATGTGAAAAATATGGTATGGTAGGGTATGGTATAGTATGGCATGACATGAAAAAAACAATGCAAAGGTTTCAATGGCTTCAGGTCAGTATGAGCCAATGATGTGAGATGGCTCCTAAAAAAGTTAATGTAAATTATAGTATTAATAGAAATATTCTATACAGATCATAAGAGCAAACAGTCCACTGTATTTTGCTGTAGATAGAATCCATCTTTGCCCTCTGATGTGACACTTTAACAGAAATGCTGACTGAATGGAGACCATTGAGAAGAGCATGACCAAGATGGTGAGAAATCTGGGGCATTCAAGATGAGGGAGATGAATATTAACCATCAGGTTTGTTTTTATTTATTTATTTGACTTAAAGGCACAAAAATATAGTAATCATAATACTTGGTTTAAGACACATTCTTTTATTGATCCACAAATGTTCTTAACTGTTTATTTTTATGTTTGATTATTTGCTTGTCTGTTTCTAATGATGTAGCAAAATCCCATGAACACACCAGCCTAAAAGAAAATAAGAACTTGGCAACAATTTACTTCCACTTCTGTCAGTGGCCACAAGGTGGCTCTGGCAGGCGGCCACAAAGACAGCTCCCATTCTTACAGTATGGTATTGAAATTCTGCCAGTGAAAGTGGTATCCTCCTCTTGAAACTAGACCAATGTAACTGCCCTGACCAATAATGTTTCGCCAAAGGGACTATGCAGCTACACTAGATCATAAAGGTGATAACACACGTCTGCTTTTCTCCCTTAGGATGCTTGCTCTTGGGATGCAGCCATCATGCTGTGAAGAAGTGCACATTAGCCCACACTGAGAATCCATGTGGAGATGCTACATTTAGGTGTTCCAGCCATTAGCCAACATCAACAGCTAGACATCCCCAGATTATTTCAGTTCCCAACTGCCAAAATCTCAGCCCATTCTTCCAGTCTGCTCAATTGAGGCTCAGACATCACGGAGCAAACCCAAAATATCCACATCATTTCTTGTCCCAATCTCTGATGCATAGACTCTGTGAACATCATTAAATGGTTGCTTTATGACACTAAGTTTTGGGTGGTTTGTTACACAGAAGTAACTGGGTACCAGTATGTGGTCATCACCAGGCATTTCCCTGTTGCACTCAACTTAAACCACCATCTTGTATGTTGTGTTTATCTATTCTTTCATTTCATCCTTCATAATTAGATCTCATCTTCAAGTAAGCTTAAAAGTATAGTTTTAATTTTATGTTTTACTTTATAAAAGGGTATCATATTTAATGTATGCTTTTAGAACTTATTTTTTCATTTAAATTACATTCATATTATCCATCCTTATTGCAATTGTTCAATAATTTTGACTGCTAAATAATATTCCATTGAATAAACATACTCTAGTGTCCACTCTCCTGTCAATGGGATGTTAGGTTTTCCTAGGTTTTTGCTAACGTGAATAGTGATGCCAGGAACATTCTCATATATACCTCCTGGAGTATTTATACAAAAGTTTATCTTGGGAATAAAAGTAAGAAGGACACTACTAGAAAGCGAGATATGTAAATGTTTGGTCAAATATTTTTAAAAGTGTGGTAAGGAAGACAATTACAATTAAGGCATAATATAAAGAGCCAGCCCTAGAGCCAGATGACTTTCGAGGAATCCAAGTTTTGCAGCTCAAAGGTCATATGACCATAGACAATTCATTTTGTTAATCTACAAGAATTTCTACTGAGATTTAATTTGGCAATATGAAATCTCTTTATAAATTACAGTGATAAAAATATGGCATTATTTGTAAGAATAGATGTATTGGTTTCGTGTGTTACTGCAGAAAAAAAATTAAAACCAAAGGCTGGAAGCTACACTAACTCAGATTTTGTACCAAAGATAAAAAAGAACTTTTAGCAATTTAACCTACCCAACAATAGAACAAACTTCTTGGAATGGTTGAGTTAAGACTGGGTTTGGGATCTCCCTGCAATACCAGGTCAGGCAGGTGTGTGGAGAGGGTCACAATGAAAGAATGATGGGCTAGGCTTCAGGACTGAATAGATGTGAAGGATTCTTAGTCAAAAAGCCAAGAACAGAAGCATGAGTAAGGGGACATACCCAGGCAAATCATTTACCTCTTTCAGTTATACTGTGTTATGGACTGAATCATGACCCCACTCCCCTCAAAAAAAAAAAAAAAAAAAAAAGATACGCTAAAGTCCTAACCCCTGGTACCTATAGTGTGACCCTATCTGGAAACAGACTCTTTGCAGATATAACCAAATTAAGATGAGGCCTTAGGTTTGGCCTTTAATCCAATATAACTGGTATCCTTATAAGAGGGGAAAACAGCCATGAGAAGAGAGACCCCAACAGAAGCAGAGATTGGAGTTAGGCTGCACAAATTAAAGAATATCTGGAGTGACCAAAAACTGAAGTTAACAAGGAGGGATCCTCCTCTAGAGACTTCACAGGAAGTGTGGCTTTGCCAACACCTTCATTTCGGTATTCTAGTCTCCAGAACTATGGGAGAAGAAATTTCTGTTGTTTTAAGCCACCCAGTTTGTGATAATTTGTCATGGCAGCCCAAGAAAATAACACACTTAGTTATTAAGCATCTAAGGAGGCATAGACAATTCCCTATGATTATACAGTTGTAAGGCAGGGATGCTGTAAAAGAGATAACTTCACTGAAAGAGAATTTGGACATGATGATCCCTAAAGGTCCTTCCTGATTCTGTGATTCTCCAATGCACTGATGCAGTAAGATTCTCACACCACTAGACACATAGAATAGATAGGTAGATTGCAGTTAATGGGTTAGAAAGGCCAGACAAGGTGACTAATGCATGCATTCATTTAAACCCCACAAATCTTCAATCAGATGTGCTCAGCTTCCCACGATAACATAGGTGTCTATGTATCTGTATCCATGAGTTCCAACATTCTCTTCTGGCAAGATGCAGGAAGGGGACAGTAATAGATTAACTCTGTGGTAACTATTGGGGATAATTAGCTACAGAAAAAGTAGAAAACAAAATATGAATTTGAAAAATTTGTGTTTCTCAAGTATTTTGTCCTGCCAACAAATTTCTTGCCAAGAGATTAAGGAGGAGGAGGAGGAGGAGGAGGAGGAGAAAGAAGGAAGGAAGGACTTTAGGATATATAACACCACTTCCTGAATTGAGGGCCAGGAGTCAGAAAGTCCCAATTATTGAACTAATCTCTGCACTATCATAATAATAAAGCAAGAAAATGATTTTCAAAAAATTAGAAGTTGCCAATGATACATTTATCTCAATGATATGTTCACAGTGCTTTAGGAAAGCTATTAATGGTACATGATTCACATCTCTGTTTAATCTAAGTTTCTGTTCAATATTTGCATAGTTTTATAAATGTCAATATGTTCTTACATTGCATAGTCTCTCATGGATTATAAACTCTGAAAGGGGAAGACACTCTATTTTGCAGATACACTATGCCACCAGACATTTGGAGATTCCTGAATTAGAACAAATAGTGATTTCGTTAACTATCATAGTGTTTTGTCTGTAAACTAAGGGTGCTTTTTCTTGTTTAATAAGTTAGCTCAAAAGGCTGAGCTCTTTTTTTTTAAATTTTTTTTTAAATGTTTATTTTTGAGAGAGAGAGAGAGAGCACACGCGCACAAGTGGGGGAGGGGCAGATAGAGTGGGAGACATGGAATCTGAAGCAAGCTCCAGGCTCCGAGCTGTCATCACAGAGCCCTACCTGGGGCTCTAACCCCTGAACTGTGAGATCATAACCTGAGCTGAAGTCAGATGCTTAACCGACTAAGCCACCCAGGAGACCCTAAGCTCTTTTTTTTTTTTTTTTTAATGTTTATTTATTTTTGAGAGAGAGAGAGAGAGACAGCAAGATAGCGAGCAGGGGAGGGGCAAAGACAGAGGGGGAGAAAGAGAATCAGAAGCAGGCTTTTCACTGATTGTAAGTAGTGAGCCCGATGCAAGGCTTAAACTCATAAACCATGAGATCATGACCTGAGCCAAAGTTGGATGCTCAACCGACTGAGCCACCCAGATGCCCCCTACAGGTGCTTTTTAATCTCCCTCATGGAGGTGTTGTGTTGATTAAATAAGCAAGAACAAGGCACTTGCCCAGTGGCCATCAGTAAATCTCCATTAAATATCAGCTCCAGGTATCATACCAAGACAAGTATTGAGAGTCAGTATTTGTGCTTAAAATTAAATGTGGAAAATGCTAAGATCTTTACCCCCATAATGAAATGCTGACAAGTGGCAGAGTACAGAGTAACCTCTATAAAGCAGAAGCTTGGAACACAAAAATGGATGGTTTAGACCAGGGATCTTCTACCCAGTTAGCTATATGACCTCAGATAAGTTGTCCAGCTCTCTTATCATCAGTTGTCTTCCCATATGAGTTATTTTCAGGGTCATTATAGGAGTATTAGGTACAGTACTTATAAAACATCTAAAGTTATGACTGACACACAGTGAGCGTTTGATAAATAGTAGTAGTAAATCCAAGGGGGTCTTCAGTCCATGTTGTCTCATCTCAAAGCGTTCCTCTAAATACTTTCCATTCTTCTGTACACACTCTTATTTTATCTAATAATTTCAGTTCCTTTTCCATATCATTATATACATGTTTATGTCATGTCTAGATTACTAAAAATATCATACAATTAATTTTTAAAAATTAAATGCCTTCTTAACGGAAAGTATCCAAAACTGGAAAAAGGAAAAAAAAAATGTAGATGGCAAGTTCTGTCGGTATCATACAGTTGAAAGCCCATCCGAGGATTACGTAGGAGATGTCATTGTTTAATTTACTGTTTACTGCTGATTACAGGTCCCAGACCTGTGATGTTATCATAAAATGTATAGGCTTTTGTCCAGTAAAGATGCAAATAATGTGTTTTGCAAAACTGATAATCCCAAAGGTGATGGTTATTTCCCTGTAGGATATTAGCCAGTTTTTTGTATCTAGTTCAGTAATGCTTTCCTAACATGTATTTATTAAATTGCCTATAAGTATCTTAAGTCTTCAAATGCTCTTTGACCAGTCTTTTCTTTTTTCTTTTAGGTTTGTTTGTCTGTTTGTTTTGAGAGAGACAGAAAGTGTGAGCGAGGGAGGGGCACAGAAAAGGGGAGAATCTCAAGAAGGCTCTGTACTGTCAGTGCACAGCCCAGGCAGGACTCGTACTTTTAAAACTGTGAGATAATGACCTGGACTGAAATCAAGAGTTGGACGTTCAATCGACTGAGCCACCCAGGCGCCCGTCTTTGACCCAGTCTTAACATCTTCCCAATTCCCTCGCTAATAAATGAGTGAATGAAATCTTCAAAAGGTGTTCATTTTATACTTGCATGTGAGGCACAATTTTAATTTTCTAAAAATTATATATTAGCCACCCTGAGAAAGCTTATTAGGAATCAATTATCATAATCTTTTACAAAATGAAAAATTATTTGGCAATGTGAATTATCACTTTCTACTTCATCTGTTAAATCAGAGTTTTCCTGTGTTTTCTTATAGCTGGGCGTTCTTGTGTTCGGGCCACTGGCATGATCAATTACAGCTGCTACTTGTGGCCTCAAGATAAGTTGGCAGAAGTTCTAAGATCTCTTATACAACTGTATTCACAATGAATTCAAAATCACCGTAACAATTTCTATCAGCTTCCTTTTCTTTGCTTATTCCAATCTCTAATGGTCTGAGAGATAAGGCTCATGTTACCACATACTCACAATGTCTGGCTACTTCACACATATGAAACACAGCTTTGTTCCACTTTTCTTGCCAACAGGGAAGCGTAAACAAAGCTGGACTCTGGAGAAGTGGACTTGTTGGTTTAACCTGATTTGCACCTTGTTAATATGTAATGCTCATTGATTCAGAAACCATTTGGCAAATTTCTGCTTAATTCATGTGAATTATTATTATCACAGGTTTACATACTCAAGTTTTTGAAGAAAGAAAGGTTTGGACAATTAAGATTTGAATGTAAAATTTCATGGATTATTTACAGGATAATGATCCATATTTCCATGAACAAATATTGAGGTATAGGATGAATCCATTAGGTTCAAAATAGGGAAAACAAAAAAGATACAAATGGGGTGGATTATTCCCTTCAGAGAAGGATTTTCCACTGTAAAAAATAATTCATAATAATATCTTTAGAAGAAAAAATGTCCTGGAACTATAAACATCCTTTTTCTTCCTTTTCTCCTCCCTCTCTTTCTCAATACAAACGTTTAAGCAATGTGGTAGAATGGGCAAGGCCTTGTTACTGCCAAATGGTGTGTGACCTTAGAGAAAACTATTTGGATAGAATTGGATAGAATTTCCTTATCCAAGAATGAATGAGTGAGTCCGGTAGAATTCTAATATTCCATCCAACTCCATTCCATGACTTACAGACCACTTTCAGGAGGACACATTACATAAGACATTCCTAAAGTCCTGGGGGAAAGTAATTGCCAGGGAACATCCATAGTCTTGGCTCACTTGACTTAAGAAAAGGCTATGTCCTGTGATGGACCTACTCATGCTGCTGACTTGTTTTGTCTAAGGAAACAGTGGAAAAGAGCACCAAATGAAGCAAGTCTTCAGTGTTCCAATCAAAAGCTTTACCAAAAATTAGTTGTCTGGCCTTGAGTTTATCACTTTCCCTGTATAAAGTGAGGACTCAGACCAGATCTTTCTTCCAGCACTAATTATCATTATCTGCCTAATTTACAGATATTTAGCTAGTTGCAGGCATAGCTAGATCAAGCCCATATTTTCCATTTACTGAGACTGCAAACAGTAGTGTGAACCTTAGGTTGATACTCACAAGCCGTGTGACTTTGGGCAAGTTACTGAAACTTATAAAGCCTTAGTGTCCTTATCTATAAAATGGGAACAGAGATGCTACTTTATGGCATATATTTTGAAGGTAAAATGGATAAGTATATTTGAAATGCCTGATATAGTAACTAGTATGTCGTTTTACTCAATAAGTAGCAGTTGTTTTTATTGTTATAGCCATGGTTTGGTAAGACGTATAAGTTCAAGGAAAAATTTTGCATAATATATTTTTTTAAGTTTATTTATTTATTTTGAGAGAGTGAGAGAGAGGGAGAGAGGGAGAGGCAAAGAGAGGGGACAGAGATAACCCCAATCTGCTGACAATGAGGAGCCCAGTGCAGGGCTCAAACCCACGAACTGTGAGATCATGACCTGAGCCCAAATCAAGGGTTGGATGCTCAACTGACTGAACCACCCAGGAGCCTCAATAGTTTTTTTTTTAACCTACTTCAAGGCTGTGTATGCTCATTTTGACGCAGTGCAATTCACTTGTAACTTCAAGATATCCTGCCTAGAACTGAAATTAAGTTTCGGATTTCACAATAATTCTCTCATGAGCATATAAAGATTAACAGTCTAATATTTGCAATCCTTTATTACCCTCTAAATGGAAAACACTACACACCTGTTTGAGGCTTTTTATTGTATTTTATAAAAGTTAAAATATTTGCATTGACAATAAGAAAGGATGCCAATTAGAGAAAATCAAGATGGAACTTTTTATAGTTGTTAAAAACATTTGCTCTGCAAATTGTAAAGTCTCTTCATCTGAAATAGCCTCTAAAATGTTTTTATAATGGCAGTATTAGTATTAATTCAAATACTTATTGGTGCTGAAAACTATGGGTCGTATGGTCTTTCAGAAGTCAACTTTTGTTTTAATTTTTAAAAGTTAAGCATCATACCCAAGATCTGGAAAAAAGATATGAAATTCATTTTATTTTATTGCTAATTTTACAGGTTTATTTATAAGTTTGTTGTGACTATCATCCAAAGTGGTAAATAAGTCTAAGCTTAACATTAGTAACATTTCAGCTTTAGCTACTATATGGTTATTTCCATATAATAGCATACCCTCTCTAATTTATCACTCTAATGCTTAACTCTAGCTATTATAGAACTTATCACTGTTTTGTTTTGTTTTGTTTTGTTTTGTTTGGAGAGGGGATCTCTCTTCAATGCATTCTGTCTAATGGACACTTAGATTTTAAGGATAAAATATAACCTTCAAAGTCATAAAAATGGCAGTAAGAATAATACTACTATACTTTATTAAATGTCTACCTTTCATGGAATACTCACTATGGGTCTGACAGTATTAAGTACATGAGCATTTTTTAAAAGTTAACCAGTATGATTAACATGCAGTGTTATGTTAGTTTCAGGTGTACAATATAGAGATTCAACAATTGTATACATTACTCAGCGCTTATCGTGGTACGTGTACTCTTAATCACCTTCACCTATTTCACCCATTCCACTCCCCACCACCTACTCTCTGGTAACCATCAGTTTTTTCTCCATAGTTAAGGATCTGTTTTTTGGTTTGTCTTTGTCTTTGTTCATTTTTTTTGTTTCTTAAATTCCACATATGATTGAAATCATATAGTATTTGTCTTTCTCTGACTTACCCATTTCACTTAGCATAATACCCTCTAGCTCCATCCATGTCATTGCAAATGGAGAGATTTCATTCCTTTTTATGGCTGAGTAATATTCCACTGTATATATGTACCACATCTTCTTTATCCATCCTTCTATCAATGGACACTTGGGATACTTCCATAATTAGTACATGAGCATTTAATTTAATATTTACATATGTGGTTTAACAACCATAAAAGATAAACACCACTTGTCCCATTTATCAGATAAGGAAAAAAGGCCAAGGAAGTTCATTAACTTGCCCAGAGTTACAGAGCTTTGAAATGACAGGGCTGTGAGTATTTTTACCTAGAGTCTGTGCTCTTTGCAGTGTCATTAACAGATTACATAACGCTCTGGAGCCTCTCATTTTCATATCCACCCTACCTTCCTATCTACCACAAACCATCTCTACTGGCTCACTCCTGGGAAAGGAGGAGGAAATGAAAAGGTAGAGAACTGGGTTGTTTCAGTTCACTCATTCAAGTGTGCCAGGATATGGAATGTGGGCTCACATTCCATATCCTGGCAGAGCTGCCTTTCCCATCCCACAAAACTGCTTAAGTCTTAAGTCCAGAGCTGAGATAAAAGGCACTTCATGCCTCCACATTGCAAGTTCCCAGAAGTACCAGCATTTGAGGTCAGCCCTGCTACCACCAAACCTCAGACAAGGCTGTTGTCATCATTTACAAAAAAAATTTTTTAACGTTTATTTACTTTTGAAGGAAAGAGAGTGTGAGAGGAAGAGGGGTAGAGAGAGAGGGAGACAGTATGTGAAGCAGGTTCCAGGCTCAGCTGTCAGCACAGAGCCCAACACAGGGCTCGAACTCATGAGCAGTGAGATCATGACCTGAGCCAAAGTCAGACGCTTAACCGACTGAGCCACCCAGGCGCCCCTGTGGTCATCATTTTTAAATCCCATGTCTTCAACTTTCTCAAGTGTAGCACTTTCTCCTGATAGAATGGCATGAAAGCCCTGAAGGGAGAGAGGGAAGGGTAGGACAAGGATGTGCAGAGCTTTAGGAATAGGTTTAAAGTCTAGGCTTTGTTTTAGATTTGGGTAAGGGGAGAAGCTATTAAAGGTTTCAGGGCAGAATGTAACTGGCTGTAACCTGTGCAAAATCTGAGGGTAAGACTGCAGATGGAGAGTCGGGCAGGAGGTGATGCAGAAGTGATGGATATGTGGTGGAAGTGGTGATAGAGATATTTGAGTTTGAGCCAAGGCAGGTGTTGGCACTATGTCAGTGGAGACTGAGTTAGTGAAAGAAGGGCAGAGCTCAACTCTCAGATATGGAGAAAGAGGAGGAAAAGACCAGTATATGAGAGAGCTGTTGTTTTGTCTTGGGGGCAGGGACCAAGGAAGATGGACCATCATTCCCTACCCATCCCTGGCTCCATGCTTAGGAAGAGACTTCCACCCTCCATCAAAGTTTTAAATTGTGAGTCTATGCTGAAGCCAGGGAGAAACAAGGAGAAAAGGAAAATCCAAAAATGGAGGCAAAGTCCGCAGGATGGAGGCACTACCAGATTCTATAAGAAGATGACAGAAGAGGTCATCATTCATGGTTTGAGGGTCTAGTGAGAAGGGGGACAGCCCCCCACCTTCTTGGGGAGGAGGTCAGGGAGGTTTTCCTTCCAAAAGGAAAGCTATAAGAAAATCCCTATAGGAAAGCAGGCATTATTTCCTGGATATATCCACACTGGGCTGCAGAGCCCACAGGCCTACATTCATCCCAGTACAGAGGACAAGCTTGGTGAGACAGGCCATTACCAGAGAAGAGGCCTGTGGCATATCTGCCTTTATAGTCTCTTCCCTAATCTGGGGAAGAATAAAGTGTTGCCTAACATCTGTTTCCATGATAGGAGATTCCACATCTGCAAGGTTTTAATTTATTTTTTAATGTTTATTTATTTCTGAGACAGAGAGAGACAGAGAATAAGTGGCAGAGGGGCAGAGAGAGAGAGAGACACTGAATCCGAAGCAGGCTCCAGTCTCTGAGCTGTCAGCACAGAGCCCGACGTGGGGCTAGAACTCACAAACCATGAGATCATGACCTGAACCGAAGTCGGTCGCTCAACCGACTGAGCCACCCAGGCGCCTCCACATCTGCAAGGCTTGATGAGACTGTTCTGTAATGTGTGTAGAAGGATGGGGGCAACCCCTTCCCAATCCCAGTTCTCCATGGTCCTTAGAGGATATGTACTATCATCCCTCTTATATGTACTATCATCCCCTTGGCTCCATACGAGGGTCACACAGAGATTAGCCAAGGGACAGGAGCCCCGGGAGCTGCCTAGGCAGCCCAACCTGGAAAAATGTTTCAAACTTTTACTCCTGGCAGCAACAAAGGACCCAAAATGAAGCTAAATTATGACCCTTACAAGCCACCAATAATCCCTACACAGAGACCACCATATCAACAGAGGCTGCCAGCATCAGACAGAAATAGGCTAAAGAATGAGCAGAGGACTCTTCTATCTCTTGCTACTCAACTGTGACCTTCTGACAGGCAGTGTCAGCATCACCTGGGAGTTATTAGCAATGCAGAGTCTCAGGCCCCACCCTCAACCTCCTGAATCACAATCTGCTTTTTATCAAGCCCAGTAGGAGATTCACATGTGCATAAGAGTCTGAGAAACAGTGCTGTAAACCATGACTCTGTCACCAGTCAGGGGAGAAGAGCTTCCTCTCCCATCCCACTGACATATCTGCAGTGAGCACTTAGAGAATCTGTGGGAGGCTGGGGACCGAGGAGAGGTGAGAAGCAGGTTACAAAAGGAAAAAAAAAGAAGAAAGAGTGTGATAAGAAAGTCCACAGACACTCAATTTTCAGGTCACCAGGTAGTGTCAGAGAAAAAGAAGGAGAAAAGCTTTTGAAGTTTTAGAATGAACAGTCTTAAATATTCAGATAAGAGTGTCCTGATAATCAAATGCACTTATATTTGAGAGAGAGAAAGAACACATGTGCACACATGCGAGCAAGCAGGGAAAGGGCAGGGAGAGAGAGGGAGAGAGAGAATCCCAAGCAGGCTCCAGGCTGTCAGTGCAGAGCCTGACACGGAGCTTGATCCCACAAACCATGAGATCATGACCTGAGATGAAATCAAGAGTCAGAGGCTTAGCTGACTGAACCACCCAGCTGCACCAAAATGTGGCCCAAGATGTTTTTAAGGGCAGTTCAATAGGGAAGTTTGGAAATCAGAAATAAGAAAAAAATGGAATTATTGCATGTTTTCTTTAAGTTTATTTATTTATTTTGAGAGAGAGAGAGAGTGCACAAGCAGGGGAGGGGCAGAGGGAGAGAGAGAGAGGGAGAGAGAGAATCCCAAGCAGGCTCCACACTGTCAGTGCAGAGCCTGACACGGAGCTTGATCCCACAAACCATGAGATCATGACCTGAGCTGAAATCAAGAATCAGATGCCTAATGCACTGAGCCACTCAGGCACCCCAATCACTCCATGTTTACATGCTCTGTAAGTTGAGAGTTCTCAGGAAGGCACTTCAATAATCTGCATGAAAGGGGAGTCATGGAAGGTTTTTATCCAGAGGAGCAGTGGGAATCTGATTTACATCCTAACAGGTTCAGTCTGAATCCTATGAACAATGCACGTGAAAGGGAGTTGTCAGATCCTGGGTGTGATTTTGAGGTAGAGTCACCATTTGCTTTGGAGTGTGAAACAAAAAGACAGGAGTCAAGCATAACATGTAAACAAGTCAGTATAATAAAAATTGTACTTTGTTAGCCAAATTCTGTAAACCAAACCTTATGTAAACCCAAAGAGCTCTAGTCGGAGTACATCAGGCTTCCCCCTGGTGGGACTTTGTGCAGGACTGATGTGGTCTACAAGCTGCATAGAGAGCTGCCATACACCCAGCGGATGCCTTACAGCTTTTCTATGCTGTGATGAGGAAACTTAGAAAATGAAATCACAGGATGTTCAAGTTGTCACCTGTCTGCTTTCTTGGACCAAGTTAAGCCACACGTTAGAGTACTTCTTATGTTTCTCCCCAACGTTCTGAGGTTGTAATCTCTAATCTAATCCACTCATTGGAGGCTACTGAAGGTGTGGGAAGATACTACTAATGTGGTTCCCCTTATTGGCTCCTTCTATTCCAGAACTAATTTAAAAGATGGCCCCTGAAAGCCTCTTCAGTCCTTAAGAAACCCAAAACCCAAAACTAACTTCTTCTTAAAAAGTGGCAAACAAGTGCCTCAGTGGGAAAAATCATCCTGAAATAAGCTAAATCTGAATTATAAATTTTTAAGTACCCAATTCTAAGCCTCAGTTATTTTCACACATCATCTCAACTAAGGTATTTTCAGACAATGTCCATCCTGACTTCCTTCTTAAAAGAATCTATAAACCAGGATCATAAAATCCAAAGGAATTTACATTTTAAACGTTTAACCACAAGGTGGAGATCTAAAGCAAAGATTAATTTCACAGCAGGACTCAACTTAGAATCCAGAGCTTCTTATTCAAGATTCAAGTTGTCTGTGTTCTCAGATTGTGCAGAAACGGACTTATTATTTTAAGCTAGAGGAAAAGACATCGCTTACATATCAGTGTTCTTTTATATAGATTAGAAATGTATATGGCATGCAAGTATTTCAGGAAGCTCTAAGCAATGCAATGTCACACAACAAAGTGGAAACACTGATTAGAAATTTCAAGCTTTAGGTATAAAGTAGGAAGAACACTATTGTTTTGTTACTTGATTATGAGTACATTTAACAAGGGCTAATGTGATTATTTTAGTCCAGATATTTTAAGGCTGGTATTGAAAACTAATTCCCTTAAAAACTCAACAGACAGAAGTATCAGGCTAGTGTTTCTGAAGATGCTAAACCATGAGTATAACTAAAATACTCCTCTAGTTTCATTTCGTTTGTTCACAGTGGGAGGACTAACTTACCAAGGGAAGCTCTGGGGACAGTAGAAATTCCTCACCTCCTTTTAAGATGAATGTGTTTTATCAGTTTGCCCAATGACACACCAAATGCACTCTTTTTACTCACAAATTATCTTCCATGGTTTCCATCTAGAAGTTTCACTATTTTAAAAATAATCTAAATTTCTGTTGATTTCTTGTAGTGTGAATAATTATTTTTCCCTGTAGAAAAAAATCACGTATCATTGCAAGAGAAAATCTAAGCTAAATAACACACAGAAAACATGGTATGATCTTTTCTGTTTCTTCTATGTCCATACGCTTTAAGTTATTTTAGAGATCATATAACAAAAGTATATTAACTAGTTCAACTGCAGCCAAAATTCTTGGCAGGGTAACTCCCTAAAGATCTTCAGCAATTTTTATCATAATGAAAGAATCCATTTGTGGAAACGATTTTTCCTCCAATTTACTCGAGGTCTAAGACCTTCCATCTTCAATTTATTAAAGGTGTTGATCACCATACCTTAGAAAATTAAAAAAAGAGGCAATCACATGCTCAAATATTGTTTCTTTTGGCTATTAGGTGGGAATTTCCCCTCATTCCTTAGCAGCTGATTTACCTCTTTATCTCAGTCACCTGCCTGTGTTACAACTAGGAGAGCAGAGTTCCAAGCTATTTATTTAGATAAGCATCAAAGTTTGGGATG
Source organism: Leopardus geoffroyi (assembly GCF_018350155.1). NCBI lineage: Eukaryota > Metazoa > Chordata > Mammalia > Carnivora > Felidae > Leopardus > Leopardus geoffroyi. The sequence continues at coordinate 46,635,412 of NC_059338.1, read as the reverse complement.
CTGATCTGTACTCAAGAGACCTTTGATCCTGTGCACCTTGATTTGAAAATCAAATGGGAACTCTCACAAGAAAGATTTGTCTCTTCCGCTGCTTTCTGGTCTCAGCAAGGCCGGAAATACCAAGAGCTGGCGGTAGTTTAGAACTTCCGCTTCCTGTTCTGGAAGAAAGCAGACGTGGAGACACTACAAATGTTAACTAAAGAATACAGTGACCTTTTGCAATCCACCACAACATCCAGGTTAAATGTTGTTCAACGTTGCCTGTTTACTTAACCAGTGTAAGCTTATGTGTCACCATTTCAAACCAGGCAAAGCAAAGCCCCCAGAAGGTTTTCAGGTCACCATGCATTGGTTGCTTTTCTGGGGATCCTGAAAAAGAGGGAGAAACATTCTCCAGGAGTGGCATCTGGAAAGTCAATAGGATGTGCGCAGTCAAATGGCATGGAGGTCTGGTTAAAACACAAATTACTGGGTCCATCCCACCCAGACCACGATTTCTGATTCACTAAGTCTGGGGTATAGTCAGAGAATTTGCATTTCTAACAAGTTACCAGGTGATGCTGATTCTGTTGATCTGAGCATCACACTTAGAAAACCACTGCTTTAAGTGATTTTATCTGTGAAAATGGGGAAATTTTTAAACCCTATCAAATATTAGGGTTTCATTTTATTTATTTTGGGGGAGGAGTTCATTTTAAAGAGGAAGTGTGACAGGAGCACAGGGCTTAGAATTAGCCATACTTGGGATTTGAATCCGGATCTGTTCAAAGTTGTGAGTCCTGGAAAATTGCTTAACTCTGAACCATACTTTCCTTATTGGTAAAATGGGGGGGGGTGGAAATAATCATAACCTGTCTCTGAGAACCAAACGAGATACTGTATGTCAGGTGTCTGTCACATGGTATCCTGTAAGTGGTAATTTTTATTTTAAAAATCACAGGCACTACTGAGGTGCCTGGGTGGCTCAGTCAGTTAAGCATCTGACTTTGGCTCAGGTCATGATCTCATGGTTCGTGAGTTCGGGCCCCACATTGGGCTCTGTACTGACCGTTCAGAGCCTGGAGCCTGCTTCAGATTCTGTGTCTCCTTCGCTCTCTTCCCCTCCCCCACTCACACTCTGTCTCTTTCTCTCTCTCTCAAAAATAAATAAACATTAAAAAAATTAAAAACAATAAAAATCACAGGCACTATTAATAAACAAACAAGCAAATGCATTCATATGTAGGCAATAATCCCTGAGATCCAGACACAGGAGAAACTTTGGTCAGAATCCAGGTCTGGATCCTGGATTCAGATATTGGATTCAGATTCAATAAAAAGAAACCGGTACAGTTTAAAGAACAATCTTGTTCCTTTAAAATAAAAACCTCTCTCATGGGGTGCCTGGGTGGCTCAGTCTGTTGAGCGTCCAACTTCAGCTCAGGTCATGATCTGGCAGTTGATGGGTTCGAGCCCCGCCTTGGGCTCTGTGCTGCCGGCTTGGAGCCTGGAGCCTGCTTCTGATTCTGTGTCTCCCTCTCTCTCTGCCTCTCCCCCACTCATGCTCTGTCTCTCTCTGTCTCAAAATTAAAGATAAACATAAAAAAATTTTTTTAATAAAAATTTCTCATAATGTCTCTGGTTCTTTTTTTGTAAACTATCATTAATTCCCATTTCTTTATTGCCATCTTACAGCTCATTCTTTTAAAAAAATTTTTTGTAACATTTATTTGTTTTTTAGAAAGAGAGAGAGAGAGAGAGCCAGTGGGGAAGGGGCAGAGAGAGAGGGAGACAGAATCTGAAGCAGGCTTCAGGTTTTGAGCTAGATGTGGGGCTCAAGCTCACAAGCCGTGAAATCTTGATCTGAGCCAAAGTAAGACACTTAACTGACTGAGCCACCCAGGTGCCCCTCAAATAGCTCATTCTAACAATTCCTTCTTTTTCTATCTCTTACTTGCTATATTTCTCTACTTTGCTGTTAATATAGAAAGAGAAGAGAAGAGAAGAGAAGAGAAGAGAAGAGAAGAAGGGGAAGAGGGAAGAAGGGAGGGAGGGAAGGAAGAAGGAAAGGGAAGGGAAGGGAGGAGAGGGAAGAAAAAGAAAAGAAAGAAAGAAGGAAAGAAGGAAAGAAAGAAAGAAAGAAAGAAAGAAAGAAAGAAAGAAAGAAAGAAAGAAAGAAAGAAGAAAGAAAAGAAGAAAGAAAGAAAGGAAGAAAGAAAAAATTTTTTTTCTAATATGGAAAAATTCTAGGGGCTGTAAACTCCTATGTAATGAAGTTAATCCTCTCCAGTTACCAAATCAGAGTCTGAGCACAAGGGGAAAGTTTAAAAATTGAAGAAAATTAACAACATATGTTAATAAACTAATCTAGTGACATTAAAATTAATTTATACTGCCAGTTTCCATGTTAATGAGGCATCTGTGCCCTTCCATCAAAGTGATAGGGTATCACATCCAAAAGCAAAGGAAGAGCTATAGGGAAGTGGCCGGAAGTTCCCCACTGCTTTCAATGACTAAAAATGAGCTCAAACCAAAGTTAAATAAAAGGAACGGTTCATGCATTTATTAGGCATATATTCATAGCGAACTTACTATGGTCTGGCATCTCTCTATGACACTTGGAATATACTTATGAGTAAAAGACACCCAAGTCCTCACCTCACAGAAGTTGTAGACTAGTTGGGAAAACAAACATTAATCAAATAAGCACACAAATACATAAAAAAGAGAAGCAGTGATATGACTGGTGCAATGGACCAAAAATAGGGTCTAAACAATATGGTGATGATGGCTTTGGGGCAACACAGAAGAAAGCCTGCAGGAGCTATCACAGTCTGTGCAAAGTCACAAAGTAACAGGAGCATGATGGCACATCTGAAGTATGAAAGGAGACTGGGGAGGCTGGAGGTGAGAGCAAGGAGGAGAAGCATGAAGGGCTTTGTAGCCAGGCAAGTAGTTCTTCATCTTACGAAGAGTGGGAAGCCACAAAATAGTTTTAATTGAGGAAATGGCATAATCTTTTTTTTAAGTGTATTTGTTTATTTTGAGAGAGAGAGAGAGTGAGCAGGGGAAAGGCAGAAAGGAGAGAGAGAGAGAGAGAGAGAAAGAGAGAGAGAGAGAGATAATCCCATTGTCAGCACAGGACCTGATGCAGGGCTCAAACTCATGGACCACGAGGTCATGGCCTAAGCCGAAATCAAGAGTTGGATGCTTAACTGACTGAGCCACCCAGGTGCCCCAGGAATTACCAAAATCTAATTAGCATTTGTAGAAGGTCACTTGGACTTCAGTGTGCCAAACAGGTTACCAAGTGTGCAGTGATGGGGCTGAGGAGGGGGACTCAGTGGAAAAGGAGGAGTAGTGGCAAGAGTCAGTGCGGTTTGGGGCAGTACTGTTACAGTCCAAGTAAGAAAGAAAAGATGGCAGATTGGGCTTTGTGGTAATAAAATAGTTTAGTTATTCATTGCAACTTTCTTTAGTGGAAATTTGTTCAAAGAAGAAAAAAAAAACCACCATTTCTCCACGAAGTCCAAGTAGAGATGGGCTGAAAGCCTACAGACAAACCACATGATCATTCTAAGTCCCCTCTGATACTGTGACATGTCTTAGATGAAGTTCTAACTCATACTTTTACATGACCAGCTTTATGAGTGACATTTTGTTTTGTTTCAGAGTTCTTGAATGTAGACTGCCCCAAACTCTTCACCTAGGTGCTTGAACTCACCATTTGCATTTCATCTTCAGTGTGGCAAAGGCTTATAATTTTTCAGGGACTCCTTGCAATAAACGCCTCCAAGAGGAAAAATTTAATTTGTGTTCTGGTTAAGCCCCCAGTAAGGAGTAGACACAAATTAGTTGAGAATGGGCTTTTGGAAAAATAGGGCTGAAGGGCTTCCTTAGTAGGCTTTAGTAGATGACCGAAGAGGAAAGAGTGTTGAAGCAGAGTGGACAAAGAGGGGATAGGACACTAAAGAGAAACTTCACCTCCTTCCTCAAGTTTGCTGGGGCCAACCCTATAAATGAGGAGCTATGGCAGGTCATTACAGAAAGTGGGCTACCATTTCAAATTGGTTTTACACAATACCCTACCTGCACAGAGTATCAACCAAGAATGAGGATAAATTCCAGCCCACATTTTCTTACCATACCCTTCATTTTTGGAAGTGATCCCAGTAAAGGCAGAGAGATGTGTCTGTGAACATGGATTTCCTGTCCATCGCAGCTCAGGAAGCCACCACGTCTCCATTCCCATCCATTTTTGTGCTGAAGTCATTCCCATATTTTTCTACATAGCTCCTCTCTGGGGAAGGTACAGAAATCTCATAAACTGTGGCCATTCCTAGGGGCCAGGCTGTTTATTTCCTCTTCTTTCAGATAAGTCCAAGCCCTGACCCTCTAAGCAAAGACATTCCTAAGACAAGACCACTGCTTTTCTCTTCCTCTAATATTGCTCTCAACTTATACTAGAACCTTTTCCATATCCTGCACACTGTTATTAAAGGAAGTTCTGTTACCAATTGGTCTGAAAGAATTTTCCTGGAGTTTAAATCTTCTAAGGGAATGTATATTGAAAGGTTGCATAGGTAGCAACACAAATCACATTTATCTGGAGTGGTTCTGCAAAATGCAGGTCCTGAACCCTGGCTCAAACCTACTAAATCAGAATCTACCTTGTCAAAAACACTCCAAGTGATTCCCAGTACACTGGGGTTTAGCAACTACTGTTCTATGGCAGCTGCATTACAGCCCTATATGGATGCTCTACTGTGTCCCAAGTTAGCGGGAAGGAACCTCAGCTTTTCACACCCATGCAGTGGCCTAAACAGCTTTATTTATTAGGTCAATCAAGTAGATTGGTCAGGAATTTTGCCTCAAACAAAAAGGTTGAGATTTTCCTCTGAAATTATTTTTAGAGAGAGGTTGGAGTAAAGGGAGGATGGTTATCATCTCATCTCCACATGGATGGAACACCCTTCTAGTAGGCATTTGAAAATGTAGGTGGGGAGGGCACATTGTTGACTGGTGGGTGCTACAGGCACTTGGTGTTCAAGGGCCAAAGATGCTACACACCTTGCGTTTAGTGGCCCTCCCACACAGCAAAGAATTGAGCCAACAATGCCCCATGTTGAGAATCCTTCAGCTTTGACTCCCCTATGATGCTGAATGCACGTGTTTGATACTTGCCATAGAAGCCTCCCTTCATGCTATACATTGAATAGAGTGTATATATTTCTATGTTGTTGAACAGTATATATAAAATTCTCAGCACCGTGCTTGTTTTATTATAGGTAGCTCTAGGAGTTTCAGACTTTTATTATTTGATCAATGAAAATGAGTGGTTGAGGATTAATTAATCAGAGTGACTTTCCTTTGGGCTTGCTGACTTGAACACAATTCAGAGTTTAAAAAAAAAAAAGGAAAGAGGCTGATATAATCTATTGTTAACTTACAAGGTCTGTGTCAAATCTTTTGGTTACCCCAAGAAAATCCAGTATCGGGGCACCTGGCTGGCTCAGTTGGAGGAACACATAACTCTTGATCTCAGGGTCATGAGTTTGAGCCCCATCTTGGGTGTAGAGATTATTTAAAAATAATATCTTTTTTTTAAAAAGTCCAAAGTCCAGTATCTGTTAGACCACAATTCATCATCTTATTGCCTTCAGTAACAACATTAGAGTATTCAATGGCTTATACAGAATTGTTCTGAAAGTTGGGAAAATAGAGTGCACCAATATTTGGCCTTAGCTTTCACTACTGTTAATGGTAGTTTCTAAGATAAATTGAGCTTTCTATAAAAATAAATCCAGTGTTAGGAATCATAATTCATACCAGACCCAGACAAAAAAGATCCTTGCAGAAAAAACACGGCTGAAATGGTATTCTTGCCAGAAGCCATATACCATTCTGAAATTTATTTCCTTTTTAGTGGAAGAAAGGACTTCAAAGCCATAAGTATACACATATGCTACAAGTATGTCTAAAATCTAAATGTAGGAACCTCTGAACCAACTTCCACATGATATTATTAGCAATTCTATAATTTATACTATGAGATAATATCGAAATGAGGAGATGTAGAGATTGAGAGATGACATAAGTTATCTAAGTAAAGAATAGTGAGGTTTGGAAGAGAGAAAATTCTACAATACCAATGTCATCCATAACTCCTCATCACCTTTAGGATAAAATAGAAGTTTCTTTACATGTCTTGCAAGTCCCTTCCTGATGTTACTCTTTGAAAACTAACAAATCAGTATATATTTTGAGTAGTCGTTTCCAAAGCAAAGAAAAGCGTGTGGAGGCACAATATAAAAAAGAAAAACACTGCTTCTAGAGAGGGCAGAAGTGATGTTCTAGTGTCCACTTTGCCACCAACTGTGTTCAAGTTCCTTTTTGTCATCTGTGAAACTGTGGGACAGGCCAGGTGACGGCTGAAATCTGCAGTGGTCTAACAGTTTATCAATTCGCTTAGAATTTCTACTTTATCATCAGCATTGCGAAGCATGCCACGAGGCTTATGACTGGTCTGTTTCACATCTTATTCTTTCTTTATGAACTGTGTCATGGATTAACATAAACTTGAGAAGCAATTGCTAATCGTTTGAACACTGATATCCTTTTAAAGTGTTAAAAGGACCTTCTGGTAGTGAAAGGCAAGCATGAAACTTGTGCTTTTATTTATTTTATTGAAATGTACAAGTTTTTTTAAACTCCAAATTTAGTACTTGGCCCATCTGTTTCCTTTAACACTCCTTTGAGAATGATCCTTTAAATTTCAATGAGTTGCAAAAAGATTGTTTTGGTAATATATCATACTGAAGCAATTCAAGGTCGCACTAATTCTAAATCTAATGAAACCCTCCTTGTAGCCATTCATCAGGGGATATTTTCACATTTTTGGTGTCTTTCATAGCGATATTAAGAATTTTTTAGTATGAGAGTTCTCCCAGAGGTGTTTCAAAATAAGTAGTTTCTAAATAGGCTTTTCAAAGAATCCAATAAAAGCAAAGATAGTATGGTGGCAGCTGCTTAGAAAAGAAAAAGAAAAAAAACCCTCATAATTGGTCTATAAAGATTTCAAGAAGCCCACACTGCTTAAATAATATTTTTAAATAAGTATTAAGGTTTCAATACAATAATACAAATTAGTAGACTATAAAATACACAAATGTAAAGTGACTGGCCCAAGATATGTAATCACTATTTTACCACAAACTTCTGTAAATTTCATCCCAAACAATCCAGTCCCAGAAATCAAGTTTAATCCCAAGAAGATACATTTTTATGCATTTCTAACATCTGAATTCTGCCAGAAACCGGCGTCTTGGGACTCTCCTCGTGGCTTTCTGCTTGACATCTCCCCAGCCTGGCTCCCCTCCCACCTAGCATCATCCTCCTGTGTTCACAAAGGAGCCCCAGGGCGCTGCTTACCACATGCGGAGGCACCCAGGCAAGATTCTGAGACTTGAGCAGTGACATTCCAATTAACTGTACACATTGTCAAGGCAGTGATGATGGAATTTTCAAGTATGTGGCAGAGTTGTGTTCTGATGGAAAAAGAAAGAGACTGATTTCAAGTGTAATAATTAGGATTTTCACTCTTTTGGGGAAAAAGCATTAGTCAGAACGTCACTGTCATTCACATAGTGCAGGACCTAGAGAAGTCTGTGTCCTATAAGAGTGATGGAGAATGGATGTCCCTATAGAACTGTCTCCCATATTGCTAAGGGGACTTCTAGCTGGCCTGCTAGGCTCAAGAAAACTGGGAAGCCTATCTGGATTTATAGTAAAGGACAGGAAAGCAAAACAGATGAGGAACAGATAAAAGGTGAAGGATTCAAGACAGCCTGAGTGAACCGAGTTCATGGGACAGATTTTAGCAGGAGAGAGACTTAGGGGAAAAATCTGAAGACTTTCACTATGCTAAGGATGAGATCTCTTCCAGAGCTTTTTGGGGGACATTGCAATACACTTGATCTTAGCCAAAAGGTCGAGAAACTATGGGGATAACACTGCAATAAGCATTTAGTTTCTCTTTAATTAACTTTCATTGCATGATTGATATTTTTTTGAATGTGGCACCATCTGCCAGGGATCTATTAGTCCCTCAGGCATAATTGGAAGTCACCCTTTCCAAGATGAGGATCTGATCATGTCAACTTGACTCCTGAAAGTCCTCTAAAAGTTCCTAATCACTTTGCTTAGCACTGCATGATCTGGCCCCTACCTTGGTTCAGTCACATCTCCTGCCATCAACCAAAATCTATACTCCAGCCACATATGAAATGGATCCCAAAATGTACTGCTGTAATACTGTGCCTTATAATAAGAAATATATACTTGGTCTTTCTTGCATTCCTAGGACAAAGCTCCTAAAGCCATTAAAGTTTCTTAAATGTTGAGAGAGGAAAAGATGTCTCATATTATGTTAATGAGATGACTTTTATTACCCTAAGGATTGGGGCTGGTTCCCAGGGGAACCAACCCTGTGAACAGAAGGTTGGAATTTTCAGTTCCTCCTTTTTTTTTTTTTTTTTTATTTATTTTTGAGACAGAGAGAGACAGAGCATGAACGGGGGAGGGTCAGAGAGAGAGGGAGACACAGAATCGGAAGCAGGCTCCAGGCTCTGGGCCATCAGCCCAGAGCCCGACGTGGGGCTCGAACTCACGGACCGCGAGATCGTGACCTGGCTGAAGTCGGACGCTTAACCGACTGCGCCACCCAGGCGCCCCATTCAGTTCCTCCTTTGAGGAGAGGAGAGGAGCTAAAGGTTGAGCCAATCACCAACAGCCAATTATTTAATCAGTCGTGCCTATGTAATGATGCCTCCATAAAAATCCGAAAGGATGGATGTCAGAAGCTTCTGGGTTGGTGATCACTTGGAGATGTGGGGAGAGTTGCTTGCTTAGAGATTACAGAAGTTCTGCATGCTAGCCCCATGTGAGGCATCTCTTCCATTTGGCTGTTCCTCATGTGTATCCTTTTATTATAAACCGGTGGTCTAGTAAGTAGAATGTTTCTCTGAGTTCTGGGAGCCACTTTAGCATATTAATCAAACCCTAAGAGGGCTTATAGGAGCCTCCGATCTTTAGCCAGTTGGTTAGAAGCACAGGTAACAACCTGACTTTGTCACTGGTGTCTAAAGTGATGAGGCAGTCTTTGGGACTAAGTCCTTAGCCCATGGGATCTGATGCTATCTCCGGGTAGATAGTGGCAGAACTGAATTGAATTGTAGGACACCCAGCTGGTGTCAGAGGATCACTTGGTGAAACACACACACACACATTGTGATCTCATAGATCTTCAGACCTTCACACTCACTTTTGCTCCCTCAGCTTGAAACACATTCATATCCCATTCATCCACCTATCCACCAAGTATTTGTTGAGCACCTATTATGTGTTAAGTACCATTCTAGGTACTGAGTGACCAAAATAGTGAACAACAACAACAAAGCAATGAACAAACCACACAAAAAGCTGCTACCTACATAGGTTGCATATTCCCTTGGGTGATCCTCATGCCATTCAAAACATCCTCCGATATCAACAAAATGTGGTGTGTGGACTTTGTTTGAATCTTTAAAAAAAATCACAAGACACCTGAAATTTGAATCTGACTGGATATTTTAAAATATTAAGAAATTATTATTGATTTTTAGGTGAGATAATACTATTATAGTCATGGTTTTTAAATAAAACAAGAGTCTTTATCCTTTAGAGATAACACACTAAAATATTTACAGACACAATAACATAAGGTCTGGAATTAGATTCAAAATAGTCCATTGAGGGGTTGGGGGTAGTGAGGACAGTGCAGATGAAACAAAACTGTCTTTTGTAAATAATTGTTAAATCATCCCTCTTCGTTTGTATATGCTTGAAAATTTCTATCATACGAAGTTTTATTTATTTTTTTTAATTTTTTTTTCAACGTTTATTTATTTTTGGGACAGAGAGAGACAGAGCATGAACAGGGGAGGGGCAGAGAGAGAGGGAGACACAGAATCGGAAACAGGCTCCAGGCTCTGAGCCATCAGCCCAGAGCCCGACGCGGGGCTCGAACTCACGGATCGCGAGATCGTGACCTGGCTGAAGTTGGACCCTTAACCGACTGCGCCACCCAGGCGCCCCCGAAGTTTTAAAAAAGGAAGAAACTGGGGCGCCTGGGTGGCTCAGTCGTTTGAGCGTCCGACTTCAGCTCAGGTCACGATCTCTCCGTCCGCGAGTTTGAGCCCCGTGTGGGGCTCTGGGCTGATGGCTCAGAGCCTGGAGCCTGCTTCCGATTCTGTGTCTCCCTCTCTCTCTGCCCCTCCCCCGTTCATGCTGTGTCTCTCTCTGTCCCAAAAATAAATAAACGTTAAAAAAAATTTTTAAAAAGGAAGAAACCAAAGTAAAGATGTATTGGGCTTCCTGCCCCCTACAAGTCTTCCCTGGGGCTCCAATCCCAACTCTACTTCCTGAAAGCCAAGGGCTGCTCTTGCTCTCATAGCCATTTGGCTCCCCTTATCTTCACAGCATTTCATGACTGTCACTTCATGTATCATTCCCATGAGACTGTTAGCCACTTGAAGGCAGGGATCGTCTGTGTCTTTCTAACCATTCTTTTCATCAGCTCCAGCTATAATGCCTGGCAGAAAAATAGACACTAGGCATCATCTCTGCAAATGAAAGCCAAGACTATAATAATCAGATTTTAATGAAGGTGGCATTGGTTTTAAGGGAACAGAAACTTGTTTTCCGTACTATAGAAAATTATCTGGCAAATGCAATTTTATTCACTCAACACGTATTTACTGAGTCCTCCTATGTGTAAAAGATCCTGTGCTGGGGACCATAAACTCCCTATTAACAATTGTCTTCCTTCCTTGGAGTATCCATGAAAGACTGGGGGAAGATGCAGGGGTGCCCGTGCACATGTGCGTGCGCGCGCACGCACACACACACACACACACACACACACACACACACACACAATTAGTTATTTTCTCATTGTTGGTCCCTTCAGTATCTAGTTGAGGCTAACAAAGTTAGTATCCCTGTAGCAGCACCTAGCATCTCTGTTCATTTGCTTTATGTACTGTTTTGATGAGCAAATAAAATTCCTTGTCATTTAAAATGGTAGGCATTACGGGCACCTGGGTGGCTCAGTCGGTTAAGTGTCCGACTTTAGTTCAGGTCATCATCTCGTGGTTCATGGGCTCAAGCCCCGCATCAAGCTCTGTGCTGATGGCTCAGAGCCTGGAGCCTGCTTCAGATTCTGTGTCTCCTTCTCTCTCTGTCCCTCCCTCACTTGCACTCTGTCTCTCTCTCTCTCAAAAATAAATAAGCATTAAAAAATATTTTTTAATGGTAGTTTTTTTTTTAATTGTCAAAAAAAAAAAAAAAAGATGGTGCGCCTGGGTGGCTCAGTTAAGCATCAGATTTTGGCTTAGGTCATGATATCACAGTTTGTGGGTTCAAGCCCCACATCGTGCTCTGTGCTGATAGCTCACAGCCTGGAGCCTGCTTCGGATTCTGTGTCTCCCTCTCTCTCTGCCTCTCCCCCATTGTGCTCTGTCTCTCTGTCTCCCTCTCTAAAAAATAAATAAACTTTAAAAGTTAAAAATAAAATGAAATGGTAGCTAGCTCTCCTTAATAAAAATTAAGTTAGCTGAAAATAAAAACAACTTTGGCTTTTCCTCTGAGGTTTATTTTCTTCCTAAAATAATTAAAAGACAAAATACATATGCAAATTATTTGTCCTACTAATAATATGAAATTTGCTAAGTCCTACAGGTTTCAGTAAGTAGTGAGTGATACGAATCTCTGATACCCAACCTCTCCCAATTCCAAATTAAGTACAAATAATAAAATCAATGTCATGATAAGGTAAGATACACTCTAGTTTTGAGATATTCCTCTCTTCTAGAGAGATTACTTGCCTCATTTGGAGTAAAACTACATCATCTGCCAAGAAAAATTCACATGAAATAGAGTACTTTCAAAGAGTATACATTTAACTCACTTTACTCTTTTACTATATCTTTGTACTTAACTTTGTTAAGTGCTTGACATGTGTCAACGTTTCAAAACCTGGGGCACCTAGGTGGCCCAGTCCGTTAGGCATCAGTGCTGACAGCATGGAGCTGGCTTGGGATTCTCTCTCACTCTCTGCCCCTCCCCTGCTCATGCTCTCTGTCTCTCTCAAAATGAATAAACATTAAAAAATATTTCAAAACCTGTGATAATCTTGCTCAATGATGGCACAGTCTAACAGCCAAAGATATCCTTAATACAATTAACTCCATCAATTCCAAGATGAAATATACTTTGAAAGAACTATTAACAATGCTCTTGTAACAAACAAAATGTTACAAAACAGAAACCAGGATCACTACTGCAAATTCTCTAATACACCAGTACTAAGTAGGGCCAACTATCATGATCTTCACCATCATGGGATCACACAGGGCATGCACCTAAAGAAACTGACCACATTTTATTTGAATGAACAAGTGAATGAATCTCATTGGTTTGGAGTAATGAAGCAGTGTCATATATTAAAAGCCTATGTTATAGAGGAATATACATACATATATTTATTATTCTAAGAATATACTAAAGCTAAAAATTATATCTTGACAAAAGATTTTGGAGAAACTCCTTTACTAATAGCCAAAATATTATTTTGACCAAGCAGCTGAATATAAATAATATTTGAAAATATTCAAGTATGTGTTTAAAATATTTAAGCATAGTAACTTCTAGTAGTAAGTTTCATTATCTGTAAAGAACAATTTTATTAAACCAAGTGAAATTCCTACCTATTCCTCACTTTCAATGTTCTCTAGTATGGGAGACAGCACCCAGTTGCTGACACCAGAAACCTGGTTTGAACTCTCTTTTGGACTCTCCGTTTCTGCTAGTCTCATCCACCTGATTGCCAAAGTGCACTGTGCCTATGATCTAGTTTTTCCTCTTGTCTGCCTGAGAAAGTCCCACTTTCCCTCACAATTCACAATTCTGTACAGCCTAACCTGACTTCCCCAGGCAGATTTAGATATTCCTAACATCTCTTATAATCCTCAGTCATATTTCTATTACAGTATATTCTTAATCTTATTATTGGAACCCAACCTCCCTTCCCAATGGGATGGATCACAGCCAATTCAGGCTAGGTAAGACAGATGGGGCAAACCAATATCCACAAGAGGGAGCCATAAATCAGGACTCAGAGATCAGAAATTAGCCCTAGAATCAACGGATCAGGTTAAAATAGTACCTGGAAGACAAAGCTAAGACGTAGGAAGGAGAGGACAGAATTAAGAACAGGTTAGTAAAAGGAAGAGGGTCCAGAAAGATTGCCACATACATTGGTGGGTCAGGGGATGCCATTTACCTGAGAGAGTTTTGGTATATGGGGAATATTAAGCTGTCTAACAGAACCAAGTCAAAGCAATCATCAGGAATGTTCCATTTATGTGCCAGATGAATGGTAAGCTATTGAGAGTGCAGTGGTCTAAATTCCTCTCCCAGGTAAGTGGAAACCAGGGCTTCGGTTCAGCTGAGATTCCAAAGCTGGAGGATGTGAAAGAGTCTGGGGGTGAGCTGGTTGTTATAGGGTGAGAGTAGAAGGCAACTGAATCTATGGCTCAGGACCCAAGAAAAGGGTAGAAAAAGTCAAGGAGACTACCAAGCACTCATCCGTTTATTCAGTAAATATACATTCAGTGCCTAATGTGTGCCAAGTTCTGTGTCAGTGTCTTAGTCACCTCGAGCTGCCACAACAAAATACGATAGATGGGGTAGCTTAAGCAACAGGAATTTATTTCTCCCAGTTCTGGAGACCAGAAGTCCAAGATCAAAGTACAGAAGGGTTGATGTCTGGTGAGAGCTTTCTCCCTGGATGGCAAATGTCCACCTTCTTACTGTATCTTCACAGGGCCTCTCCCCAGTGTGTGCAGGTAGAGAGAGTGAAAGCAAGCTCTCTATGCTGTCTTTTCATATGGACACTAATTCCATCATGAGGGTCCCATCCTCTGACCTCATCTAAACCCATTTGTCTCCCAAAGCTCCCATCTCCAACTACCACCACGTTGGAAGTTGGGGCTTCAACATGTGAGTTGTGGAAACACAATTCAGTCCATGGCAGCCTGAGTGCTTTGATGTTTACGGTGGAGCAGATCCTTTACAAGTGCAAGCAGCAGAATGTTGCAGAGAGGAAAAACTCAGAGGTTGTTTTTATTTATTTTTAATGTTTATTTATTTTTGAGAGAGAGACAGACAAAGCATGAATAGGGGAGGGGCAGAGCAAGAGGGATACACAGAATCCAAAACAGGCTCCAGGCTCTGAGCTGTCAGCACAGAGCCCGACTCAGGGCTCAAACCCATGAACCATGAGATCATGACCTGAGCCAAAGTCAGACGTTCAACCGACTAAGCCACCCAGGTGCCCTCTAATTCAGAGGTTTTTGAGGAGAACGTATTTACAGTAGTGAGTTCATTATCTACAAAGAAAGATTTTATTCAACCAAGTGAAATGCCTACCTATCCCTGAGTTTCAATGTTCTCCAGTATGGCAGACACACCCATACTGTCTGACACCAGACCCTTCCGGCTGGCACCAGAAACCTGGCTTGAACTTTCTTTTGGACTCTCCCTTTCTCCTAGCCTCATCACCTGATTACCAAAGTTTTAAGGAGAATGTATTTCATGGGTTGCTAACCTAGTCATCAACTTTAAGGAAATGGTAGAAGATAAGAATGAGACCCCAACCAGGGTCAGAAGCAAAGAGTCTGTGAAACAAAAAGAGCCAGGGAAGTTCAGGACAGCAGCCTGGGAAGATGTGCAGAGGTAACAGCATATGGGGTGGGGAGGTTTGAAGGGTAGGGTTCCTTGTGGTCGCTGAACCCAAAGGGAAGGCCAGTGAGGTGTTGAACTCGTTCAGAAATGAGAGAGAAGGGGTCTTAGATGCAAGTTCCTCTTCAGGCTGTAGCAAGCACTGGAGCAGTTAATAAATATTTGTTGAGTAACTTAATGAATATGACTGTCCTGCTTTTAAAATTGATTTAAATTAGTCTGACTCATAAAGAGTACTTTTTTAAACAAATAATTCTTGTAAACTTCTGTCCCAGCTGTCCAGTTTAGAGATAATCTAGCTCCTTTTCTTCTTTCTAGGACCTTTTTCTGCCTGCTGTCTTTTCTGACTCTCCCTGAACATAAAGACAGTTTTGAATCTTATAAACCAATGAAGAGAAAGGGGGTGAAGCTGAGCAGTCAAGTTGGATACTTTGGAGGAAGTCACAGCAAAAGACTTGATGCAGAAACACTCATTGTTTGTGATTTTCATTTGGCTATGTAATCCTGCCATCTGTATCATGGTCATAGCTGAAATTCACTAGCCCTCCTTCCATGTTACCAGTGCAGAAAGTACCCAAGTGGCTTACAGTTCACAACTGAATAAATGCTATTTGCGTTCCTGTTGAAGCCTTGATAGGATATTATGTAATAGAGGAAGAAGCCTACAGGGACAGCAAGGCCACTAGATGCTTTGCAGCACGTATTGTCTTCCCACTCATTGCCTTGCCAACGTGGGTGTGTGCACGTGGTCCTTCCCGGAGCCACTTCCACTGGGCTCCTGGAACGGCTGCCACTGTCATTGGCTGTGTTGCTGGGAATCTGTCAGCTAGATTCTCCTCACTCCTGGGGGGAATAGCATGAGGAAGTTCAGCCAGGGTCAAGGAGGCTTGTTTTCTCTTCCTCATCAATGGATTTACTCTATAAACTGATTTGTCCTGCCAAATAAAAGGAAATCCTCTTTGTCTTTCACACTTGAGCTTCCCTAACGTAAGCACTATCTAAGGAGTCGTGATTAAGTCGCAAACTTATTTCAAACATGCACGTTGCATTTGTTTTTTCCTGGAATGATGACGAGATCAAGGCCTGTGTCTGTGAAGCAGTTTGTGAGAAATTTCTGGAAGTATAAGGTGTTTGTCAGGATTGATGGTGGTGGTTTGAAGTTATTTTACCCCTTTTGTGGTTCTGTTATTCTCCAAGGATTTTAACCCCATTTCCTGAAACCCACACAAAAAGGCTTCAATGATAAAACTTTCCAAATGGCAAAATGTTACAAAGGCTTAGTGCAAGATCTAGCCTGTGTCTGGTAATATTCAATTCCTCAAATGTTGAGGATATTAAAAATGAGCCTTCCTAAAGTTGCAGTAAGCCTTTCTATATTTCTTCAGACAATTGAAAGGACACCATATGTTAAGTGCCAAAATATTAGATCTCAAATGAGCTATGATCAGAAAAATAGTGTCTAAAAGAAAAAACTAGCCATAGAAATCATAAACTTTTTAAATAATAGGGTGAAAATGGGCTTAAAGATCAATGAAATAGTCATTACACTCCCGTCACTTTGCAGCTGAGGGGAAGCTAAGGCCACTCAGATGACACGATTTGTACATGGTGACAAAACTCAGGGGTGGAGAAATGGCAAAATACAGGTCTTCTATTCCCCGTGGTCCAAGGCTGTACTATAGAAAATTTTAATCCTCTGAACATTCTCCTGCTCCAAACTGCACATTTAAGAATACATGTTTTGTATTAAAATTCCAAACTACTATGAAAATTGAAGGCTATGTCTCCACGTATTTCCTCAAACATTTCCAAACGGATTTTTTTTTTGTTGTTTTTGCATTGCATTTGGACTCTATTCTTAATTCAAAAGCTTACATAAAAGCAAGTCTTTGGCATTTTTTTTAAAGATGGAGATTTCCTTTGTGTCTTAGACCTTAGAGCTTCCTCAGACCTTATTTCTTCATCTTAGCTAGTTTGATTTTCCTTTTTTAAACTCCTTTATTTTCGTTTAAAGAAAAATGTGTGCTTCATTTTCTAAAAAAGTGTGCTTATCACTTACCTCCTTGCCACTTGTCTTATTTTGTCATTATTTGAAATCCTTGTCTTATTTAGTCATAAAAGTCCAAATACAATTTAACATGTAGCAAAAAAAAGAGGTACAACTGGAAAATGACAGTTTTGCTAAATTAAGCAGTATTTCTTAGAAGATCATAGAGAAATGAATTCTCTGTGAGCTATACACATGTTAGCACTGAATAATAAGCACCACCTTCTTGGGGCACCTGGGTGGCTCACTTGGTTGAGCGTCTGATTTCGGCTCAGGTCATGATCTCGCAGTCTGTGAGTTTGAGCCCCGCATCAGGCTCTGTGCTGACAGCTCGGAGCCTGGAGCCTGCTCCGGATTCTGTGTCTCCCTCTCTCTCTGCCCTTCCCCCGCTCACGCTCTGTCTCTCTCTCTCTCTCTGTCAAAAATAAATAAACATTAAAAAAAATTAAAAATAAAAGCACCACCTCCTCTAAATGCTACCATCAAGGTATCAAATCCCAGTGTCCTTTGTCTAAGGTCAGGTATGGTTATTCCCTTGGAGATTTGAAGATAACAGACATATATCAATTAAATTAGAAAGTCAAAAGATCATTAGAGTGAAGATTTTATTTCTCCAGGCTGACTGCAGTTCTAAAGAATGAATATTAAATGAAAATTAGTAAAGAATTTTAATTCAAATCTATTTAGTGTTCTTGAGGAGTTCATCAAAAATAACTACTGACATGTCATTATCCAACAAGTTCAAAGTACTTCCTACTTGGTAAAAGAAGACACTTCATGTTCTGTATAATCATGCTGTCATAAGAATAATAAAAAAAAATCTTTGATTTGACAGAAAGTATTTTTCTCCTACAGGAATTAAAAGGAGGGGAAAACCCAAGTTGTTGAGTGCAAAAATAATTGTTGTAGTAATCAGTGTTCAATTTGGCTACAAGCAATATTGATATATGTTTTATGTCCAAAGAAGGCAGTATCATTGGAATTGCTATAATGGATGAATAATTATTTTGCAATATAACCATGTATTTTACCAAAATACCTTCGTTATGCAACAGAAAATTGAGCAAGTTTAAAAACAGTGACTCATGACCACCTGCTACTTCTAAAAACCCGGTGATATGCATAGCTATTATACAGAGGCTAGTAATCTCTTTTTAGAGATCTAGATCTCTCTTTTTATTCTCTACCTTTGTCAGCCAACTCACTTTATGGCTATTAAGTCCACAAAGCTTCTGAATCCTCTCCAGCTCATCTCATAACAAAAGTTGACCACCTGACATGCAGGCCTGGTTTTGTGAAAATACATTAATCCCACCCTAAGACTATGATAACCTGAGTCAACAGTGAACACATTAGTGAAATACAATTGCTGGTTTATGGAATTATTCCAGTTAGCCACTGAGCATGAGGCATCTCCTAGTTCTTCCATTGTTTAAAGATTCATTCAATTTGTCATTAAGCTGAGTGGACATAAAAGATGAAGCAATGAAATCATGAGTTGATCTAGCCACTAAAATAACCCCCATCATTTTTTAAAAAACTTAATATTAACTCAATTTTTTATTTAATATGTCATATCTGGATGGAGACTTTGAGCTATAACAAGTAACGATTTTCAAAGTACAAAAACTTACTGAAATGCTTTCTGTCAAACATTTTTATTGACCTCTGGAGTAGTCTAGAATCCTTGAAAGAAAATTAAAACCTCTAAGCAGGTAAAACAAATTCACACCACCAGTATTTCAATCAATGAAGAAACATCCTGCATGCATTTTTTCCAAAACAAAATTAAACTGAAGTCTAGGAGAACTGATCTAGATGACACCCTAAAAAGTTTCTTGCCTTACCCCCCCAAATGATAGAGGGAAAACTGAGGTCTAACTAGGTGAAGCGTATAGAGGCTCATATGGCCTCAGTGGCTCAGTGGCTCATATGTAAATACACTGGAACTAGGTGGAAGGTCTCTCTGCTCTGTTCTTTCCATGCAGGACAGAGTTCACAATCATTCCTGTGCCTCCACTTGTAAGATCCTCTCTTCCTATCCTCTTGTTCCAAGTACCTAATCTATGTGTTATTCCGAAAGAGTCTGAATTTCTCAGTTAACTATTAAGTTTGGGAACTAATCCCTTAAGCAACATGTGGTCTTTCAATTATGCCGTCATCCATGGCATATGAATAGATGCTCCCTGACAAAAGTTGTCTCTGATCAAACTGGTTTGGGTAACGCTAGGATAGACAAAGGTTTCTCCTCTGTAAAACTGTTTCAGGCCTTTAAAACATTGATGTGCTTCATGAACCTTTGGATGTGTGTATCCCAACTTTATTTGGTATGATTTTTTTCTTCGTTTTTGAAACAGCATATGTCATAGACACTATGACAAAATGAATCATAATATGGGAAACACTGTGACATAAGTAATTCCTAATGAGCTTCACTCAGATGTGTTTTTTTCAGAAATGTAGATACTTCTTTGACAGTTATGAATGAAATGATTATTTTGAAAATTTGCAAATGACATAATAGAAAATCAGACTGACCTCTATTTATGCTAGCCAAAGATAAGAAGATATCAGAGTATCTGCATTTTAAAATTGGCTTTTGGAAGACTATACAGGATTTAAGACGTGAAGAAACTATAATTTAAGATGGCATTTCATGTATTGTGAATAGATACTCTTCCAGTTAACATCCAATGACTTCACATATGTATCTGCTTCCTTGTAAAGCTGATCCCAATAATAGAGGTGCCATCTACTGAGCACTGTGTGCCAGGCTGTGCTAAGTACTTCCATTGTTCACAACAGCCCTCTAAGTACAGCCCTTTTATCACTCAAACCAAAATGGTCTAGTTTTCAGGCCTATGCTACTCACCTCACTATGGCACTCCTTCCCCAGTCCATCCTAATTACCAAAGCTCCCATAATTCAAACATAAGCCTGCTTTTTCTTCTCATACCACAGTTCCAGAAAGTGCCAGGATGTAAGCCAGGATTCTCTATTTCAGAACCATTTCTCTCACCTTATGTGGGAAATATTGAGCTTCTTTAGAGTAGGCACTTTGATTTATGCAATAGATAATGATGCCGTAAGTTAAGCAGATAAACACAGGATGCAACCGAACTCATTCTAGTTCCATGGAGGCTCAGAACTCTGCATTGGCTAATGGTGACCCCACTAGTTCACTGTCATTACTACCTCTTCCTTGAGTCTAGTGCTACTCAAAGTGTGGTCTGAGGACCCCTGCCATTCCCCCGAACTATTTGTAATGAGTCTGTGAAAAGGGGCTTGTTCCAGAAAGCAAATCAATTATCTCACTAGCATGCTATTTTGGGTTCAGCTGGCATTTGTTTTCAAAGCAAGAACTTCTTGAGAAAGTATCTTGCAGATTTACATTCTGGTGCAAGCTCTATGTAGG
The DNA here is from genome assembly GCF_018350155.1 of Leopardus geoffroyi. Classification (NCBI taxonomy): domain Eukaryota; kingdom Metazoa; phylum Chordata; class Mammalia; order Carnivora; family Felidae; genus Leopardus; species Leopardus geoffroyi. The sequence continues at coordinate 46,615,130 of NC_059338.1, read as the reverse complement.
AGGCTGCTGAATAATCCTACCTGAAGAAATTTTCAGATGACCGAGGGTTCCTGACTTTATGCCATAGGTAATTACAGTTAGCCCTTGAACAACACCTGTTTGAACCGTGCACGTCTATTTACATGTGGATTTATTTTGATATAGTACAGTACTGTAAATGTATTTTCTCTTCCTTAAGATTTTCTTAATAACATTTTCTATTTTCTAGCTTACTTTATTGTAAGAAGGTAGTATATAATACATACAACATACAAAATACGTGTTGACCAACTGCCTCTGTTAGTAGTTAAGTTTCAGGGATTTATACACAAGTTATACATGGATTTCTGACTGCATGGGGTCAACTACACGCCCTTAACCCCCTGTTGTTCAAGGGTCAACTGTAATATTTTGCTTTACTACAGCAATTGCTGGCTTGAAAATTTGCTTAAGTTTCATGATTTCACATTAGGACAGTATTTCCAATATATTTATTACTGAATGTATTTATTACTGATAGTATTTATTACAGAATATTTCTGCTTACCACTGTGTATTTCCAAAGAAGTATTAACAACACCACCAATACATTGTTCATTTTTAGGTACACAATCTTAAAGGAGAGTGTAGTCTAAATAAAAATTAGTAGAAAGTCAAATAGAGAATATGAATTTTTATCATTTCATTGAGTGAGTGACTATAGTTTTAATTTTCTTAAAAATTCAATCTAGGGGCTCCTGGGTGGCTCCGCCAGTTATGTGTCCGACTTTGATTCAGGTCATGATTGCACGGGTCATGAGTTCAAGCCCCCCGTTGGGCTTTACGCTGACAGTTCAGAGCCTGGAGCCTACCTCGAATTCTGTGTCTCCATCTCTCTGCCCCTCCTAACTCACTCTCTGTCTCTCTCTCTCTCTCTCAAAAATAAACATTTAAAAAATTAAAAAATAAAAATAAAACAAAATAAAAATTCAATCTAATTCTAAATACATCTATTTAGCACGGTGAAGATAGACAAAAACAATAAGAATGGACCTTTCTCAATGTGTTTCCACCAATATTACCTAACATGTCTCTAGAAATATTTCCTCAATCAGTAGAGATGGGATATCACAAATTATGTTACTTTAGAGAGAAAAATCTTTTACCTAACATTCCATATAGCTTGGGTGAATTCATTGTTATGGCACATTTTCCTCACTTATTAAAAGAGACAAAAGAAACTTCTTTATGTGCTCTCCATTCCTTTGAGAATTCTCTGCAGCAATTTTTAAACTCCCCAGCTGCCCACATAAAAGGCACAGTAGAGAACTAAGCAATCACCTAGCTACTTCAGACTTTACTGACTTTTGCCTCAATTATCGGAAACTTCAGAAAAATTATCTTTTTAAATTATCTAAGCGGTAGCCTCTATTTCCCCCATGAGCTCTGTAGTAATCTATACCTAGTTCCATAACCTTTAGAATGGAACCCCTCACTTGAGACTGCATTTCAAAGGTAATCTTAATGAGACTCTACCGCTGAGTACATCTTTCTAGTCTCTGATGAAGGAGAGCACTAAGCGTCATCCCTGAAGAGTTGTGACAGTGTAAACATCAAATATTTATCCAGCATTTAGTCAGACAGACAGGCACAAATAAAAGTCGTTAGAATGTGCTAAATCACAACCATGGACATAACAATAGAAACATGAGGAGGAAAAAAAAAACCAATTTGTCAGGAGCTCATGGCCATGTTCTCACAGGGGGAAGAGGAACACAGAGCGGATGTATTTCTCTTCATTTATCTTGAGCAAATGTTTGCTTTGGTCTATTTTTGCTTTCTCTCCCACTTCCTACTACACAAGTCACACTTGTTTAGCATCAGTCATGTCAATATTTAAGGGACTCATTTAGCGGCTGCATTGTCTCCACTTCCTGTAATCATTGAACACTAACGTGTAGCCGTTTTCCACTTTCAGAATAAGTTTAAAGCATAGTTATCCCCATCCTTACACCCTCTTCCCACAAGCAACCTCTACATTTCAAATCAAACAGCTTCCAATAATGGTTCATCGGTTCTGGAATTCTGCCTTGTCTATATTTCATACTGTGTGCTCCAAAGAAGCTGGAAAGGTATAAAATTAATCCATTAATTCAACCCTACTGACCTCCTGAATCAGAACTCTTCAGTGATAAACCCTGAGCATTTACATTTTCTTATACTTTTGATAATTTCCTTTCCTTATTTGGAACCCTTATTAATCAGATATTGAATATTCCAGATTGACTCTGGTTTTCTTATCATTTCTTTCCTATCGTCCCTTTTTTCTTTCTTTCTTTTTGTTCTCCTTTTCAGGATATGTTTCAATTTATCTACCAACTTTTCCCGGTAATTTTTTTAAGTTTATTTATTTGACAGACAGAGAAAGAGAGAGAATGAGCGGGAAAGGGGCAGAGAGAGATGGAGAAAAAGAGAATCACAGGCAGGCTCCAAGCCGTGCATCAATGCAGAGCCCAGTGCAGGGCTCAAACTCACAAACTGTGAGATCATCACCTGAGCCAAAATCAAGAGTCAGATGCTTAACTGACTGAGCCACCCAGGCACGCCCAACTTTTCCTGTAATTTTTATTTTGCCATCATATTTTTAATATCCAAGATCAAGTTTATATTCTCTTCATTTTCCTTTATTCATTATGCCACTTCCTTTTCCTTTAAAAAATGCAACATTTCTTTTCTCTGTCTGCAAGGATGTTCAAATTATAGTTCCCTTTAAGTTTTTTCATTCTCCTTGCATTATCTCCATTTCCTGAGGGTTTTTTTTTTTCTTTATCGTGGGGTCTCTCTTGGATATTAGAAGCTTCCTTTAAATATCTGGTGATCCTTGATTGTCTATGCACATTTAATATTGGGGCATTATAAAGCTGGCTGGAAGCCAGAGCTTGAAGTAAGCAAGCAAAATGCCTGGGACACAAAATGTAGGGGCGCCTGGGTGGCGCAGTCGGTTAAGCGTCCGACTTCAGCCAGGTCACGATCTCGCGGTCCGTGAGTTCGAGCCCCGCGTCAGGCTCTGGGCTGATGGCTCGGAGCCTGGAGCCTGTTTCCGATTCTGTGTCTCCCACTCTCTTTCTGTCCCTCCCCCGTTCATGCTCTGTCTCTCTCTGTCCCAAAAATAAATAAACGTTAAAAAAATTAAAAAAAAAAAAATGTAAGGCAGCGCACATACACTCCAAGTTGCACAAGTGCGATATGCGCACATTACGAGGAGAGTCAGTGCTTCCTTAGGTGTTCCACTCCGGGCTTTCCTGAGGTTCAACTTACTGGAAGCTCCATATGCATGAGTGGGGCTTGGAGAGGTGTAGAGTGTGGGGGAGTTGTAGGGGACTCAATCAGTTGTGCTTCATGGGCTCCAAATGTCCGTATCTGGAGAAGTTTAGGTTCTCCAGGGAAGGATCCTCAGCCTAAGGAAAAATGAGCCTGACTGCCACTCTGGAGCTGTCCTGGGGGAAAGGGGCCGAGGCTCACCATTCCTCAAGCAGATCAACACTCTCTTGTTTTCAGCTTAGTATTCCACCCTTCTTCTGCTGGGCCCCAAGCCCTAAACCTCTCTGGCTCAGTTTCTCCAGACAACAAACCTCTCCTGAGGGAGTGAGGGATACGTGATCATCTGACAGTGATGGGTGAGTACAGGAAGCCAGGATTCCTTAATACTCCTTGTCCAGACTTTTCGACAATCTCCCCTTCATCTTCCAGCCTTTACCTTCCATGCTTTCTTGTAGCCCATAATTCCTATAATAATTTTCATGTGCTTACACACACACATGTACTCTGGATACTTAGGTTCACCTTCCTCCTCTATAATGAGTTATTTGTCATTGCTCCAATCACTATCTATCCCTGGGGTCATAAATGTCATCTCATTTCATCACAATGGTATGAGTGTTTTTCTTTCTTATTTTCCCTATTTGGGGCGAGTTTTAAGAGAAAAGGGGCTGGAAACGTCAATGCCCTCTCAGGTTCACCTCTCCATGTTAAAAATATACAGGTCCCCTCAAAAAAGTTTTCTCTTAAATGTTTACCCCCAAACTATTTCCCAAACCAATCATCTTTATAAGCTACTTTTTTTAAAGCAATTCAGTGAATCCAAACACAAGTGAATAGATTTTATAACTCACATTTCTAATACCTGCCACATGTCCAAACTTCTAGACAACCCAAGAGTTATGAAGTGCTTAATATTTACCAAGGACTATGCTAGTCTGTAAGGGTAAAAAAGTAATTAAGAAAGGTCTCTGCTTTGTATAGATTTGTCATCTCTAGGGGAAAAACAGCATGCAAAAAATTAAGGACAAAAAAACAGTTAAGGTCTTAGTAAGGGCTACACAGAGTTCACAAAAGAGGCAGAGTGAGGTCAGGAAAGAGCCAGATCATGAAAGACAAGCTGGTGTGTACTGGGGCCAGTCCTGGGAGCCGGAAGAGGGGGATCCTGGGTAGATGGTATAGCAAAGCTAAATAAAACAGAAATACAAAGAGCTGGACATTGTCAGGATGTACACTGCCATCCATGTGTACAGCCAGAATAGAGGTGTAGAATAGTGAAGACAAAGATGAAGAGTTCAGTTCAGAGTTCAGATGAAGAGTTCAGATGAAGAGTGAAGGCTCCAGTTCCCCACCCCCATCTTCAGTTCCTCTCATTAAATATGCAGAATCTGTTTTCTGAACTCTGAATCTGGGCCAGTCTTATTGCATTCTTTGCCAAATAAAATTCAGCAGACATGATAGTGTGCCAAATCTGGGTTTAGGCCTCAAGAAACCTTGCATGTTTCTGCTTGTGCTGTCTCTTGCACCTCTGTCATCCCCATAAATCATGCCCAGGCTAGCCTGCTTGGAGGACGAGGGACACAGGGACCACAGCCAGGCTACCTGAGTTATTCCAGCTAAGTACACCCTAGACCAGCCAAGGCCAGCCAAGACAAAGAAAGTGACCCAGCAGACCACTGCTATAAATGAGAGCAATAAATGTTTCCTAAGTATGTCTGCTATTTTGTGGTTGTTACCCAGCATTATTGTGGCAATAGACAACTAATACAGACTCATTAGCCAGATGTGAAGGGTCTTTTATAATACGCCAAGGAATTTAAATGTATATGTATGAAATGGAAACCCTTGAAGGGTGTCAAGAGGAGAGGAACATGATTTGATTTGCATTTTGGAGAAGTCACTCTGGCTGTAACATGTAGGTTGAGTTCAAAGTGGAATTTCTTGCTGTAGCTCAGGTAAGAGATGGCAAATGCCTTAATGAAGGCAACATCATGGAGGACAGTAAAAAGACAAATACCAGAGACATCAGAGGAGTGGCTAATATAGCATACAGAGACGGGCTGGTTGAAAAAAGAGGGGGAAAGGAAAGATTCTGGTATGTTTCCCAGGTTTTGATAACATGAAATAAACTGGAGCTAGGTTGTAGGAGAAAACATACTAAGTTCAGTTTTACTCTATTAGAGTCTCTATGGGACATTCAGGTAGATGTCTGGAAGTCAGTTTTATGGATAGGTCTGGAGGTCAGAACTCAGCTCAAAATTTTTGATAGCAATGCCAATTTAGGAAATCACAGTACACAAATGGTTCACTAGAGCCATGAGGTTGGATGGAATCGCCCAGGGGGAGGATGTGTATTGAGGAGAGAGCCAAGGACAGGGCACTAGGGTGAGCAATGTTTAAGCTGCTTGCTGAAGATAAAGGGCCAGCAGAGGGCAGACAGAAATACCAGGAGAATCCGGTATGTCAAAGCCAGAGGACCATTTCCAAAAGAGAGAGATTAATGCTACCTATTTGGTGTGAGTTGTATCTCTCCCATTAACAATACATGTCTATCAAAATTTTAGAACCGGAACAGGATTAAAAGATCAAGAACTCAGCACTGCAGTGACAGCTACAAACTCGCCTTTTCAAACTAAGTAAATAATTTTATAGGAGTTGGGCCCTGCCAATCTGGCAACAAAATGGAAAGTTAAAATATTTTTGAAAATAGTTTTAAAAAATTATTTCAACAACTGTAGGATCACTAAGTGCCATTAAATTTAAGACAGAAAAGAAAGGGAGTTATTTTTAACATCCATGGTAAATTCTCTTCTAATTCCAGGTAGCTTCCCTGGAGAACACTAGAATAGAAGTACAGTGAACATAAAGGTCATCTCTCTCTAGTGCAAAGCATGTTGGTCCTCTGATTATTTATAACTTGTCATTCGCCATCAGCTGATCGAAAAACAAGCCAGGAAGCATTTAGGCCAAATGTGCAGGGATTTGAAGGAGCCTACATTTTTTCATCTTCTGATATAGTACCTTCATTTTAATCTCGCCCTTCTTCAGGACAGGGACTGACCATAGGTTAGCTAGTTACTGGGTTACGGTTGTTTTATTTCATGTATGCTGCTGAAAACTTGCTTGATGAGCTTTGCCTTGTGAAGGAGTGTGAAATTAACACTCAGGATATAAGGAACTCCACCCTAGTATTTAGAAATCATTCAAACTAGGGATTTCTTGAGTGATGCCACCTTAGCCATACCATTGTCATTGCATTCTAGTCTGTACAGTTTTTACAAACAGGGTAAGTGTTAGGAGACCGTAGACTCTGAGTCCACTAGGTTCATTTTAGGTCTCCTACCTAAGGAAGCTTCTTCAAGGAGAACATAGCAGCTGCTCTAACCACCGGAGGGGGCCATTTCGTCAATTTCAGCCCTGAATAGAAATAAGCCAAACTATTTTTGGTACCAGCAGGCTTCTCACCTGGTGTTGGAAACGTTTGCTCACCAGTTTCAAACAAAAAGAGGCTGGACCCTGTATTGGTTGGAGTTTGGGTTGAGAAAGTGCCTCAAACCCTTGATCCCACCTGCCAGGCCTGGAAGAATTCTGGCAGAAGGGAGGAGGGGGCAGGGGGAGAGTGGTTCTATTTTAAATTTATTCACAGCATTTCACCAGCACACATCCTTGGAAATATTGGTGGTTAAAAACAGGAGCTTTTTAGTTTGTTTGTTTGTTTGGTATTTTTAATTCTGTGCCTGCTTCAGTGACCAGGAACAAAAGCCTAAATCAAACTAGCTTAACAAGGACAGGCAGGAATTTCTTGGGCCACATAACCAAAAGGCCCAGAAGAATGTTCCCTATAGAAATGGCTGGCTTCAGAATTTAATGTCTTGAGGATGCTGTTGCTCCCACTCCTCTTGGTTCTGCTTCCCTGTGTGTTGACTTCACTGTTAGGTAGGTCTTTATCTCATGGTAGCCAGTTGGTCTGGTCAGCTTCAGATTTCAATGGTTCTTACACACAAGGACCCCACCAAAAGGAGATCACTTCTTTTCCAAACACTCCAGAGAGAGTCTTGGCCCTGGCATGGCTCAGTCCATCTTGGGATGTGTGCCCACCAGTCAGTGTGGACTCATCCAGGCCATGGCTACCACCACCACAAAGCCTACAGGGAGAAAGGGGCAGTGGTGTGGATGCACAGAGTGGACTGTGTAAAGTCAAAATGAATAATGGCTGATCCCCCAAACTCTCTCTCTCTCTGTCACACTCACACACACACACACACACACACACACACACACACACACACGTAGTGAAATCATTTCTGAAGAAGGAAGGGATGCTAGACATATAGAAATGCTTTGCATCTCTTACAACTTGGAAAACACTTACCAGAGTGTTGTGAGCATAAAAAGAACTTTAAAAATAGTATCTAAAAGAAGTCCTAAGAGTAATAATAATGATCATGATGATAATATTTCTGAGACCCAAATAGATATGATGACATAAAGGAAGATAAGATCATTGTTATTTCAATAATAACTCACTGTTCTTTGTATAATGTCCTCGGTCTATATAGGTACAAACTTGGATATATATATCATGTCAGTGCTACATGATTATTCATGAAAAATAATAAAAAGGTGAAGAAAATGTATGTATTCGGTGACTCAAGAAAATGGACCTCCAGGCATAATAAATAATTTTGTGTTCTAGGAAATGGGTAGTTAAATGGGCAGTCACTGGTTTTGTGTTCCTGTTTCAGCCATGACAATGTATCATTAGGAAAATGTGTATGTCATTTACCATTAAGCAGAAATCCCTGTACTAGGCAGTCCCCTAAAACATGACTACAAACCACTGGGCCTTTGTTTGGGCTGTCTTCTGGCCAGAAGTGCTGTCCCCCTCCTCTCTGGCTATCTAAATCAGCCCCAAATTTTCTGTCTGTTATGAACACTACCCTGACTCTCACTGGTTTCTGGTCTCTCTCATGGCATTTTGTTAGCTCTGTAAAGTCGGTGGAAAACCAGCAACTCTTAAACTCTTACTTGTTATGGGAGTTTGTGTCTATAGCACAATTTGACACCTAAGCTATGTTTGTATTGTCCCCTGTATGTTTTTACGGTATACTTCCTTTTCACTTCTACCCTCTTGCAGTTAATATTTGGTGATTCTGAATCATCCATGCAACTTTTTGGATATGCCATACCTTCTCTTCTCTTTGTAGATACCACTTCTTGAATATGAAACAGGGCTTGACATTCTGCCACACTTTCCCCACTTTCACTCTTCACCTGACTACTCCCACTCACCCTACTCAGTTTAAATGTCTTCTCCAATGAGCCTTCCATGACCCTGAAAGTTAGGACAGGCACCCCCTGTCATTTTCCAGAGCCTCTTCAGCAGTCCAGGTGTGCATTTTCTTTGTGAGCATCAATGCAAAATCTTCAACAAGCCTTTGATCTACTTAGCAATTCAAAAATAACTCACAGGAAAAAATTAGACAGCAATTTAATCCTAAGTGACATTGTACTCACTAAAAGTACATGTGGAGTTCAGCAAAAAGGAAAACTCAGAAAGGTTTCAGGGAACGGTGTGTTTTATTCATCACAGTGTACTTAAGCTCTGTACTCAGTACCTAGAACAGATAGAATACCAGATGTTGGTACCTAGACAAACAGAATAATTTGGAGAAATGCCTTGAGGGATGGAAGGAGAATCAGAGGAGAGAGGGAAGGATGGAGAATCCTTCAGTGCAAAGCATGAACTTTATTTGAATACATAGAGCTGCGTAGATTATTATTAGATCTAGTTTCAATCTCTTATAAAACTATATGAATCACACAATCCTTGATTTAAGGCAGATTTTAGGCAGAAGTGCCTTTAAAATGAGAAGGAAAAAAGAAACAAGAAGAGACATGAAGTTTTGGAGCAGTGAGGGTGAGGGAAGAATGAATCACAGCCATAGAGAGTTTTATAGTTTTACACTCTCACTTCTAGAATGTCTAAAATCAAATATACCACAACAAAGTCTGTGATTGCCTGCAACGGATTCTGTTTCTAAGATGTATTGTTTTTAATCAACAAATGCTTTAAAGTTTGATCAGGAACTGAGAAATCATATATAGCACTTATCCCAAATAGCATCTCTCACACAAATCTGGAATGTGTTACCAGTGAAACAGAAAACAATGCTTTAGTGCCATGAACCTTAATCAAGAATTTGGGGTGATCTATTGTTTATCAAAACATTGGTCTGTGTACATGGGTCATAATGAAATAATCACTCCACAGGAACTTAATACACTCTGGGAACAATCCCCGAGTGTTGTACCCAGGGAACCTAATAAAGAAACTTGAAGCAACTGTGTGAGAGGAACAGGAAAACAGCCAGGCTGTTATCTCTTATTGAGTCTATTTTCTCATAGAGAATCCTGAGAAAACAAAAGACATCTTGTTTGAAGTGTTTTTGCCTTCTTCAAGTTTGAAGGGGGAAAAAAATCTCTTTGAAGTACTTACAAATTAAACATTGCTAGAGACTATTTCTTCCTTCATGTCTGAAATATTTACTAATTCTGTAATTAGACAATTTTGCCTTTAAAAATTATTTAACTTATTTAATTAGCATATACTTGTACCTGGAGCTAAGCACTGCTGAGGAAACAAGATGTAAAATTGCATCTATAACATCTAGGAACTGGTTGGAAATGCAGATTCTCAGGCTCTACCCCAGACCTAATGAATCACAATCTTAGCAAGAGCCCCAGGCAATATGTATGTGCTTTAAATTTCGAGAAGCAATGTTATGGCTGTACATCAGAATCACATGGGTTTGTTTGGTTTTTAATGCTGTTGCCCAGATCCTAGTTCCAGAAATTTCTATTTAATTTTCATGGGTACATCCTGAGCATTGAGATTTTCTCAAAGATCTCCACGTGATTCTAATATGCAACAGTTAAGAATCCTGCCCTGGGGATTTTCATCTTTGTTGCAGCCTGGAGTGCTTGCCAAAATGCAGATTCTGATTCTTTAGGTGGGTCCTGAGAATCTGCATTTCTAATGAGATGCCTGGTGATGTTGATGCAATTTTATTCCTTTTGTATTTTCCTCCACAATACCTAGCTCCAGGCATAAGTAGATACTAATTAAATAAATTTTCAAGAACCCACTTATTTTTTTCCACTATAAAGATAATTGTATTTTATGGCTATTTTTCATGTGTGTTTTTTTTTAAAAAAGTAATGACAGCACAAACTCAAACCCCTAAAGAATAAGAAAGAAAATTAATGTTAACTTACATGTTAGCAGCCTGTTATGGGTTAAATTGTGTCCCCCCAAAAGAGATGGCATAAGTCCTAACCTGTAGAACCCCAGAACTTATTTGAAACGGGATGTAATTGCAGATATAATTAATTATGTTAAAACGAGGTTCTCCTGGAGTAGGGTGAGCCCTTAATCCAAAACGAGTGGTGTCCTCACAAGAACAGAAGAGACACAGAACCGACACGCACACAGGGCTACCTGGCAATGGAGGCAGAGACTGACTGCAGTGATGCATCTACAAGTCAAGGAATGGCCAGGACTGCTGGCAACCACCAGATTCTGGGAAGAGGCAAGGAAAGACTCCTCTCTAGAGCCTTCAAGAGGAGCATGGCCCTGCGGTCACCTTGATTTCAAACCTCTAGCTTCCAAAACTTTGAGAATCAATTTCTGTTGTTTTTAAGCCTCCCGGTTTGTAGTAACGGGTTGAAGCAGCCCTAGGAAACTGATAAACATTCCTCAGTACTTACTGCATAGGCCAGGAGTTTTTGTTGTGTGTTGTTTTGTTGTTTTGTTTGTTTTTTTGTGGGTAGTTTTATTTTAATTAATTAATTTATTGATTTATTGTCTGTTGGTTTTTTGTTTGTTTGTTTGTTTGATTTGCATCCAGAACATACAGGCACTGCTTCTTTATAAATCCTAAATTGATTTGCCAGTGGCTACTTCAAATTTGGTTTATCATTTACTATTATATATGTCAAGAAAAGGAATTATAAAATAAGAGAAGACACAAGTGAATGGAAAGAGATCTACTGAGCAAGAAATGAAGGAGAGACTTAAAAATCAAGGAAAGAAAAAAGAATATACAGACACTCATAGTTTATTATGAATAATCTTACATTGAGGAAAAGCACCAAAGTTCTCAAGTTCTCAGAAATGAAATTATCCCTTGACAGAAATACACCACTCTGTGATCCTATTGATCTAGATTTTTAAAAATAATTTATTGTCAAGTTAGCTAATATACAGTGGATGCAGGGTAGTCTTGGTTGCAGTAGTAGATTCCCATGATTCATTGCTTACACACAACACCCAGTGCTCCATTTTTCCTGCCCCCTCAAACCCCTACCCCCATCAACCCTCAGTTTGTTCTCTGTATTTAAGAGTCTCCTATGGTTTGCCTCCCTCTTTGTTTGTAACTTATTTTTCCTTCCCTTCCACTATGGTCTTCTATTAAGTATCTCAAATTCCACACAGGAGTGAAAACATGTATCTGTCTTTCTGACTTATTTCACTTAGCATAATACCCTCCAGTTCCATCCACGTTGTTGCAAATGGCAAGATTTCATTCTTTTTCATCACTACTTTTTCATCATGTAGTATTACATTGTGTGTGTGTGTATATATATATATATATATATATATATATATATATATATACCACTCTTCTTTATCCATTCATCAGTTGATGGACATTTGGATTCTTCCCACAATTTGGCTATTGTTGATAGTGCTGCTATCAACGTTGGGGTACACGTTTCCCTGTGAATCAGCACTCCTGTATCCTTTGGATAAATTCCTAGTAGTGCTATTGTTGGGTCAGAGAGTAGTCTATTTTTAATTTTTTGAGGAATCTCCACAGTGTTTTCCAGAGTGGCTGCACCAGTTTGCATTCCCACCAACAGTTCAAGAGGGTTCCCCTTTACATCCTCACCAACATCTGTTGTTTCCTGAGTTGTTAATTTTAGCTACTCTGACCAGTGTGAGGTGGTATCTCAATGTGGTTTTTAAAATTTTTTTAATGTTTATTTATTTTTGACAGAGAGAGCTCAAGCAAGGGAGGTACAGAAAGAGAGGGAGACAGAATCCAAAGCAGGTTCCAGGCTCTGAGCTGTTAGCACAGAGCTCAATACAGGGCTTGAACCCACAAACCATGAGATCATGACCTGAACCGAAGTTGGATGCTTAAGGGACTGAGCCACCCAGGTGCCCCTGAATGTGGTACTGATTTGTATTTCCCTGATGATGAACAATGTTAAGTATCTTTTCATGAGTCTGTTAGCCATCTGGATGTATTCTTTGGAAAAGTGTCTATTCATGTCTTCTGTCCATTTCTTCACTGGATTATTTATTTGTTTTTTGGGTGTTGAATTTGGTAAATTCTTTATAGATTTTGGATACTAACCCTTTATCCGATATGTCATTTGCAAATATCTTCTCCTATTCCGTTGGTTGTATTTTAGTTTTGTTCATTGTTTTGTTGTTTCCTTTGCAGTGCAGAAGCTTTTTACCTTGATGAGGTCCCAACAGTTCATTTTTTGCTTTTATTTCCCTTGCCTTCAGAGATGTATCAAGTAAGAAGTTGCTGCAGCCAAGGTCAAAGAGGTTGTTGCCTGTTTTCCCCTGTAGGATTTTGATGGTTTCCTGTCTCACATTTAGGTCTTTCGTCCATTTTGAATTTATTTTTGTGTATGGTATAAGAAAGTGGTCCAGTTTCATTCTTCTGCATGTTGTTTTCCAGTTCTCTCAGCACCGTTTGCTAAAGAGACTTTTTTCCATTGAATACTCTTTCCTGCTTTGTCGAAGGTTAGTTAGCCATACATTCATGGGCCCAATTCTGGGTTCTCTATTCTATTCCATTGGTCTGTGTGTCTGTTTTTGTGCCAATACCATACTGTCTTCATGATTACAACTTTGTAGTAGAGACTAAAGTTCGGAATTGTGATGCCTCCAGGTTTGGTTTTCTTTTTCAACACTACCTTGGCTATTCGGGGTCTTCTGTGGTTCCATACAAATTTCAGGATTCTTTGTTCTAGCCCTGTGAAGAATGCTTGTGCTATTTTGATTGAGATTGCATTGAATGTGTAGATTTCTTTGGGTAGTATATCATTTTAATAATATTTGTTTTTCTGATCTATGAGCATGGAATGTTTTTCCATTTCTTTGTGTCTTCTTCAATTTCTTTCATAAGCTTTCTATAGTTTTCAGCGTACTCTTTTACCTCTTTGGTTAGGTTTATTGCTAGGTATTTTACAGTTCTTGGTGTAATTGTAAATGGGACTGATTCCTTGATATCTCTTTCTGTTGCTTCATTATTGGTGTATAAAATGCAACTGGTTTCTGTACGAGTGACTTTGCTGAACTCATGTGTCAGTTCTAGCAGGTTTTTGGTGGAGTCTTTCAGGTTTTCCACGTAAAGTATCATGTCATCTGCAAAAAGTGAAAGTCTGACTTCTCCTTTGCCAATTTGGGTGTCTTTTATTTCATTTTGTTGTCTTATTGCTGAGGCTAGGACTTCCAACCCTATATTAAACAACAGTGGTGAGAGTGGACATCCCTGTCGGGTTCCTGATCTCAGAGGGAAAGCTCTCATTTTTTCTGATATTAATGGTGGGCCTTTTTTTAAAAATATAATTTGTTGTCAAATTGGCTTACATATAACACCCAGCGCTCATCCCAACAAGTGCCCTCCTCAATGCCCATCACCCATTTTCCCTCTCCCCCACCTGAGGTGGGCCTTTCATATATGGCTTTTATGATGTTAAGGTATATTCCTTCTATCCTGACTTTCTGGAGGGTTTTTATTAAGAAAGTATGCTGTATTTTGTCAAGTGCTTTTTCTGCATGTATTGACAGGATCATATGATTCTTATCTTTTATTAATGTGTTGTATCACACTGATTGATTTGCAAACATTGAACCAGCCCTGCAGCCCAGGAATGAATCCCACTTGATCATGGTGAATAATTCTTTTTATATGCTGTTGAATTCGATTTGCTAGTATCTTGTTGAGAATTTTTGCATCCATATTCATCAGGAATATTGGCCTGTAGTTCTCTTTTTTTTGCTGGGTCTCTGTCTGCTTTGGGAATCAAAGTAATGCTGGCTTCATAGAATGAGCCCAGAAGTTTTCCTTCCCTTTCTATTTTTTGGAACAGCTTGAGAAGGATAGGTATTAACTCTGCTTTAAATGTCTGGTAAAATTCCCCAGGGAAGCCATCTGGTCCAGGACTCTTATTTGTTGGGATATTTTGGATAACTGATTCAATTTCTTCACTAGTTATGGGTCTGTTCAAATTTTCTATTTCTTTCCATTTGAGTTTTGGTAGTGTATGGATGTTTAGGAATTTGTCCATTTCTTTCAGGTTGTCCAGTTTGTTGGCATATAATTTTTTATAGTATTCCCTGGTAATTGCTTGTATTTCTGAGGGATTGGTTGTAATAATTCCATTTTCATTCATGATTTTATCTATTTGGGTCATCTCTCTTTTCTTTTTGAGAAGCCTGGCTAGAAGTTTATCAATTTGGTTTATTTTTTCAAAAAACCAACTCTTGGTTTGATTTGTTCTACTGTTTTTTGGATTCTATATTGTTTATTTCTGCTCCGATCTTTATTATTTCTCTTCTTCTTCAGGGTTTGGGGTGTGTTTGCTGTTCTTCTTCTAGTTCCTTTAGGTGTGCTCAAAATCCACTATCTTAAAGGATTCCACTCTGCATGGACCTGGTTATGGGGTAGCACCACTCCGCCCAGTTGACAAAGGGCCTCTGGCTGGCACCTGCGGGGTCTTTTGTCCTTGGAGGGGAGGGCAATACACCCTTTTCCCACAGTACTCAAGGGAAGGGACTGTTCTCTTCCAGTGCACCCCCAAGATTGCTACCTTGCACTGGACCCAGCTCCCTGTCCCCAGCACACACAGTAGAGGCTCTGGTCCAGAGAAAGTCATGCACCCCTGAAAATTCCAATCTTTAGCTCCTAAGACTATTTGCAAAGTAGAAACTGGCTGTCTCCCTATTTCTCATTTCCCAGTCTGTGGCCCAGAGAGGTTTTTCTCTTGTTCAAATACAATCTAACAGCCTCCCTTTCTCTTCCTTTTGTCTCTTCACTGAAGGGGCTCCCCACACCACCCACCCTGGCTATGCCACCCATTTTATCTCTCCCAATTCACGTACATGTATCTCCTTCCCACCAAGCTGTCTCTTTTCACCTGTGGAGATTTTTCTGTCACTCTGCAGCATGTATTCCTGGGTATTCCAAGTGTTCTGACCTCAATACAGCTGTGTTTGAGGGACAAAGGAAATTCCAGTCCTCCTACTTCTCTGCGATCTTAACTCCTCCACTCCTACTGATCTAGATTTAAAACTCAGAACCATCTGTATGATTTTTAAAAAGCCATGTAATGTTCATGAATCTGTACAGTGGGAACACTGATGACAATTCTTTTCCATAGAGGTTGGTAAGAATCATAAAGGGTTTTGCAAGTTGTCGAAACATTTAGGAAATTGTATTATTATCAGAAGACAGAAGAAAGAGCACTGAGCATAATTACTTTAAGAAGCTCCCCTGTGCCCCCCCCCTTTTTATTTATTACAAAATTAATATGTTTATCAGTTCAGCTAAATGCCACCTTAAGCCCAACTCAGGGGAGAAAGTATGGAATTGGTTAAATAAAAATACTGGTAGTAAGAGTAGCAAACACTGCCTAAGAGAGAGACCCCTGGAGCTACTGTGGTCAGGCCTAGGACACAGGGCACCAGGGAATGGCGCCTGGTGGGAGAGAAAGCTTCTAAAAGTGGGGGTAGGTGGGTGGACAGTGGCACTAAAAGCAAACTTCTCTTCACAATTTTCCCACGGGTCAGTCTTGAGTAAATAAAATGTTTTTTATTTCACTGTATTAAGAACATACCTGATCTTATTTCTAAATTGTTCCTAATAAGTATGTCTGGGCAAAGACCACAACTAGTGAAAACTTTACTATGCATATATCTTTTGTACAGAAAAAAAAAAATAAAAGTGGTTTTCAACTTTTATTATTGAACTTCATAATGAGAATTAACTAAGTCCAAATTTGTACTATTTTTAAACTGAGTTAAATTCAGTACAACAGTAGGTTGGCTTTTTAAATGCTCACTAGGCAAGAAGAAGAAAAAATGTAGTGAAGTTCATTCTACTGGAGACAAAAATGAGTTTATTTCCAATAAGGATACAACATAATCTGTCCCTCTAGTTTTATTTTCTTTTTGTTAGAAAAACTTCTAAACCACCATCAAGCAGACAAATAACTACATAATATACTTTAACCCATTAAATTATTCTAGAATTATTTATTTCCTGGGTAGGAGGAAGAATATAGTCTACTGACTAGATTAGGGGCAAATTTCTTGAGACATTTGCTCATAACAGTGTGCTATAGACCAAATGTTGTGCTCCCACCCCAAATCATATGTTAAATCCTAACCCCCATTTGATGACATTATAGAATGGGGTCTTTGAGAGATGACCCAATGGTCATGAGGATGGACCGTTCGTGAATGGGATTAATGCCCTTAAAAAAGAGACCCCCAGAGAGCTCCTGGGCCTCTTCTGCCTTGTGAGGACAAAAGATGAAGAAAAGATGCCATCTATGAACCTGAAAGTGGACTCTCTCCAGACACTAAATCTGCAGTCACCTTGATCTTAGACATCCCAGCCTTCAGAACTGTGGGAAATAAGTGTTAAAAGTGTCTGTGATATTCTGTTATATCAGCCCAAATGGACTAAGTTACTATGTTCTTCCTATTTTATTATAATTTACATCTATACAGATTTGATAACCTGTGAAATCCTGAAGAATACAGATTACCAAAGTCATGGTTTTATGCTCAAGACCCTCTAGTGGCTCACTAAATTTTGTTGAATGAACTCATAAAAGTATGAAGTTGACTTTAATATGCTCTGGCAAACTATAACACAAGACACCTGATACGGTGGACATTGGTCAATGTTTCGGTCTCCAATCATCTAAACCCTTTGTGCAATTAAAGAATGTTCCTTTGTATATATTTTTTAATTTTTTTAATTTTTTTGTTTTAGAGAGAGAGAGAGAGACAGAGAGAGCATGAGCAGGGGAGAGGGGCAGAGGGAAAGAGAGGGAGAATCCCAAGCAGGCTCCATGCCCAGTGCCGAGCCCAACATGGGGCTCGATCTCACCATTGTGAGATCATGACCTGAGCTGAGATCAAGAGTCAGATGCTTAACCAACTGAGCCACCCAGGCACCTCAAAAGAATGTCCCTTTGTATAAAGCTAGATATTTCCCCAACCCCCTGGTAACCTCAGTTTTTCCAATCACATTTCAAATTAGGACACTATGACACTGACAAGCAGAGAACCTGGAGGTTCTACCATGTTGGTAGCAGAGGGAGGCCAGATTGAAACCCAGTTTCCAAGGCAAGTGGTGCCACTAGCCTTGCATACCCCACAGAGTCCAGGCATTAGCAATGCTGCAGCAGCCACCTCACAGAACTAGTTGGGAAGTGTGATGATGTCTAATGCTCAGTGTCACCAGCCACTCACCCCTTTCTGATCCTGGTTCTCCAGCCTTCCTGGAGATGTTGTGAGCTAACCAGTATCTTCTAAATAAATCTCTTTTCTGCCTAAATCATCCAAAGTTCACTTCTGTACCCATAACTAAAAATCCTGTGGAGTCTCAACTGGGCTCCACAACTAATTAGCAGACTGACAGTCTCACCTAAATACTCTGGTATTAATCAGATTATCTATTCATAAACACGACCATGTTTGGCTGTATATCCAAAGTCCCTTCCTGTTTTAAAATTCTTTAATTCCATTAGGGTAATTTCAGTGAGGGATATAAATATTATGTTAACGCAATACTTGTATTTCTCATATCTCACAGACATATAGTAATACCTTCTAGATGGATAGATCAGACACTGCAGTTTTTCCCGTGTGACTTATGTCTTTTAAGAACTCTGGTCAGTAGAGTAGTTCTGGACTTTTGGTGATATAAATTATATTAGGGCCAACACTGAGAATTACACAAACTCCACTGCCCATCAGATAACTATATCTCATACACCGCTGAATGTGTCACTGAGCAAAGAAAGGAAAGATGTTCTTTGGCCCAACTTGATCATGATCTGTAAAGCTATTTGATAAAGTGTCCTCATGGGAGTTAAGTATGCCTAATGTGTTCCCTTATTATTCATGACTGTCACATGAACCAGAAGTCATTCTTGTCCAAGAAAGAAAGGCAGTGGCAATTTAGTTGCACAGTTGCTGGGGTGGTTTTTAAAAGCAGTTATGTGAAAGGAAAATTCAAAGAAAGCCAAATTACACAGGGCTGGTTACCTGCCACCAAGCTGGCTGTGGTTCTCTTGTTTCTCTGGTCTTTACTGCTAACAAAGGGCTCGTGTACCTTGGCACTTATCGGAAAAAGGCACTAATTTTCTTTTCACTTACACATAAGCTATCTCTTCCAGATGAGATTTAAATAGAAGATTAGCATGAAATTCTTGCCCTTTCTTCTATTTCTATAATCTAGAAACCATTCAGTGTATCTGATAAGAGCAGTTTCTTTGCAGTTTGACATTGAGAGGGTACCTTTGAAGGGTTATTATGAGGGCCAAGCTTTTCTCCAAGTTTCATGGGGAATGAGTTATATTCTGAGACCTGTAATAAATTCAAAGAAGCTTCAGAATCGACACATTCCAAATAGCATATTTTTTCAAACATTTTTGTTTGCAGAGAAGAATATTATTCATCCTAAAAATGGAATCTTCCTTTTTTGTCATTTTTGTTCTAAAAAAGAGTTAGGAGAAATTATGTGAAATAACAATGCTGACCTATTGGGATTCTCATCCCCAGAATCCGAAGAACAACAAGATGCCCAGATGTACGTGAGAATCAGTGACCATCTAGTTGACATCAAACAATGCCATGTCTATTTTATTTCAGCGAGTCCTTCTATAGCCAGGCATAAATCTGCAGCTATGGACTAGCTTTATGAAGAATAACCTTTACCATTTGGATCTAAAGTATTTTAATATTTGAAGTTCAAGCCATAAATACTTCTGGGAAGAAGAGCTTGGCAGCTCACCCCTTCCAGAACCCCTGGGAGTAGTGGCAAAAGGACAGAAATTAGGGGCAGAAAAGGGGTGGAGATTAGGCTTCCTGCCATTTCCTGTACCTCAGTACCAAAAAGTTTTTAAATTAACCTTTTGTCTACCTGAGCAAATCTAACAAAGATTTTTTAAAAGGCAAGAATGAATTAACTGAGAGTGACTTTCCTTTGTTAGCTTTCCCAAAAACTGGGGTACAGAATACACACAATGGACAGTACTCAAAGATTGAACAGAAGAAAGTAGAAATAAAAGAAATAATCTTAGGCCTGGAAGACTTATTTCTCAACCAAACAGGAATCTGTGAAATATACTTGAATACTTGGGTAAATAACGCTGACTAAATGGCAAACTAAATTTGCCATTGAAGGGGTCAGACTGAGCCTCCCCAAAATGTGCCACATTGGCATGGGGATTACTTTCAGCCAAAGTCAATCAAGACCCAAAAGACTCGGGAAGGGCCTTTTACTTTCCCCTGAACTGCTTAAAAGACTTTAGAAGAGGGTCTGATCGAGGAAGAGAGCTATCACCAGAGTGTGGGCTAAGTGTGGTAAGCTGAGGGAAAGCTTGGCAGGGCCTAGAGATCAAATTCCCCTCAGTTTCCCATTGTCTCTGTGAGACATGACAAACACTTGTGTCCCAAACTTTTGTTCTTCCCATCTTCCTATAGATTGGCTTCCTTCACTTTGAAGTTTCAGACCTCTACCACCTTCTCCTTAGCTCAGGATGGCATATACAACTCAATTGCTTGGCTGCCTATGGATATCATATTCTTATGAGACTCCCATATGCATAGAATTAAATTTGTTTTTCTCCTGCTATTCTGTCTTATTTCAATTTCCCAGCCTAAGAATCTAAACAGCAGAGAAATTTTTTCTCCTCTTCAACAGCATTTATCTGGGTAGAAGAAGCTGCATCAACCTTCCTATGATTCTGCAGTAATAATTAGATGTCTTTCATACATGTCATAGCCCCTACTCTTAGGTTGTGCTCCCTGAATTTTCGCTAATGATTTTCTACTATATTAATGATCTAATCAGGCATTTCTTCAGAACAAATGTAGGCCATTGTTAAATGAATGGCCAAGTTTAGTAGTTCAGTCTATGAGTATGAAAAATACCTGGTTCTATTTTATGGCACCAATTTGTGATATTAGAATGAAAATGTCTAATATGGGCTAGGTTTTATTGCCTTAAGAATAAGAGCTTCTGGGCGCCTGGGTGCTTCAGTCAGTTAAGTGTCCAACTTCGGCTCAGGTCATGATTTCACAGTTCATGGGTCCAAGCCCCACATCTGAGTAGGTTCTGAGCCATCAGCACAGAGCCTGGGGGCTGCTTCAGATTCTGTGTCTCCTCTCTCTCTGCCTTTCCCCTGCTCATGCTTTGTCTCTGTCTCTCAAAAAAATGAATAAACATTTAAAAATATATTTTTTTTAAAAATGAATAAGAGCCTCAAATTGCCTTCACTGACTTAACCACCCTTCAGGGTACAGTCATTTCCAAATCTTTTATGCAACACTTGAGAATATTAATGATAAAAGAGTTAATCATGTTTTATTTGGGTAATAAAAAATTAAATTTATAAAAGTGAAACTCAGAAACAGTAAAAATGTGAAGATGGCTCCCAGGACAGGGTAACATCAGGGAAAAGTCCTGAACTCAGAATTAGAAGCTTTGGTTCTGCGATTTGGTTTATTTTCTTTCTTTCTTTCAAAAAACATGTATTGAATGCCTTCTTATGCCAAACTCTTTTCCAACTCTACAGTTGGATGGATATAGTTGTGGGCAAAACAGACTAATTGCCTTCTTGGAGCTAGTAAGACATTAAAAAAAATCACATATTTAAGTGCAATTATAATAAGTACCATAGGGAAAAGAACAAGGTATACTTTTAAAATGTAGGAGGGGCACCTGGGTGGTTAAGTCAGTTGAGTGTGCACTTTGGCTTAGGTCATGATCTCACATTCATGAGTTTGAACCCCACATCAGCGTCGCTGCTGTCAGCACAGAACCTGCTTCAGATCCTCTGTCTTCCTCTCTTTGCCCCTCCCCCACTTGTGTTTGCTCTCTCTTTCTCTCTCTCAAAAATAAAGCCTAAAATATATGTAAATAAATAAAAATGCAGGAGGGATGTACATCAAATTGGAGGGTTTAGGGAAAGCTTTCTTGAGGAAGTGACATTTAAACTGGAGGTTATGCATGAGTTAGCCAGGCACCTGAGTAACAAAGAGCTGGGGGTGGGGTGTGGAGAATATTTTGATCAAGGAAACAATATGGTGAAGGCTTTAAAGCAGGAACAAGCTTGGCATGACTGAACAACAGAGAGGTTCATGGGGCTAGAATATGGTAGACAAAAAGGAGGGTGGAGGTTAGAGATATAAACAGGCTCAGATAGAACAGACACTTGTGGGCATGTTAGAAAGTAAATTACTGAGGCAGTAAAGGATTCTAAGTACAATGATAAAATTTATTTTTATGAATGCTTACTCTGGTGGGAATACAGACATAGGATTAAAGATATATAGCTAAAAAAAAAAAAAACACAACAAAAACTGCAGGAGAACCTAGTGTCAAACTAGAGTGGATGCAGTAGAAATGGATTAGCGATATATATTAAAGTAGAACCCAGAGGACTTGGTGATAGGTTAGGTATGGGAGGTCAGAGAAAAGAAAGGCAGAGTCAGGGAATGCTCCCAGGTTTATGGCTTGGGCAACTGGGTAATGAAGCGGGATTTACCGAGTGATAAAAACTGGAGCAGGAAGAAACTGCAGAAGGGGACAAAGAAAGATGAAAGCTTCTGTTCTGCACATCACATTGTGATGTGAACAGGCATTCAAATAGAAATACCAGAAAGCCATTAGGTATGTGAGCCTAAAGCTCAAGCAGAAGTCAAGTCATTTATCAGTTGTGAAACTTTGGATGAGTCATCTTGTAATTCTGAGTCTCAGTTTCCTTATGTGAAAAACTAGAACCAACAACTGCCTGCCTCAACAGGATGGAGGGAAAGATAGATGAGGCAGCATCTATGAAGGGTCTCTCTCAACTATAATTTAGTATAGACATGCAGCATGCTTGATTGATGAGCAATAACTTTTCATGTTGGAAAGGGAAATGTGAAGAGTATATACTAAGTTTTAATATTCCATGTGTCTCTATTGGCAAATATACACACATTTATGAAGGGAAGGAGAGACAGAGAGAGAGAGGAAGGAAGGAAGGAAGGAAGGGGAAAAAAGCAAGGAAGGAAGAAAGGTAGGAAGGAAGGAAGGAAAGCAGTGGAATAATTTGTTAATTTTGGATTTTTCATGTAAATTCTTTTGAAGAAATATGTATCTTGGGCAGTCTCATAGCAAAGGCTCTCTAGTCCTTTGGCTTTCCCCACCTTGATAACTGTGTCTTCCACCTTTTTGTTTCCTCAAATACCCTTCCTACCTGGGGTCTTTCATAAAATATTTCATCAGTCAGATAAGTTGCAAAGCACATATTTTCTAGTGGCATGAAGAAATACAGGGTATGTATTACACAGACAAGTAAACCAACTGACAATTTTTTTTCAGTTTAACTCAGTTTAATTTATTTCTATCCATTATTCTACCCCTAAACCAATTTAAAAGTTTCAGTTAGTTCTACTAATTGCTAAAGTAATAAAGTGTTCAGTTAAACAATCTCTCTAGAATATACATTGATTTTTAAGCCCTTGTGATCTCAAGAAGTTCTCATGGAGAACTGGCTCTTGCTTTTTGAGGACACACAACTCCCAGTCATTGCCCTCTACACTCCAGTAGAAGATTTTCTAAACGATCTATTTTCTGATTTTTAGCCTTTTCTAACAAAACGGAATCAATTGGCTTCTGGCTTTTTCATGGTACTCTTACCCTTGACCAAAATATTCAGCTTTCAGATTCCTGTTTCAGCAAGGTACTATTTATTCTTCCTCACTCAACTCCTGTAGCTTGTCCTGAGGGTCTCTCCTTGGCTTTAAGTTGTAGGTCCTTTCAAACACTAGCTTTCTCAAAACCACATTTATATCAAAAGGGTCCTTCCTCCTTCAACATAGTATACTTTAGTTCTCAAATATTGTGGAATATTCACATATTGTGGAAGCAGTTTTCATTATTATGACTTGTAGACCTCTTTGAGTGATTTGAAGGACAGAAATAAAATAATCTGGTTTGATCTTTGGATTTACTACGTGAAGAAGGAGAATGTAAACAAAAGTTTAATGAAATTGGAGAAAAAATACAGAAGTAGGGATGGTGCCCTTTTTAGAGTAGAAAACTTCAAAGTGAAAGGCAGAAATGCACTATGGTTACTACAAGTTTTTTTTAAAGCATTATACAGTAAGCAGTATATGAGATTCCAGTAGAATAAAGAAAAAATCAAATTACTTTTGATTAAAAAACAAAGCTATTTTATGGAGTTGCTTGAGAATACTTGAACTTCACCAATGAAGACAGGTGAGAAAAATCACAAAAGTCAAGCTCAATTCTGCCATCTACTGCTTAGCAAGCAAGAAACCATGGCTGGTTGAGACCTACATCTGTTCCGGCCCCCTTGGGTCACTGCTAGAGCGTCAACAGCCATTTAGAGAAAGATGAGATAGAAGCCACTGAGATAATCCCTAGGAGATGTAACAAGACTTGCATAAACAAATAACAGATACTGGATTCAATTTAACCCAGTGAATAAACCAAGACAGGGTGTTTAATATATCTATATCTAATATGTAACTAATTGTATTCCACCCCTTTTTAAAGCTTCAACACTACTAAAGCAATAACTCAACTCAATCTAAATAATGTCTTTGAATGCTCAGCAACATGGTGGACAAACAGGTGTACTTTTTTAGTTTCTTCAGTATCTCATGGATCTGAAGGAGACAAACGATCCTCTCTTTACTTACTCTTGAAAGGAAGATTAAGCTTTAGATATTGGAGAAGGGAACTAGGAACAAGCATTCCAGGTTTTCTGTGCTCCCTTATCCCTGAAAAATGTTATCTTTAAAGGACAAAATACAGAAAACATAATTTGAAAGATTGTATAATTTCGCCTCCCTGAAAAAATGACTTCTATATTAAATTCTTCCTTGAGTCATATTTTGAAAACAAAAACCCATAGCATTTTATATTTGTACTCAACAATAATAGCTCTTCTTAGATGGAATAAAGGGCAAAGGATCACATTTTCTATTTCCATCTCTAGATTCCTAGTTCTGACAGTGAAAAGCAACACTGATAAACTTTAGCTTAGTAATTCTGCAATTACCATGTATTGATGAGCTCTTGTCAGTTGCCCAGCAATTAAAAAAAAAATTTTAATGTTCATTTATCTTTGAGAGAGAGACAGGGAGGGAAGGGCAGAGAGAGAGGAAGATACAGAAAAATACAGAATAGGAAGCAGACTCTAAGCTCTGAGCTGTCAGCACGGAGCCCGACGTGGGGCTCAAACCCATGAACTGCAAGATCACGAGTGAGCTAAGTCAGACGCTTAACCAACTGAACCACCCAGGTACCCCTAAACCTGGTTAGTTTAATCCTGCTCTTCATATACTGCATGGCAAAAGGTTATCAGTTACTAAGAACTTTCTCAATCTCTAAGGAATAATTGGTTTATACTAATCCACACTGCCCCTGCACCTTCTTCCTCCAACCTTCTTCCAACACATGCTTCGAGACCTTGCTCAGGTATCACCTTCTCTCCAAGACTGGCCTTCACCAATCTCCCTTTCAGAATAAATTGCTTTTTCATTGGTATTTCAATGGCAGTTTACCACATTCCTCTTTATCACTCTTATATTCAATGCTTTTTTGTGTGTCTACGTTCTCCACTGGACTGAGGATTCCTTGAGGGCAAAAATCATATGGCATTCAACTTTAGAGCTCCAATATCTGTAATGCAAGTATTTGATCTATGAAATATACTGGGTTTCAAAGCTGCGGCTGGCAAACTGAAGTTAACTAATATAATACTCCACATATCTAATAAAAACAGACCTTTCCAGATCTCCATGTGTCTATTTCAGAAGGTTCAACACACAACGCAACTAGCAGGTGCCAATCCAAAGGTTGACACATAGTCAAGGAAAGAGATATTATACCATACACTGATTGGAAACTGAAAAAATTAAAGAATTGATCCACTTACAAATTATATTTCAAAAAAAGCAAAACTTTTCTATATTCAAGTTTCCAGCAAATAATAATGAATATTTGAATAATTCAAGGTGCATAATGTATTAAATATTTTGTCCTTTGCTATTCATTGTATGGCTTTGGGTGAACTAAAGGAATTAGCAAATTTTTCTTTTTCTCAAATCTCAAACACTTACTAGTGTCTCTGCTGAACAGAATTTACAAATACCATATCAAATATTGGAGTCTTGTAGTTCGTGTCTTTCATGGCAGAATTTAGAAAGCATGGTATTCAGTGTAAAATATCAACTTTCAGGTAAGATAAAACACAAAAGTGTTTTATGTATCCTACCTTAGAGGGGCCTAGAATTCTTACTTTTACTTTCTCCCAACCATGATGAATGGGGGGACTCTTTTTGCCTTTTTTGATTTTGCTTAAATCTCTTAATTTTTTATGAACTCTGAATCTAGTATTCACCAACTCAAATTTTAAAGTATATTTACTCTTATCCTTGAAACCACAAGTCTTTTTCTTCATTGTTTTCTTAAAGTTTGTTTTGGATTATCATTAAACTAGGTGCTCACAAATTCATTTGGCATTTATCCCCATATTCCCATGAAGATTTAACTTTGAAAGCTTTGCAAACATATTCTTTCTCCAAAATACAGTGTACCCATATGTGTTTATTAAATCAGTTACATTTCTGAAAAAAGTACAGAACTTCATGGCAGCTTCCTTGGTAAATTTCCGGTAGTCATCATGAAATGAAAGATGGTAGAGGAGGTGGGGGAAAATTAGCAAATAGTTGGGGAGAAGAATCACAGGTTATCATGTATTTGAAAGGAATAATCCTCAAGATTCAAAACCTCCACAACTCTTTTTGTCCTTGTGCTCTCTAGTGAAAACAGTCTGGGTGGAAGCAGAAGCCAGTCCACAATGCTCATGAATAACTTGCATTCTTATGCTGGAGAGCAGCCAATTACCCTGGGACCAAATTCCTGTTTACTTTGTTGTGAATGTGGGAGACAAGCTGCCTGCCGGTAGCCGTTAAGGCAGTAAAAACACAGCCAGAGGCTGTCACAAGGAGGAAATCACAGAGCAAGTTAATTTGTGAACTTCAAGGACAGAGATTAAACACTGGGTAATGAAGCTCAAATGGTGGCTTTGCATGAAAGGAAAAAAAAAAAAAAAAAAAAAAAAAAAAAAAAAAACAGGGCTGAGAAAGCCCCGTTAGGAGTTTGGTAAAATACCTGCATAATGACTGGCATATCATTCTTCTCCTCTTGTAATCAATGGCCTTCAAAATTTGCTTCCAAAATAGTTATTGATTCATTATTTGGCAGAAATGCAAGTTTGTTTCATTCTGAATCTCCCATTCTCCCTGATATACCTGGTACAGAGAGAATTAAAACCAAACAAACAGCATTTGGGGTCAAATTCTGAACAACCCAGATAGAATTTGGAAACAGGATGGTTTGTTCCACTATTATGCTACACATATGCCATTATGCTGGCTAGGAAGCTTCCACATGCAGTGTTTCAGGGTCTCAAGACTGCTTCAAGGCCTCTTATTTGCATTTAGAACTTGACCAAGGGGGAAAATGAGAACTGCCAAACCCATTAGTTTGTCCATATCCCTAAATAGTGTAGTATACTGTTATATTCCCTAGCTAACTATGAAGAGCTACCTCTTCAAATCCTGGAACTTACACGGTGACTTCTGATTCACTAGGACCTCACTATCATAGCCACAGGTCTCATGACATGAGTTTTACAGTTCTTTGGACATAAAGTTGTTTTAACAACAACAACAACAACAACAACATTGGATAAGAGTACAGGATGGTAAAACTGATCTATGCTATGGTTAGTCATTCATTGCTGTTGCAATGTGGCAGATAATGGAATGCATCTACCATGTGTCCTATTTTGGAAGACCTTGGAGGTGTTTTTCAATGTTTTATCAGGAAAGATGAAAAATAGCCTGCCCAGTCCAGAATCCAAAAGCTTTATCCATTAGCATTTTAAATCTAGTCAGTGGAATGTACACACAGGCACTGGGAGGTCCAGGTGTCTGGAAAAGAAGAGCTGAGAGTACACTAACAGGACATTCAACTAACTATAAAAACTTACGGCTTTACGAGGAAGCAATCTTTTTAAGGCTATGTTGTGTCATCATTTCGCATTTAAGATTTATCTGTCCAGTTACATCCCTTTTTTCATCCTTTGGTTTAGATTTTATTTCCCTTCTCAGAGACAATAATAGAGACTATTCAAGTCTATGCATACTTCAAATAATTAAGCAATCTTGCAATTTTTTTCAAAAGGATTCTTTTCTTTTTTTCATAATTTTCTCTCCATGGTCATTTCAAAGTGTCCCCAGATCACAACCAGGGGAAAAAAAAGCCAGCTAAGTTTCCCAATATAGAAGCCCAACAGGCTGAACTGTAGTCAAAACTCTTCATTTATTTCTTTCTCTTGTCCCTCTCCATACCACACAATATTTTCCTGGTGGCAGTGATTCCACAGGAACATGGAAGGACATGGTTGCTCTTGGCATCACTTCAGAAGTTAGAGGTGTCTTAGTCTCCATTTGGAGCCAACTGTAGATGTCATACATGAATTTATCTTAACCCTTTTTTGGTAGGCTGTTTCTAGTTTTAGCTTATGACACCTTTTGAGATAATGAGTTCTATGTTTCATATAAGAGAAAAATCATTTCTCTTTTACAGATAAATAAGCAGGGAAAGGAAAGATCTGGGGCCTGGCTTACTGACCGTCCTGGGGTATCAGACTTAGATCTGACCTTGAAACAAGAGACTCTGAACAGCAGAAGGATACTGTTCTGTAATTTTTGGTTCAGTTGCCTTCCCCTTCCAGGGCAGAATCTCTGTTTTTGTATTCTCAACACTCAAATAGTAACTGCATATAGTAGGGCCCACAAGAACTGTGTTGTTGAAAAAATGGATAGATGCCTGTCTTTAAGAACAGAGGGGGAACATAAATGAGTCAATTTCACTACTTCATAATTTTGGCAAGAATACATTTCTCTACTAAATTCCCAACTCCTAAATTTTTCACAAAGCTCTCAATTGATAAATATTGTTTCTATTTCAGAAGTCATCTTTTCATATTTTACTTTTTAAATATGATTATTTTACATGTATTCTTCTGCTTTAATTAAAAACTAAAGTAGAAATACTTTACCTGAGAATATAAGAAAATGTAAGGATAGAGTGAATTTATAGAAATAAGGACTGACTTTAAGAAATATATAGTTTTTAATTACTTTATATATTATAGGTAGAAATAAGTAAGGAACTAACACAGACAACGTAAAGAGGAAGTTCCAACCCACTTGGAACAGTAGCAGGGTAGGATCCAGTAGGGGAAACAGGTTCTATCACCATCTGTATAGTTGCCTAACTTTGAGGAAATCAGTTAAACTATGGTATCCAAATTCCTTATTAATAAAATGAGAATAATAATATGTACCTTATTAGACACACAAATTACAGTTAAGGATCCAAATTAGATGATGTTTAAGAATTAGGTAATTAGCTTCCTTGCTGCATGTTTCTCAAGGGCAAGAACTCTGTTTTACTTATCTTTGTACCCAAAGTGCTAATACAGTGCCCACTTGGCATGTAAAAGTTAATGGAAGTTGTTTTAATCATTAGGCAATAGATACTCAAGAAGAGATCACAAGAGTGCACAAAACAAAAGGCAAGGTTTGCAAGGTAAATGTGTGTGTGTGTGTGTGTGTGTGTGTGTGTGTAATAATTTGTGGAGAAGAAAAACAAAGTGGAAGAAATTAGGAAAGTCTGAGTGGGATGAGTGACTAATCCTGATAGTCACAGGATTTATGATATTGTCATTAAAGACATTGTAAAGGAAAAGATTCTCCTTAAAAAGGAGGAAGATTGGGAAAACAAAGGAAAGACATCCCTTCCCTCTCTTGTCACCTTTCATCTTCATTTAACCAATTTATTTTCTGTTCCATCTTTTGAATCAAACTCTTCCCAATGACTTTGTCCCATACTGATGTCTACCTTCTCTGAACTCCTAAATACATTGAACAAAAATTATTTCCACCCTCCACATGGTATGTACTCATCTGCTATTTTATCACTATTTTGCCTTTCCCAGATTTCATGTCAGAAACTGTCCCTCAAAATCCATTCTCCCTTTCCTCCATGATTCCTATACTCCTTTGCAGCTAGGTAGCTAAAGGATTATGTTCTTTCCAATGGAGAAAGGGTGGAAATGATGGGCTAGACTGGGAAAACCTCCTTAGCTCTTCAATGCTATCCCCCCTTCCCAAAGGCTGAATGGTGGCAAAGATGACCAGAACAATATGTTGACGATGGCAGAGCATCTATCAGCTTAGCTTTCTGAATGACTGCATGGAGCAGACTGGTCTTCCACCCTCACAGAGCAACCAACAGTGAGCAGTTACTTGAGGAAGAAAGAAACTTCTGTCGTTTTTGAGACATAACACTCTGATCTATTTGTGACAGGCCACCTTAACTAATACAGAGAGGTTCGTCTCTTCTCTCCAATTAGATTACATGTCTTAACCATGTCACCCACCCCAGCACTAAGTCCATTTTAGCAATAATAAACATTTTATTTTCCTCTTCTTTTATTAACTTCTGAAGTTAAAATTAAATTAAATGGTGCAGAGGGAAAACATCACAGCTACAAATCTGGAATGGAGAATAGAATTACTAACAAAGTAGAGAATGTGGGGGAAAGGTATACTTCTCTGGAAAGATAGAATCTCGGAGATATTAAAAATATTATTGCTACTGTTATTTAAATTTTTTTTTCACATTTATTTTTCAGAGACAGAGAGAGACAGAGCACAAGTGGGGGAGGGGAAGAGAGAGAGGGAGACACAGAATCCGAAGCAGGCTCCAGGCTCTGAGCTGTCAACACAGAGCCTGACACCGGGCTCGAACCCACTGACCGTGAGATCATGACCTGAGCCAAAGTCGGATGCTCAACCGACTGAGCCACCTAGGTGCTCCATATTGCTACTGTTATTTAAATCATATTCCTGCACTATCCAGAACTACTAATGGAGATTCCAGAAGTACAAAGTTTTCTGTAAAGCCTAAAGATCCTTTAAGAGAAAAATTATATTGGGGCGTTTGGGTGGCTCAGTCGGTTGAGTGACCAACTTCAGCTCAGGTCATGATCGAGCAGTTTATGAATTCGAGCCCCACATGGGGCTCTGTGCTGACAGCTCAGAGCCTGGAGCCTGCTTCGGATTCTGTGTCTCCCTCTCTCTCCCTACCCCTCCCCTGCTCACGCTCTGTCTCTGTCTCTCTCAAAACTAAATAAACATTAAAACAATTTTTTTTTAAAGAAATTTTTTTTTTCAACGTTTATTTATTTTTGGGACAGAGAGAGAGACAGACCATGAACGGGGGAGGGGCAGAGAGAGAGGGAGACACAGAATCGGAAACAGGCTCCAGGCTCTGAGCCATCAGCCCAGAGCCTGACGCGGGGCTCGAACTCACGGACCGCGAGATCGTGACCTGGCTGAAGTCGGACGCTCAACCGACTGCGCCACCCAGGCGCCCCAAAACAATTTTTAAAAAAAGAGAAAAATTATATTTTCTTCTGTTAAGATATTTATTATTAGATTCTCTAAAAAATGAAATATTGGAAATCATAAAGCTGAACAACTGTGAATCTGGTAAAAATCACTAAGCTGGATTTATTTTAGTACCGTTATGTAGGCCAGAGGCTTTGGTGCCTTTTGATTTCTGTTATTATCTTGATGCTCTTAGTTTCTTTTACTATACATGTCAGTGATTTAAACTGGGTTTTTACTTATAAGTGTTATGAAAAAATATTATCTAGAAGACCTATTCATTCTCAAATTCTTGGCAAAAGTGATTAAGATTTTTGTAAACAGAAAGTAATAATTGCCAGCAATAGAACTATAAAAATCCACTGAAGAGCAATTGGTGGCAACTCCTCCTAAAATTGAAACAGATTTAGTATCCAAATAGATCTTTCATCTGTTTAGCCCAGAACAGAAATGCCCAGTATTCCCCAGCCTGCGGCGTAGCATTGATATGTTGAGAGATACCTCATCTTAAAACAAGTAGAATGCAGAATCCTTAATAGTGACTGTAGTGCTCTTGAGCATGTATTGGTTCACTACAGGTCCTTATCAGTTTCTCAATGACATTGTACAGCCCTTCCTGGTAATGCATTGGTGTGCATGCCAAAAAAGAGACAAATAAAACAACCACAATAACAAAAGTCTGAGGAACAAAGAGGCTTGCTTCTTATCCCTAGTGTAGGCTAAAGGAGGTCTTTAAGACAGAGGTAGAAGTGAGATACTAGGCTCCAAGGTATTTAGAATATTTCTTCCAAAAGTTTAGAAAAGGGAAAGGTTACATTTGTTGATCTGCCACAGAATGATCCAAGGCACATTCAAAGGGCTGATATGGCCCCAAAGCCGATTCACCTAAAACTTACAAACTTGATGAACTCATGCAACCGTCAAAGGTGAATTTTTCACCAATACCACCTTACAAACATCAACAGCATGGAGAAAGCATTATTGTTCAAGTTGCAGAATTACCTTATTTATTTCAGCAATCTGATTTAGGAAATTTCTCTGATGATGCATGTCAAGATTACATACTACTGTATGGAGTTCATATTGGAGCCCTTTTACTTCCTAAATTTCACTTGCCCTTTCAGTAGCTCAATAAAATACATTCTCATTCAAACTGTCACCACATGGCACAGAGCTTAAGAAACTGCACCCATTTTATTTTTTTTTAATGTTTATTTTTGAGAGTGTGTGTATGTGAGAGAGAGAAAAAGAGACAGAGAGAGAGAGAGAGAGAGAGAGAGAGAGAGGGTGAGAGCAAGAGAGGGAAAGAGAGACAGGGAGACACAGAATCCAAAGCAGGCTCCAGGCTCTGAGCTGTCAGCACAGAGCCCAGTGCGGGGCTGGAACCCACAAACCGTAAGATCATGACCTGAGCTGAAGTCAGATGCTCAACCAACTGAGCCACCCAGGGGCTGAAACTGCTCCCATTTTAAATATTGAACAAAATACAAAGCACAGGTTGGTAGACTCTAAAAAAAAAGAGAGAGGTTAGAGTAGGAGAAAGCCAAAGCATAAGAGACTCTTAAAAACTGAGAACAAACTGAGGGCTGATGGGGGGTGGGAGGGAGGGGGGGGTGGGTGATGGGTATTGAAGAGGGCATCTTTTGGGATGAGCACTGGGTGTTGTATGGAAACCAATTTGACAATAAATTTCATATATTTAAAAAAATAATAATAATAAATAAAATAAAATAAAATAAAATAAAATAAAATAAAATAAAATAAAGAACATCCAATTCAATCCTCTGTGTTCTGTCCCTCTAGGATTTCTTTTGTTCCAGCAAGTTCATGGATAACTACACAGCTTCTCAGTAACTATTTGGGTTTGATTCCCAGCTTGCCTTTTACTAGCTCTGAATCTCAGGCTAATTATTCAACCTTTCTGTGCCTTAGTCTCCTCATCTGTAAAATGAATTAATATAAGTGTTAATACTGTTTGGCATATAATAATAGCTCAATAAACCATACCAATGACTCCCAAAATAGAAATTCTATTCCAGACGTCTGTCCCGTTGAGCCAATTGCTATAGCTTAACCATAGGGACACTCAAAGATTCCAGAGACACCTTAAGCTCCATATGCCCTCAAATCAAACTTCTGATATTCTTACTGAAAACAGATTCTCTTGTGTCCATTTCTTTACTTTCTGAATATGCTATAATTCTAAAATCCAAGAAAATTAGAATTTCAACCTGTAGCCCCAACTTCTGTTTATTGCCACATAATTTTCTAGTTCCCATTCGGAAGTAAGAAGATTAGAGAGTTAGATCACAGATATAAAATCCTGGCACATAATTCTCTGCAAATAAAACTGCATGGAAAACTTATAACTGAATGTCTGGAGAAAAAAAGGTGGCTTGTCCTGAACCTATTCCAGAAATTTCATTATTTTTTTTTCTGTACCACTCTTTATTTCTTAGCAAATAATGTTTATATTCGTTTATATGCCTCTAAACACAAATAAGCACGGTTGCTAAATAATATTATGCCATTAAATTTCTTGTTTAATGCCTCTTCCTTATGTTTCTTGTTAGAAGTTAATGAACAGTGTATGCAATTAAGAAAGAAATAAATCCCAATTCCCTCATGAGCCACAGAAATAAATCAGTATGTCTTAATCTCAGAATGAGAAACAAAGATACTTCTTCCTCAGACCAAACAAAGCAGGGATTTCAAATTGAAAGAGAGCCATGAAAAAAACTGACTCCCCAAATATGGTGAGCTTACACTACAAAAATGAAATTAAGAGTCTAAGCATTAATAAAAGACTAGAACCTTATATGAAAGGTTTTTGTTAGTGTGTTAGGAGCCAATAGAGACACAGACATCCTTCTTTGTTTTTAGAAAAATGTATACGCTCTAGATACTAGGCTGGAATTCAACTAAGATGGTACTTTATTATGAATATAGAGCATTTAACTCATCTTTAACGTTCTAGAGGCCACCCACACTCAGATGCTACTCCTATAGTAATTTCAGGTACAGCCAAGGCTTCCTGGAAAAGTGCTCAGTCCTAGCCAAGTGCTCAGTAAGGTACTCAAGGACATCCCACAGATCAGGACTGTAACGCAGGATAGACATCTCTGGCGTGGGTGTCAAACTAGAACTTAAACACGCCTCCCGTAAGACAATGCAGAGCAAGGTGAACCCTGAGGAACCAGTCACCAAAAGGAAATCCTACCCTCCCTTCCCCACTGCTGTTCCCAGTTCCTGCCAGATAACCAAATGAGTTCAGCTGTAGACAGAATCTTCTCTTAACCTCTTTTTCCTTTTGGGCTAATTAACATCTGTGTGTGTGTGTGTGTGTGTGTGTGTGTGTGTGTGTGTGTGTATTTACAACACACACAAAACAAATTTGTTTTACCATAAATAAATTTACTTATTTCTTAAGGCTCATCTGGAAAAGTAAAAATCTAGCCAAGCCTTCAACATAACATAGGAGTTGTTTTCTCAATCTCCATGGCAAAACATCATCCAAACAGAATTGTTATGAGCTGTAACTAATTATTCAGGTACAAGGTTAAAGAGAGGGAAGCTAGATTCATTTTTTTCTTCTTTTCTTCATTTTTCTTCTTCTTAAGTGCAGTTAGTGAGTTAATCCTACCTTTCTGTTTATTGCACACCGTGATCACAGCTTCGCGAGAGGTCTCATCCTTGTTTAATATTTTTCTTCTCTTCATCCTTTATTCACATTCCCATTTTCCTCATTCCTGGAGGTACTCACTCTATTTTGTTTAGTATGTCTCAGATATGTATGTATCTCCACAAAATCACTGCCAATACCAAATTGTGTCACGTTCACACCCACCACAGGTCCAGGGGCAAAGATGTTTTCTCCTCCATTTTAAAGAGTGGAGTCATCTCTCCAATTTCAGGGGACCAACATGACTCTGCCCAGTGCCTTGGATGTGGGGGGTCTTACCAAGTATTGAATCAAACAGGATTATGTTTGAGCCTTAAGATCGAACGGCATTTCCCTTGCTAGGTTTTAGACTTGCTTGGAATCTGTCATTCCTTCCTCCCTTCTGATTTCTCCTTTTTGGAATGGAAATGTTTATCCTATGCCTGTCTACCACTAAATTTTGGAAGCACATATCATGTCTGGTTTCACAGTTCACAGTTGGAGAGCAATTTTTCCTCAGGATGAATCATACTTCAAGTCTCAACCATATCTTATTTAGATGATATTTAGATAAGACTTTGGACTTTAGAGATGATGCTGAGATGAATGAGATTTGAGGAGCTATTGGGATGGAACAAATGTATTTTTTACGTAATAAGGACATGAATTTGGGCTGGGGATCTTGGGGTAGAATGCTATGAACTGAATTTTGTCCCTCCCAAATTCATATGTTAAAGCCTTAATCCCCAGATTGTACCTAGAGATAGGGTTTTTAAAAGGTAATGAACATTAAATGAGGTCATAAGGGTAGGGCCCTAATCCAATAGGACCATTGTCTTATAAGAAGAAGAATCTCTATCTCTGTCTCTATCTCTGTCTGTCCCATGCAAGGAGGCAGCCATCTGGAGCCAGGAAGAGGACTCTCACCAGAACCCTACCATGCTGCCACCCTGATCTTGGACTTCCAGTCTCCAGAACTGTGCGAAAATACATTCTGGTTGTTTAAGCATCCAGGTTGTGGTTTTTTGTTATGGCAGTCTGAGTTGACAAATATAGACATAATATTATTTTGTGTCCCTACACATTTTAATTTACATAAATGGCAGTATACCACTGCTTAAATTGTTTCTTTCGTTTTTCACTCAACACTGAGTTTATAGATGTATCCATGTGGCTGTATGTATATCTAAGTCACTACTTCTGACTAAAGTGGAGTCCAATATATGCTTCCAATGTATCCTTTATCTATTTTCTAGTAACAGACTTTTGGTTGCTGCTACCACAAACAGGATGGGTTCAATATTCTAATACATGACCCCTAATAGGTTTCTATAAACACAAAGACATATACATTTTGGCTCAAATAGTATACACAGATCAAATTTCCCTTCATGCTGTTAGATTGCTTTTTCAAATGGCTGTGTAGTATGCACTTCCTTGGAGAGTATTAAGAGTCTCTATTCTTGCCAGCATTTGGTACCATACTTTTTGCCAATCTGATGTATAATTAGGAGGTTTTTAACAGTAATTCTCATTTATCTAATTACTACTGACATTGACATCACTTCTTATACATGTTAACCATTGGAGTTTCCTCTCCTGTGACTAATTCAGAGCCCCTTCCCATTTTTCTATCATGTGTTCTTTTTCTCATTGGTTTTCAAAAATTTTTTATATAATCTAGATAGTGATCCCTCATCATTGTTAGATGCTGCCATTGTCCCCAGCCATCTATCCCAATTTTATGGAACAGAAATCCTAATTGTGCTACAGGCAAATTTGTGTTTTTCTCTTTTTATCTTGTTGAAATAAGATATTCAAACCCAAAGATATCTTTCCATCTTTTCTTTATAAGCTTTAGAGCATTACCTTTCACTTTTTGGGTCTTCAGTCCATTCAAACTTTATTTTTATACATAGTATGAGTTAGGAATACAGATTTATTTTTCTCCACTTAATGAGACTGTTTTTCCTAATACCATCTACTAATAATCCTTTCTCTTCTTGTTTCTGAGATATCACCTCTATCATACCAATTTCCCATTCACAAATGAGATGTTCTGAGTTCTCTTTCTCTTTTATTGGCATAGTGTATGTTTCTGTGACAGACCTTTTTTTCAGACCTTATTTTTTATTATAGATTACTCATAGATGATAAAATATCCCCCTTTTCTCTTTTTTAATAAATTTATCTTTTCATGAACCTTTATTTTTCCGTATAATTTTTTAATCAATTTGTCAAAAGCTCTTTAAAAATCCTCAGATAATTTATTAAAAATACATTGAGTACATACCTAATTTAAAGGCATCTTTAAAATCTTACATCTCCCCATACATGAGTATGATGTATTCTACTATTTAGCAATGTCTTCTTTTGTATGTTTAGTTGTAAAATATTCTCCATTAAGACTTTGTGCATTCTCTATCTTATCAACTGCTAGATACTTTATAAATATTTTGCTGATATATCTTATTTGCTATTAAATTACTTAGTTGATTATTTCTATTGTAGAGGAACATTTTAATTTTAAATTTGATCTTGTACAAACTTGGAGAACTCTTATAATTGTCCTAATAGTTTACCTACTGATTGTATTAGGTATTCTCTATTGATGAGTGTATCATCTACAATCAATGGCAGTTTCAACTCTTCCATTTAATCCTTATACATTCATTTCTTTTATTTTGTCTTAATACACTATCCAGGACCACAACAGACGGTTCATATTATCAACTGGTTTGAAATGTTTGGTCACATCAGTCAGATTTTCTGTATTTTGCTTACTTTATGTGCTTTATTTTCAATTTCTGAGGTAAGCATAATAAAATCTCTCATTACTGTTGGTAATTTACTTACTTCAAGCCACTGTTGCTGATGCTTTTCATGTTTTAAGTTCATGTAGTTTGGTCTGTATCCCTATTGGTTCAATATTTTCTTAGTCTATTGTTCCTCTTACCAAAGTATACCTTTTTGCCCTTTAGGATGTTTTTTCTTTTTTACTTATGTGCTCAAAATTTACTATGAAATTCTTTGAATGTTTGGAAGAATTCATTTTTTAAATGATCTAAACTTATTCATCTGTGTAATTTCATTTCTTTGATATTTATTGAACCATTCAAGTTTTTAATTTCTTCTTAAATTAGTTTTGGTAAGTTTTATTTTTATCCAAGAAACAGTCTATTTCAAATAACTTTTCAATTTAATTTTTTCCATATGGTTATTAATAATATTCTCTATTATTCTTATAACTTACATTGTATGTAGGTCCCTATTTTTGTTCCTAATAGTGCTTTTTTTTTCTTTTCTTTTCTTGATCAGCACCTTCAAAGGCTTATTAATTTTATTAGCCTATTTGAAGAACCAACTTTTGATTTGTTATTTTTCACTTATGGATCTAGTTTTCTCTTAGTTATTATCTGCTCTTATTTTTATTATTTCTATATTCTACATTCTCAGGTTTACTGTATTCTTTTTCTAGCCAAAGCAATTTTGCACAGAAAAAAAAATTAGGAGATTTATACTACCTATCTTCAGGACTTACTCTAAAGCTATAATAATAAAGATAGTATGACACTGGTGTTAAGAATATACATAGACATTGTTGGAACAGAATTGAGACTCATAAAATAGACTATATAGAACTAAACAAAGTCTATATATTAACTGTATTTCAAAAAGGGAATGACAGTTTATAGCAGCACTATCAACAATACTGAAACTATGGAAAGATGTCCATCAACATTGACTGATGAATGGATAAAGATGTGGTATATCTATGCAATGAAATATTATTTGGTGAACAAAAAGAACAAGATCTTGCCATTTGCAATGATGTGGATGGAGCTAGAGTGTATTTATGCTAAATGAAGTAAGTCAGTCAGAGAAAGACAAATACCATATGATTTCACTCATCTGTGGAATTTAAGAAACAAAACAGATGTACGTAGGGGAAGGAAAAAAAGAGAGAGGGAAGCAAACCATAAGAGACTCTTAACAATAGAGAAAAACTGAGGATTGATGGAGGGAAGAGGGCGGGAATGGACTAAATGGGCGATGGTTATTAAGGAGGGCACTTGTTGGGATGAGCACTGGGTGTTGTATGCAAGTGATGAATCACTAAATTCTACACCTGAAACCAATTTTACCATATATGTTAACTGAATGGAATTTAAATAAAAACTTGAAGAAAAAAAAAGAAGGGATTGACAGAATAGTGACTGGAGAAGGCCATAGAATCAAGGAAGGTTTCTTTTCTTTCTTTTTTCCCTCCAGCTTTACTGAGGCACAACTGACTAATACAATTGCAAGATGTTTAAAGTATACAATGTGATGATCTGATATATGCATACAGTGTGAAAGGATTACTTCCACTGAGTTAACTGACACATCCATCACCTCAAGATATCTGCCTTACTTGTTTATTTGTTTGTTTCGAACATTTAAATTCTACTCTCTTAGCAAATTTCAATTACACAAAACAGTGTTATAAACTATAGTCATCATGTTATACATTAGATTTTCAGACTTTATCTTACTCATTTTATAACTGAAGGTTTACATACTTTTACCAACTTCTATTTCTCCACTCCCCAGATCCTGGCAAACACTATTTTCTCCTCTCTGTATCTATAAGTATGCAAAAAATATCTATAACTATCTTTATCTTTCACTCTGGCTTATTTCACTTAACTAATGTCCTCCAGGTTTATCCATGTTGTCACAAATGACAGGATTTCCTTCTTTGTTAAGGTTGGATAATATTCCAGTTTGTGTATGTGTGTGTATGTATGCATTATGGACACTTAGGTTATTTCCATACCTTGGCGATTGTGAATAATGCTGCTATGAACATGGGAATATAGATATCTCTATGTGTATGCCCTAATCCCCCAAACCTGTGAATATGTTATTATACATGGCAAAGAAGAATTAAGGTAGCATATAGAATTAAGGTTGCTAATTAGCTGACCTTGAGATAGAAAGGATTATCCTGGATGACCTAGGTAGGCTCAATGAAGTCATAAGGGTCCTTGTAAGTAAAAGAGGGAGGCAGGAGGGTCAGAATCACAGAGAGATCTGAAGATGCTCTACTCTTAGCTTTGAAGATGAAGGAAGGGCCTACAAGCCAAGGAATGTAGCAGGTCTCTAAAAGTTGGAAAATGTGACAAAGCATATTCTCCCCTAGAGCTTCTAGAAAGAATATATCCCTGTTGACACCTTGATTTTAGCCCAGTGAGACAGACTCCGGACATCCACAGTGTTTAGCCCAGTGTTGCAGACTCCTGACATCCACAATCGCAAGATAATGTATTTGTGGGTTTTTTTTTTAAGTTTATTTAGGGGCGCCTGGGTGGCGCAGTCGGTTAAGCGTCCGACTTCAGCCAGGTCACGATCTCGCGGTCCGTGAGTTCGAGCCCCGCGTCAGGCTCTGGGCTGATGGCTCAGAGCCTGGAGCCTGTTTCCGATTCTGTGTCTCCCTCTCTCTCTGCCCCTCCCCCGTTCATGCTGTGTCTCTCGCTGTCCCAAAAATAAATAAAACGTTGAAAAAAAAAAATTAAAAAAAAAAAAAAAAAAAAAAGCTGACCTACAAATCTTTAAAAAAAAAAAAAAAAAAAAGTTTATTTATTTATTTTGCGGGAGAGAGAGAGCACAAGCGAACAGAAAGAGAGGGAGAGAGAGAATCCCAAGCAGGTTCCACATTGTCAGCAGATCCCCAAGCAGGCTCGAACCCATGAATCACGAGATCATGACTTGAGCCAAAATCAAGAGTCAGGTGCTTAACCAACTGAACCACCCAGGTTCCCTGCATTCATATTGTTTTGAGTCACTGAGTTTGTGGTAATTTGTTAGAGCAAAAATAGAAAACTAATATAAGACGAGGGTTCAGTAGAAGGTGGTGAAAGTTTAAAATACTGCTTATGAGGATTATACGTAACTGATCAAACCTGGAGGTTTTAGAAGGCATTAACTAGGTAGAGAAGGGAGAAAGAATGTTCCAAATAAAGAGAAGATCATGAACAAAACCAGGAAAACAAGAAAGCTTAGCGTACTCAAGCCTGAAATTTAAAATGATAAGATAGTAGCCTGGTAAATGATATGTATATGTATGTGTGTAGACAAATGTAAGTGACTTACATCATGATCAACAGCAGCAATGAAAACAAAACTCAGGGCATAGTCCAATGAGTCGCTCTTATTTGTAACTCTCCTATGACTGATCTAGAGCTTGCTCTAAAACTAAACAGTAGCTTTTTAAAAAGTTTAAATAATTCTTTGAAATATAAATTCCTTAAAAACGAATGGTTACAAGGGCAACAGACTCTGAATTTTAATTTCCACTCCACCATTTAAGGGTGTGTGATCTTCAAGTTACCTCTCAAACCTTCAATAGCCTCATCTATAAAATGAGGGTAGTAATTACACTTGCTTCATAGGGTTTTTTTTTTTTTTGAGGTTTAAATAAGATGATGCATGCAAAGTAAATGTCACAATGCTAGCTACTTTTACTATTGCTATTTTTATTCCCATGAAGAGTTTCTCATAGAATGTCTCCTAGAACTTAGGCAGTTAGCTGGTTTGGAACATTTCTGCAGCAATTTTTTTTCTGTCTCTGACTCTGAACAGTAACTGACAATAAACGAATTTGTTTTCATTACACCTTGACTGAATAACATGGCTAACACCGAAGACTATGCAAGAAATTGCAATTTTCTAAAGCAACTGTGACCAGAGCATGGTATTGGAACAGACTGATTAGTGTGGGCATTATATAATTTTGAAATATTTCTTCTTTGGTGGGACAATAAAATTCTTTATAACACTGAGCTTTATAGATAAACATCAGTATGTGGTGAACAAAAAAATAAGTGTTGCAAGAATGTGCCAAACATTATAGTTAGTTATACTTTGTTATAAAGTCAATAAAATAACTTCATTCTTTAATAACTCCTTCTTCAACCTGGGCTGTGTATTCAATCCCTTACTTTGTGTGTAACTGAGTGAGAAAATACTTCTTGATTTCTGTTAATAAATGGAAGCTAAAGTGTTTGGGCTTGA
Organism: Leopardus geoffroyi; assembly: GCF_018350155.1. Taxonomy (NCBI): domain Eukaryota; kingdom Metazoa; phylum Chordata; class Mammalia; order Carnivora; family Felidae; genus Leopardus; species Leopardus geoffroyi. The sequence goes on along the minus strand of NC_059338.1, from coordinate 46,573,260 downwards.
TTTCACCCCTGAGATAGCCCTGTTATCCCATGGTTGCACAAAGGACATTCAAATACTGAAATCATCACTGGATAAGCCAGAAGTCACCAAGAACTAGGGAAACAGAAGACTTGATAAATTTATACAATTTTATAAAATACTTATTGGTAGGATAATGTGTCAACATGCTTCCAATATTGAATTTTTGATTAACATATTGAAATTGTTTCGTGTATGTATTTGTGAAAAATACACTTAAAGAGAGAAAAGAAACAATGCAATTTACATTTCTTTTCTTGAATTCTTTAGTTTTTAAGAATTCTTCACTTGTTTCACTCAGACACCAACTGAGTCTTTAATAGGTCGTGAAATAGTGTTCAATATTGTGAGAAGTAAGGGAGATGATTCATTTTCAGAAGTACCAAATAAATAAAAGCTATGCTGTCTAATTAACAATAGGTTTACAACCTATTGGAAAATGCACGAACCCCACCCCACCCCCAACACATACACAATGGCGTCCCAAGCCCTTAGACACTTCATTTCCTGCTTCCCCTCTTCATTTCACAGGCTTATTTTCGTGGGTTTTGCAATGAGCATGTGCCAAAAAATTGAAGTCTCTGCGTCACCTCAAGGAATGTACACTTATTTAAATCAGACTATTTTTTGCCTTACATGGGCATAGGCGACATCCAGGTAAGGCTATAATCTCTGGAATACTCAGGCAATGAGGAATCAGGGCAGGGACTTGCATGCTAGGACATAAGTTGCCTGTGGTAACTGCCCCAAGTGAGACTGTCCATGAGACATCCACTCTTGCAAGATTGTTGATTAAAGCCTTGGTTCACTCTGCTCTGAGTCTCCGTGTCCCTCCTTTGATGGGGTCAGTGGGCTTATTTCTCACAAATATTTAATGAGTATAGTAAGTCAGAAATTCCATAGAGATTTTACATGAAACATTGTTAGGCTTTCTTCACCAACTAGAGAGCATGCACCTGACATTAAGGATGATGCCTACACAGGTTTGTGTTTCCAGCACCAAACTCAGAGTCTGGCACATTAGATGGATGTGGAATGGATGCCTGAAGGAACGAGTGAATGACTACCTGAATGAAGTGACAAAGACAGGAGTAATTAAACAAAATGTGCACTTTCTAAGCTATCGAAGGCTTAAATAAAAACAATTGTTGCAGGTTATTTAATGAGGAATCTACTGGAAATAGTTCTGGAGACCAAGCACTGGTAAGGCAGTAGAGGCTAGATCACCAAGCAGGTTGTCAAGCTGCTTATTCAAGCCTTCTCAATGAACACAAATCTCTAGATAGGTCTTTAAGTCAAAGGGAACGTAACATAGTATTTGGTCAGTCTCATCCTTTTACTGTATTCATTTGCTATTTTATTTCCTTCCATGTTTCCTGCTTGACAGGAAAGAATTACCACATCAACACCTGTAACTCTCCTGAATTGTGACAAAAATTTGAACTCAGTGTTTGAAGAACAAGAAAAATGAAGAAGAGGAGGGGGAGAATAGTCATGGATCTTCGGGTCACTAACTGCATTATGTTGGGCTGGTCACAAAAGCCTTCTGGCCCTTATTTTCCTAATGTGTAACTTGGGAATGCAGAATTAGATATTCATTGAAATCCCTTCAAATTTTGTAGTCAGTGATTTTAATTAAATGTGTGATATTTGGGGATAAATATAAAAGCGTGTACTTAAGGCCTACCTTTACGTCCTCTTATGCTAATTTAGCAGTAGCTTTTCTAAAACAAAGAGATTTGCTTTTTTCCCCTTAATTTGCTAATTTATTGTCATCTGTGCATGTAATGGGACTGAGAATGATCAACATGTCCATTTTACTCCAGTCCTGTGCCAGAACTGAAACAAAGAAAAGAAAGGGTGCAGAGGACAAGAGCCTGGTCACTAAGAAAAACAGTAAAAACAGAGGACCAACTAAATTTCTACTGGGCTATGTCTGATGGGTTTAGGGAAGAGTATAAACAAGAAGGCGACCACGGAGACAGGCTAAGATGAGGAATCAATGTGGATTTGGAGAGAGGGAGAGTCCACCAGAGAGTTTCAGAGAGCTGGAGAATTAGAGAAGAAAGAAAGAGGATTTGCTGTGAACTAGATGCTTAGATTTCTTCTTTAAGAAAAAAGCAGATGCTGGGGAACCTGGGTGGCTCAGTCAGTTGAGCATCCGACTTCAGCTCAGGTCATGATCTCATGGTTCGTGGTTCGAGCCCTGCATCGGGCTTTGTGCTGACAGCTCAGAGCCTGGAGCCTGCTTCGGATTCTGTGTCTCCCTCTCTCTGCTCCTCCCCCGCTCATGCTCTGTTTCTTTCTGTCTCAAAAATAAATATAAACATTAAAAAAAGAAAAAAGCAAATGCTTTATTTCTAAATCCTTTTTTCTTAAAAACAAACTTTTTTCATGTTAGAATAGTTTTAGATTTTTAGAACAGTTACAAAAATTGTACAGAAAGTTGGCACGTACCCCACACCCAGTTTCCCCTGTTAACATCTTAGATTGCTATGATATTTGTTACAATGAATGACAATATTGATACATTATAATTAAGTAATGCTTTATTAAAATTTCACTAGTTTTTCCAAAGAGTTTTCACCTGTTCCAGGATCCCATGCAGGACACATTGCACTTGGTTGTCACGTCTCTTTATTTTTATTTTTTTATTTATTTATTTTTTTTCAACGTTTATTTATTTTTGGGACAGAGAGAGACAGAGCATGAACGGGGGAGGGGCAGAGAGAGAGGGAGACACAGAATCGGAAACAGGCTCCAGGCTCTGAGCCATCAGCCCAGAGCCTGACGCGGGGCTCGAACTCACGGACCGCGAGATCGTGACCTGGCTGAAGTCGGACGCTTAACCGACTGCGCCACCTAGGCGCCCCGGTTGTCACGTCTCTTTAAACTCCTTTTGGCTGTGATAGTTTCTCAGACCTCCCTTGTTTTTGATGACCTTGACAGCTTTGAGGAGTATTGGTCAGGTGTTTTGTAGAATGTCCCCCACTTCGGTTTTTTGGGTTTTGTCCGTTGTTGTTCTCATGATTTCACTGGGATTATGGGTTTGGGGAGGAAGACCATAGAGGTGAAGTGTTGTTCTTATCACATCATGTCAAGGGTACACGCTATCAATATGACTTACTGCTGATGGTGTTATCTTTAATGGTCTGGCTGAGGCAGTGCTTACCAGGTTTCTCCACTATACAGTTATTTCCCCCCCTTTTTTTTCTGTACTCTTTGGAAGCAAGCTACTAAGTGTAGTAGTCCACACATAAGGGGTGAAAAATTCTATTCCATCTCTTGGAAGGGGTAGTCTCTACATAAATTACTTGGATTTTTTTTATGGGGGATTTGGCTTTTCTCTCCCATTTTAGTCATTTAAATTGGTATTGGACCCATTTTATATTTTGGGTTATAGTCCCAAGGTTATAAATTTTGTTGCCTAAATTCCTTTGTGTGGTTGAATTTATTTTCTTGAACATACCCCTCTGAGGAACTCAAAACTCCTCAAGCTGTCTTTGAAACCTTTTCTATTAGCCTTAAAGACTAACTTGGAAGGGGCTCCTCCTGTGTCCTTGTTGCTTTCTACACTCAGGTACATGTTATATTTGATTCATAATTCAGGGACCAGGATGTTTCCAAAGCGGTAGTAAACCATTGCTTAGACATTCTACTCAAGGAAATTACATGCAAATGTCATGGCCCTTTGACACTAGGAATTTTAGTTGTTAGACCTTGCCCTGTAAGGGTTTGATGACCCCAAGGAAAGCAGTTGAGAAAAGTCTTACTTGTGCCCTTGACAGGCTACAACATAATCAGGACACGATCATTAAGTGTATATGTGTGTGCTAACCTTTTGTTCTTCTATCTATTATTAGTCTGTTTTAAACATAAATTTAAGGTTTGATGCCATTCCAATGACCCTGAAACTTACATCCTTGCTTCCAAAGATAGCAAATAAGGTATCTTGAAAGATGCATATTGTTAAGAGGGCTGTGCTTTTAAAGTGTGTCAGCAATACCAAAATTACAACTTAAAATGACATATCCCCATTTTTTTTCAATATTATTGACTACATTCCCTATGCTGTACTTTTCACTCCCATGAGTTATTTATTTTAAAACTGGAATTTTGTACCTCTTAATCTCCTTCACTTATTTTGCCTATCTCCATTTAAAAATATTTTTTTAAATTCTTGTATCCATCAAGGTGTGTTAACTGCTATAATAAGTAACCTCAACATTTCAGTAGGTTAACACAGTAAAGGTCTATTTCTCAGTCAGGCAAAGTCTGATATAGATATTTCTGATCAGGAGGCTCTCTTGTATGGGTCTCCATCCAGTCCCATGGATGGGAAAAACAGAGCATGCACATGGTCACCTGCAATGTTTTAGGGACAATGCTTGGAGGCAGACTATGTTCCTTCCACCTCTGGCCTCCTTTCCATTGGCCAGTGGTCAGTCCCATAGTCCCACTGACGTGCACTGAGGAACTGAAAAATGCAGTCTTCCTGGTCCCAGAGAAAAACAGAGAGGACTGAACACAGAGCAGTATGTCTGCCACAGCTGCTTAAACTATTTTCCTGAAATGAAGGTATTTTTCAACATAGTTCTTTTTTCCTTCATAATTTTTCTTACTACTCTCTCACTGTTTTGAGGATTCTCTTCTTTTACCTCATGATTTGGTATTCTCTGTGACTCTATCCTTAATCAAGAACTCATCTCTTCTTAACTTGTGTTCTCCCTTAGTAATCTGGTTCATTTCCCTGACTTCAATTGCTGGGGATTTCCACTCCATACTTCTCTTCTGACCTGCTTATTTGTATTTTCAAATGCCTACTAGCCCCATATGAATAGTTCAGAGGCTCTCAAGCTGAGACTAACCCAAGCCGAATTTCTTATCTTCCTCCTAAATTATATTTTTACCTTTTTTGCCATTTCTGGGAACAGATCAATCTCAGTCGTTTCTCAAGTGAGTAAACAAGGATTATTCTAGATTTTTTGACTTCCCCTTCATAACACATCTGATTTTTATGTCCTTTAATCTCTATGCCCTAAATAGTTCTTTAAATTTCTCTTTTATTCATAATCATTGCTAAGTTCTTAAATTTAGGCTTTACTATCTCTTATCCAGACTGTTATAATCACCACTAACCATTATTACTCTCCAGATACCACCTTCCTGACACCAACCTCCATATGGCCACCAAAATCGTATTTTAAGATATATATCTGATCAACTCATTCCTTACCTAAAATCTATTACTGTCCCCCATCTGATGAAAGCTATGAATCTTCTCTCAAAAGAAAAAGTGAGTCTTGTGACAAAATGGCCAAGTTTCTCCATATTTCCAACTCCTTCCCCACTTCCCAGAATGACTATTCCTGCCTCATCAACAACCAGGATACAGAGGGAAAACTTTGGTTAAGCCACTCAGGATGTAAATGATAGAAAGTAAAAACAAGCTAAATATCATTTAGAGTAAATCAATGATAAGATGTCATGAAAACCAATTATGAATACCCACTCCAAAGGGCCAATAGCAATGCTAAAGTTGAAGCCATAAAAACAACACTTGAGTTCAATCAATAACACAGCATGCTGTTAACAAGTAAAAAGTCTGAAGCAATTAGCTCAAGAAACTTTGGGACATCCACAGCTAGTCTTTTTTTTTCTTTTTAAAGGTTTAATGGCTGCTTTTTTTAAAATATAATTTATTGTCAAGTTGAGTAACATACAGTGTATACAGTGTGCACTTGGTTTCAGGGGTAGAGTCCCGTGATTCATTGCTTACATACAACACCCAGTGTTCATCCCAACAAGTGCCCTCCTCAATGCCCATCACCCATTTTCTCCTCTCCCCCTCCCTCAGTTTGTTCTCTGTATTTAAGAGTCTCTTATGGGTTTGCCTCCCTTTCTGTTTCAAACTATTTTTCCCCTCCCCTTCCCCCATGGTCCTCTGTTAAGTTTTTCATATTCCACATATGAGTGGAAATATAAGATATCTGTCTTTCCCTGACTGACTTATTTCACTTTGCAAAATACCCTCCAGTTCCATCCACGTTGTTGCAAATGGCAGGATTTCATTTTTTCTCATTGCCAAGTAGTATTCCATTGTATATATAAACCACATCTGGGGCGCCTGGGTGGCGCAGTCGGTTAAGCGTCCGACTTCAGCCAGGTCACGATCTCGCGGTCCATGAGTTCGAGCCCCACGTCAGGCTCTGGGCTGATGGCTCAGAGCCTGGAGCCTGTTTCTGATTCTGTGTCTCCCTCTCTCTCTGCCCCTCCCCCGTTCATGCTCTGTCTCTCTCTGTCCCCCAAAAATAAATAAACGTTGAAAAAAAAATTAAAAAAATAAATAAATAAACCACATCTTCCTTATCCATTCATCAGCACAGCTAGTCTTTATTGGTTGCTTACTAGGTTCATGGATGTTTGAGGTAGAAATTATTAAAAAAAAAAAAAAAAGGAATGGTCCTAAAGCAATATGTTAGGTAGAGTAAATTTAAATTTAATTCTAAGTAAATCCAAGCAAAACCAGTATCTGCTTAAGATACAGAAAATACAAAATCTAAATTAACTTGAGAAATTCTTCAATTTGAAATGGAATGGGGTACAGATATAATTTGAAAAGATACTTCTGTTCAGAAATGAGAAGTCAAATAATTATCACTTTTATATTTGTTACTTTTTTCTTATAGTGTGGATGAAGAATCTTAAGTAACAAGATTAGAAATTTACCCAAACTATGCATTAGCTTTCAGTTCCATCAACTAGAACACCATATCCCAATCTGGAGGTTGAGATCTTCAAAAGAGAATCCCAAATTACAAAATTAAGAGTATGATTTTGAGAAAACGTGAGCATCAACCTCCAAATCTCTAATAACTATATATACTAATTGAGAGTACATTCTGCTAGAAGAAATAAGACTACCTGATATAATAGTACCTAAAACAAATTAAGAGTTTATTTCTTCTTCATGTAAAAATCTAGAAGTAGTCGGGGCTCCTGGGTGGCGCAGTCGGTTAAGCATCCGACTTCAGCCAGGTCACGATCTCGCGGTCCGTGAGTTCAAGCCCCACGTCGGGCTCTGGGCTGATGGCTCAGAGCCTGGAGCCTGTTTCCGATTCTGTGTCTCCCTCTCTCTCTGCCCCTCCCCCGTTCATGCTCTGTCTCTCTCTGTCCCAAAGATAAATAAACTTTAAAAAAAAAAAAATCTAGAAGTAGATAGTCTAGGGCTGGTTTGGAACCCTGCAGTGCCAAAACTAGGCTTCTATTCCTAAATTTAGTTCTTTGTCCAAGATGGTTCCAACTGTTGTTACAAAAAGAATGGAAGAAGGACCTGACCCCTCTTTTTAGGTATACTTGCAGAAAGTTGCAAATTTTCATTTACATTCTATCATAGTCCATTCAGGCTTCTATAGCAAACTACCATTGACTGGGTTGTTTATCAACAACAGATATTTATTTCTCACTGGGAAGTCCAAGATCAAAGCACCAGCAAATTCAGTGTCTGATGAGAGTCTGCTTCATGGTTTATAGATGGTCATCTTCTCTCTGAACACTCACACAACAGAAGGAGCAAGGGAGCTGTCCAGGGTCTTTTATAAGAGCACTAATTCCTAGTCATCTCCAAAAGGTCCTATCTTCAAATACCATCACACTGGGGCTAGGAATTTCAACATATGAATTTTGGTGGGCAGCCAACATTCAGTCTATTGCATACACCATCAGACAGAGCTTAGACATAAGACCACATACAGCTGTAAATGAAGATGTGAAATGGGATCCTGTTACTAAAAGAAGAATTGATATGAAGGTAAGATTAGTGACAGTATCACACCCTAATGTCTTATTCTGTTCCCCATATCTGTCACTGAACACATTCTTTTTTCTACATTTCATCAAAATTAAAAAGAATACCAGAGGGGCGCCTGGGTGGCGCAGTCGGTTAAGCGTCCGACTTCAGCCAGGTCACGATCTCACGGTCCGTGAGTTCGAGCCCCGCATCGGGCTCTGGGCTGATGGCTCGGAGCCTGGAGCCTGTTTCCGATTCTGTGTCTCCCTCTCTCTCTGCCCCTCCCCCGTTCATGCTCTGTCTCTCTCTGTCCCAAAAATAAATAAACATTGAAAAAAAAAATTAAAAAAAAAAAAAAAAAAGAATACCAGACAATCCATTTCTGCAATGAAACTGTTGTATATGACGATCCTGCTCTACTAGGGTTTATGTGTTTGTTTCTTTCATTAACTTTGTATTAGTTAAGGTTCTCCAAAGAAACAGAACCAATAGAAGGCAGATAGGCAGATAAGTAGATAGATAGGTGATAGATAGATAGATAGATAGAGATAGATTTTAAGAAATTGGTTCACATGATTATGGAAACTGGCAAGGGTAGGCCAGCATGCTAGAGACCCAGGAAGAGCTGACATGGCAATTCAAGTCTGAAAGCCATCTGCTGGCAGAATTTCCTCTTCCTTGTGGGAGGTCAGTCTTTTGTTCTATTCAGGCCTTCAACTGATTGGATGAGGCCCAGCCATATTATGGAGGGCAGTCTACTTTACTCAAAGTCCACCAATTTACATATTAATCTTATCCAAAAACACCCTCACAGGAATATCTAAGATAATACCTGAGCACATATCTATGTACCGTGGACCAGCCAAGCTGACACATAAACCACCATTACAAACAAGAAACAGACTTTTTAAGAGAGTAGGATGTAAACTTTTAAAAATAAAATACTGAGAATAAATCCACTGGAACACACTTTAATACAGTATATAAAATATTTAATGACAAATCAAATTGACAAAGAAATTAGAAAATTGAGACCAAAGGACTTTCCAAAAATATCCAACAGCAAACTCCAAATAGAAATCAGAATTAGCAGAGAGCTAATTCTTCTTTACACCTAAACTCATCTTTGCAAACCACTTCTCTGTGAATAACGCCATAGCCATTATTTCAAACATTAGTTGTAAAAAAAATCATTTTCTCAAATAAAATAAATATTACCCATTAAAAATGTGTGTAATCTCTCTGTATTTGAAATAGTCTGGGTGTTCCAAATCTATGCTTTCATTCCATAATTTAATAGTGATTTAGGCAATTTCACACCTGTTTTCCATAAAGCACTTTGCTGTACTCCATGGGAGGTACAGCCAGAGTTAAATTAAAGTCATGGCCTTCAATAAAATTTGGAGAGAGAGATAACACCTTTGCCAAAATATTTTTAACATAACAAACATGGTATAAGACAAATTCTTTGAAAGTTCAGAATAAATTTTGACTCTCTTAACATTTTCAAACATACTTTACGGATACTACCTTTTTAAATCCAGCTTAGAACACAAAGATGATTACACCTCCTTTATAATACCAACTAATTACTTCATTAGCCAGAAGTCCTATATTTGCCTTTAGGAAACACTACTTGCTTTGAACTATACAAGTTTCTTTAGGTTTACTCAGCCCAAAGTGGTCAGTCCTACTTTCTGATTCCACGTAAAGAGAACCAGGAAGTCTAACGAGACCATTAGTGTAATTGCTCTATAGTAGCCACATCACATAGCTACTGTGCATTAGATGCCCAATGGATGTTTGTCCACTTATAGTGATTTCTTTGCTGGTGCTTGCTGCACTTCTTTTAAGTGATGATCAAACATTCAGTCGCTGTATCCAAAACATGCCCAAGCAGACTTCTGGCTTGGCCAAGAGTAGTTTCTATCATATCTGTATTTTATGGATATATGCCCCTAACATGCAAACCTTAGTATCAAAACTGAGATACCAGTTTTGCACATTTCTTTTTTTTTTTAATTTTTTAATCTTTACTTATTTTTGACAAAGTGAGAGAGAGACACAGAGACAGAGACAGGGACAGAGAGACAGAGTGCAAGCCGGGGAGGAACAGAGAGGGAGGGAGACACGGAATCCAAAGGAGGCTCCAGGCTTTGAACTATCAGCACAGAGCCCAATGTGGGGCTCAAACTCACCAACTGCAAGCTCATGACCTGAGTCAAAGTCGGGCACTTAACCAACTGAGGCACCCAGGTGCCCCAAAGTTTTGCACATTTCTTAGGAGTGTTTGGAGTTCTTCCTGCCAGCATACTTCAGTTAGCATCAACTCCCTCTATTGACAATACTCTAATAACACTGAAACAAAAGGGATGGGGTCAGGTTCTTGATTCTTCAGTCTCAGAAATCTCCTTGGCTCCTAAGCAAAATTTCCTACCTCCTCCCTAAAGATGGGCTCTGCCTACCACGGCTATTGTGGGGGAGCTGCTTTAATCTAGCCACAAAAGCTATCATTACACATAGTTGCTATTTTCCCCAATATTTGAACTTGTCCTAAAATTACTTTGTACCTTTTGTTTGCTCTCTGGAAGAATTTCAATGTGGTTTGCAAAGCTACACTCTGATATTACCTACATTCTTAACTTAGAGTATATGGTTTCCTTAAGACCAGAAAGAAAACATATTAGATATTGCATATGAAGGTTGCTATGGAATTGATGTGATATTTTTTAGGGACTTAACTAAGCAATTTAGGGATATTTTAAAGGGACTCAACCAAGCAATTTGCCAAGAAAGGAGAAAAGAAGCTCAGAGCAGTTTTCCTTAAAAAAGGACAAATGAAGCTAATAAGTCTTCGTACAGTTGAGGGGAAAATGTGATTGTTAAATTAGGTGTGCTGTTGCCTGGGAGAAGCACATCATATCTGTAATTTCTCTCCATCAAGAGCAGCCTTGTGAATCAGAAGGACAATTTTCTGCCCTATTTAGGAGAAAGGAAGGGACTGGGTACACGGAACTTGGATGGTGAGAGAACTAAGTAGCAGTAAGTGAAGCGGCTGAAGACAATCAGAAGACTGCATCAATGAGGAAGTTAACTTCATAGTACTAGTAAATGACTACCTGGTGAAGTTATTAAAAAATCTCAGTACAGTGGAAAAGCCCCCAAAAGGTCTTTGACCAACTTGAGGATGAGCAGTTTCTTTCAGGATTATAAAGAGACTAGAGCTGAGGTTTGATTGACAACAGCTAAGGATCATTAACAAAGGTATAGAAATGGACCTAGGTCTTTAGGTTTAATCTTGTTTTTAATTTGTCACTTACTTTAAAAATAATAATTGTGTTTCATAATTCTGTCCAATGCTTATGCTTTACTATGTTAGTGAGATTACATTTTTATGCATTAACGTTAAAGTATGCAACTCTACAATGTAATCGAGGCACTACCCAGCACTTTGTGCTAACATATTCTAATGAAAAGCAAAGCATCCAGAATAAATGAGCTAAGTTTTGATGACTGGTCTTTCAAACCCATAATGGATCCTGTGAAGAGGCAGCAAATGTCATGCAGATTAAAAGTGGTAAGAATTCTAAACCCCATCAAAGATTTATGTTATGCCTGCGCTGTGAATTTTTCCCCGTTTCTCACATAAATATTGTTACCAGCAGGAAAACAAACACATAAATAATGCATAGTTTATTTTAAAAAATTGATATCTGGGTAATTACTTAGGTCTCTGTAACAAACCAATATTTTTGAAAAATACATTTATCTGTTTATTGTATTTCTGTAAAAACTTCATTTTGTTTTACATTTGAACACTGAATTACCAGACCTTGGTTTGTGACTGTCAGTAATTCTGGGTTGTGTTGACTTAACAGAATCAATGTGGCATTACTGAGGGATTAATGGCCAGCAAGGACTAGCCATGGTATAATGATCCACAGGAATTATCTTCACCAAGGTTACTATTGCTTTCTAATGCTGAAAATCAGAACAAGAAAAACATGTGAAATACAATAAGAAGGTCTCAATTATTACAGACAATAACAAAAGATTATTTCTAGGAAATGAATGTTTGAGATAGATGAGTCAATTTGAATGATTAATAACATTTCAATCCTCCTCTTATATGAACATTTTTGTAGCATCAGTTCCTTCCACACCAAAGTACTTATTTCACTAATTCTCTGGGGAAACATGAGAGTTGAAATAAAGGAACTTAAGACCTGAATTCAAGTATTTCACTGACCAAGAGGAAATGGTCAAGTCACACTTCTGTACGAAACAGACCTTCCATGCAAACACATCTTGTAATATAGTACACATAGGAAAAATCAATTATACCTAAATCTGTCTTAGTTACCTAAAAGTAGTGTTAGAGATCCAATCATTATTTTTAATATTCTACAATATCTAATCAACATCACATTTTTGTCTTTGTTGGAACTATTTGGGATGACCCAAACATCTATTTGCTTGTGACTGGAATTTAGTCAACTGAGTATCAAAATAGTGGTTGACTTTTAAGAATATTTTTATTCATAAACATTGAGAAATTATTTGTAACCTATTATTTGCAGTTTCGGTGATAAAATCTTCCACACCAGGGGATTCAGGGCAAGGGGAGTAATAAAAAGGTCTCTGGGTGATGCCTGCTCATCTTCACCAGCCAAACCTAAGCCATAAGCTGGGAGAAAAGGCACATGTGATTGTCTGGATCCCAGGGAGTCTATAATCAGCTATCAAGGAAACAGTAGGGAAGCAGAGTTTTCCCTAGAGTGTACAGGCAAGAGATCTGGTATGTGCAAGACCTTTAGGAGCTAAAAGTGACCTAGGTAACCACCTATAGTCTCCTTTGAATGAATATGTATGCTAGTTTTCAACAGCTTTAAGCCCAAGAATGAGAGCTTACAAAGTTTGTTCTTTTTCGGTAATTTAAAATGTATACTTAAATAAATACCATATACTTAAATATGGATGTATACATATGTATGTATATATATGTATTGTATATTTTACATATATGTGCATATATACATACATACATACGCACATACATTTCCAACTCAGACAAGAGTGGCATAAACTTACAAAGAGGTTTTCACTATGGCTCTGCATTAGTAAAATTCATCTTAATGCTACCAAAGAAAGAGTTAATGAAATATTTTTTTCTGCAAAGTCTTTTAAAGTAACTTATTATATGTTGAAGGTCAGAAATCAGAAAATCAGATGCTAACCAAAGCAAGACTATATCACCCTTGATATCCAATGAACAATGCTTATCTTCTCCTTTGTTCTTATCTTTCTATCCCCTGTACTTTTTCTATAAGCCTATTATAAAAATAAAAACTTCCATGTATCCTTCTATAATCTGCTATGTGACGCTAAGGCTGGGGCTGCAAATCATATGTCTGCTTTACCTTCTGATTCTCTATCGGTTTCCACCAATCATGGATATAGAGAAAAGACTAGGAGTCAGGCTTCTTCCTGCTTTCTTTCTCTTCCTATCACTGTTGTCTTAGCAATGGCCCTCCAGGCCGGGATGGACAATTGGGCTTGGTCTCTTTAATTTCAGTATTCTTAGAACTAACCTGAATGGTTCACTCTTAGAGATGCAGATACCAGCACTAACTGGAAAGTCCTCCCGGCACCTGCTGGGAAGCAGCCAGACAGACCCCTTCCCCTTCCCTCTGTTACCTCCCCCAAACTCTCTCCAGTCCTGAGCTCCAGCTTCTCTGGGCTATAAAGATAGGACTTCATGAGAGACTGGATGTAGGGGTAGGATACAATCAAGACAAGCTTAAGATTCTGGTCTGGTGAGGTAGTGGCTTCTTGTAATTACTCCTTCTTTGTTACTTCAATGTCACCCTTTGGTTTTTCAAAGAGTAAGGGTGGATGCCAATGTAACCAATTCCTCATGTTAAATTCTCAGTGTTGAAATGCCCAACACAGTTTCTGTTTTCCTGGCTGGACCCTTACTTACACACCAGTTACCCAGAGAAATTTTCTTTGGGTGTCTAAAAGAATCAGTTGAACTAGCTTTATCCACATAGATTTAATCATTAGCAAATATTAATTGGGCCCCTTAATATGTAGGCACAAAATATTAGGAAAATGATGAGACCTATAATCCAGGTGTGGCTGTCTGGGATCTCCTCATTTGACCACTGAGTTCCAGCTACACTGGACTTCTTTCAGTTTCTCAGATGCTTCAGGTTGTTCTCCAGCTAAGAGTCCCCACACACGCTGCTCCCTTTGCCTTCCTGACTCTCTCATTCCTGAAACTCCTTGTGACATTAACCTGATTCATATCTATCCCTTTTTCTAATTTAAATTATCAATTCCTCAGGAGGACCTTCCCAAACCCTCCAGAGGAAGTCAGACATGCTCATAGGACCCTGTACTTCTTAAAAGAGTAGAATTTAAATAAATAATTGAGTAATGAGTTATTAAGGACTAGAATGTAAATTCTATTAAGGCAGAAACCATTTCTGTAGAATATTGCCTGTTTTTGTAACTATTTCTCCAGTTCTTCTAATTGCAGAGGAGTTAAATAACAATAAGAATACAAAAGATACAAATTATTGGACACCAGCTACAGACACCGTATTAAACACATTTCATGTACTATTTCATTTAGCCATCCCAACAGCCTCAAAATATGGATACTATTATCATACCAAACAGAGAAGCCACCCAAGGCCTAGAAATGGCAAGTGGCTCGAACAAAGTAATATAGCCAACCAATGACAGAGCCAGAACTCCAGGCACTCTTATTCCAGAGCCTGTACCTGGAATAAATGAGTGAGCAAAAGTACAAAGCTGATTGCTTAATTGGAAAGACAAAGCTTATAATTAACAGAGGGGCAGCACAAGTTGAGTTGGAAAAGCAACACAAAACAAAACAGCGCAGATATTCTGGGATACCAGAACACAAAGGGCAGATCCCCAAAGCAGAGATGATGAATGTTTCACAGAGTGGCTGGGATTTCAGCAGGACCTTGAAGGTAAGGCTGTACTAGATAAGTAGAAAGAAGGGCCTCTAAGGCAGAGTAAACAGCCCAAGAAAATGTCCTTCAACTCCTTCACCTTCAGATAACCTTTCAAAGCAAAAAAAAAAAAAAAAAAAAAACTATTGGAAAAATTATAAGATGTATTTTTTTTTAGGATCAAGGCTTTTAAGACTCATTTCCCAGCAGTCAAAACTAAGCAGAGTTACCAATTTCTTACAAAACACATCTAATTCAAAAAGGGCAATCACAAAGAACACTGGAACACAGGGATGTAAGCCAAGGTGTAGTTGGGCAAGTGGCAGACTGCGTCAGAGGGCACCAGAACATGATGCCTACTATTGGCCACTGCAGATATACTGGAACAAAGCCACACACACACACACACACACTGGCAGAGTAGCATCGGTGCTACAGAGCCAGGCAGGAAATCTGGGTTCCAAAACTGACTCTGAGCTGGAACCCAGTATTCTCTGGATAAAGCCAAGAATAAAAGGAAGGATGCAGGATTCAACTAATAAAATCTTCAAAGCCAGAACCCAAATAAGTCACTTAAAGAAATGGGTCAGGAAGTGGAGCTGGTACTATTAGCAAAGCATAGACAGAGGCAAGTTATGTTGAAGGAGTGGCTTATAGAAAAATGGGAAACTGGAAGGAGCAAAAGACACCTGGATTCAGGCTGATTTTTTTTCTTCACTTAGGCATAGTAGGAAGTTCAACATTAACATGATCCTTTTATGGGCTCATGCTCAAATAAATCGAGCTGGATTTCTCTCCTTGTAACCCACCAGGGTTTTGATACCTATCCCTTTGCAAATGATAAAATTGGCATACCTTGGGAAAGAAAATATCTATTTTTGTTTGGTTTTGTTTTCTTTATCTTATTTAGTTTTATTATTTAATGTTGTTAAATTTTTATAAAGAGTTTCATTTTGATATTCTGTTAAAAATACTTTAGATGTCGATATATGAAATAAATGAATGGAATAAATATATTGAAAATAATTGGATGGAATTGACATATGTATATATTTTTGTAAAAATCAAATTATACACTATATAATTGTTGTTTTTAAAACCCTTTTTCCACTGAGCAATATGTTTGGACTTCCCTAACAATAAATGTAGTTCTTCATCATTTATCATACATTTTCAAAATAGGAGTATTGAGGTGCAGGGGCGTAAAACAACTAGTCAAAACTCCAAAAGAGAGGATTTAAAAAAAGCATTCACTAAACATCATTTTTTATGTAACACAACACAAAAGAACTTAAAACCAATGTGGGCCTAGATCAATAGGAACTTACTGTAAACAGAAAAACCAACAGAAATTACAAAGTCCAGAAATAATAAAGTCTTGAAAATATTCTGAAAGTGAGTTAATAGTGTACAGAGCAGTTCTGCAGAAACCATGTGATTTTTCAAAACAATCCAATTAGCTAAATCAGCTACTTGAATACTGATTAATGTTGACAAATGTCTCCCATTCTACTGTATCATCTCTACCTACATAAAAATTTTTGCTTCATCCCTCTGCTCTTCAGTCACAACAAAACTTATTAACCAGTGATTCAGAACTTGCTGTCTCCACTTCTTCATCCAAATACTGATTGACTCTTTGATCCAGTATATATTCCAACCTTATTCTATTGGCCTCCACTTTGCTACATCCAGTAGAGACTCTTCTGTCCCCATCTTTCTAAACCTTCCAACAGCATTTCATACATGCTACTACCTCCTGAAAACTTTGACTTCTCTTGGCTTCCATGGCACTATTTCTCCTAGATTTCCTTTACCATTGCTAACTGCTTTTTCTTATTTTCTTTTGCTAAATTCTACCCATTTTTCTTAGTGTTTATGTGCATTGGGATTTTTTTCTGACCATCAGCTCTTCCCTATACTTTTGCGTTAGTTACCTCATCTAATCCAATGGTTTTAAAAGATACCCACACTCTGATGACTACCAAAGTTGTGTCTCCAGCCCTAGCCAAACCACCCCTTGAGATCCAGACTCATTTTCAACTGCCTCCTGGACAACTCCATTGGGATGCATAATAGAATTTCAAATTCAACAAATCTAAAATAATACTAACAACAACAACAACAACAACAACAGCAAAATCTAAGTATTCCTCTAGTTTTTCTTACACCAGTAAATTTTATCCCATTGCTCATCCCATTGCTCAAGCCAAACCCCCAGAATGCTATTGGATTCTTCTCTTTCTATCACCCTCTCATACCTAGTCTCTCCAAGTCTTGGAGAAATTCTAACTCCTTAATAACTCCTTAGTAGTTTCTAGATTTGTCCACCTATTCTGTATTTACTGCTAGCACTCCACTTCAAGAAGTGTGTCTGAAGGTCAGACTATGAAGATTCTCCACTTACTAGCTGCATGACCTTGGGCAAGTTACTTCTCTGGGCTTCAGTTTCCTTATCTATAAAATGGTCTATCTTATAAGATTGATATGGTTGTGAAAAGTAATCAGTCAACATATGTAAATGGCTAACAACAGAAACTGGAGTTTTTAGGTTATGATCAGAACTCCTATTTAAGTTTAAGTTGAAAAAAATCAACTCTTCTAAAGAACCTGACAGAATGCAGAGTCTACAAAGAATATTGTCCACATGTCCAGGATACAACCCCCCCATAATTACTTTATACACAAAGAAACAGAAAAAAATATGAACCAAATTCAAAAGAAAAGACAATCAGTGGAGACTAACCCTAAAAATGATTCAGATGTTCAAATTAGCAGACAAAGACTTCAACAGAGCAGATATAGCTATGCACAATATTATAAAGAAAAATATATACATAATGAAAAACAGAAAGAAAATTTGGCAGAGAAACATAAACTATAACAAATAACCAAAAGAAATTATAGAACTAAAAAAATACAAACCGAAAATTTTAAAAATTCACTAGATGGGATTAACAGACTGGAGATGACAGCAGAAAATGAATTTGAAGAGAGATCAATAGATTATCCAACCCGAATAACAGAAAAAAGCTGAAAAACATTTACAGAGACTTAGAGACTTGTGGGATAATATCAATAAGTCTCATAAAGTGTCTCAAAAGGAGAGGAGAAAAAGACTGAAAACCTATCAATTAGTCATTTAAGTTTATGCATTTCAAATATGTATGTTTTTATGACAAAAGAAAAAAGGCATTAAAAAAATACAGATTCCTAGTTAATTATATTCATGCTGCAGTGTTTAGGAGTGAAGCATGCTGATGCCTGTCCTTACTTTGAAATGCATAAAAAAAGTAAGATGGCCTGATAGGGGAATGATTAGAGGGATGTATATACAACAAAGCAAGAATAGTAAAAGGTTAAGTCTAGAATCTTGGTGGTGGGAATTTGTGTAAAACTTTTTAAAGCTTTCTGTATTTTTATAACAAAATGATATAAAATTATAAATTGAGTAATATATTTTCAGTGGGTTTTTTTTGTCTAAAACATACCCAAAATATATTTAAAAAAAAATTTTTTTTTCCAACGTTTATTTATTTTTGGGACAGAGAGAGACAGAGCATGAACGGGGGAGGGGCAGAGAGAGAGAGGGAGACACAGAATCGGAAACAGGCTCCAGACTCTGAGCCATCAGCCCAGAGCCTGACGCGGGGCTCGAACTCACGGACTGTGAGATCGTGACCTGGCTGAAGTTGGACGCTTAACCGACTGCGCCACCCAGGCGCCCCACATACCCAAAATATATAATTTAAAAATGCTTACAAGAGTATAAGTGCTATAGATGCATTATTATTTGAGCCACTTTTATCCTTCCCGGACAACTGTCATAGCCTCTTAGCTAATCTGTCTTCACTTTCTCCCTCTCCAATTCTTTCTTCATTCGGTAGCTAGAATGACATTGTAAAAATGTAAATCTGGGCATGTTGATTTCCTTTCTTAAAATTTATTTATGGCTTCTGTTGCTCTTAGAATAAAATTAAATCTCCTTAGAGCCTTCAAGGTCTAATTCCATGGAGCACCTGTTACCTGACCTACCAAACCCTTTCCCATGGGCAGGCTTTGTTTGCACATGCTGTCCCTTCTGCCTGTAATGTTCTTCCCCCAACTCTCAAGTGGTTGATCAATTCTTATTCTTTAGGTCCATCTCATCAACTTTTTTTATTTCCTTCATAACACTCAGCACAATTTTATTATCTAGTTTTTTATTTATTTGCTTATTGTTTGTATCCTCAGCTAGAGCTTGATAAAGGTAGAGATTTTCCACGCTTGTTCACTGTAGCTTCCTGGGGCCTGAAGCGGGCTCTGATTAGACATTAAGTATTTTGCCTAATACCTCAGAGTTATTAAGTTGCAGGGCAAGGGTTAAACCCCAGTTGTTCTGTGAGTTCTTTCATGATACCAAATAGGTAGAGAGAAACTAGACTGCATGATTCTATCCTCCTGGAGTTTCTCATCTAGGAAGGAAAAGATCAAATGCACAGAGTAACAGTTGGTTCCAAGATCCAGAAAAATTCCCCACTTCATTCTCTTCACATCTTTTCCCTTGAGAATCCATGCTCATCATCAATAAGGATTCATCATGTCACCTTATCTACTATATGGAGTCTGCCACTAAATCCCATATTATTTTGCCTCCTGTGTATCTTCATTCTCACTACCGCTACACCAGCCCAGGCTACCTCTGTCCTTTGTCAAGACTACTATGGCAAAGTGGTCCTCCAGCCTTGCCTCCATTCTCTAGGCTGCAGCCAAGATAATCCTGTGAAGGAAAAATCTAATCATGTGGCTTCCCCACTCCAAACCCCACAACAGGAACAAGTCCAGTCTCATTAACATTTCCTTCAAAGCTCCTCAGAAGAGGTTGGTAAGACACCTCCCTACCTCTCCAAGTCCATCTTCCTGTTACTCTTTTCCCTGACCAATATTTCAGTTCCCCTGAGCCCCACTGCCCTCTTTCCTTCTTGGCTATTTCTCCTGCCCAGGAAACTACTCCACCTGCTCTTTGGCTAACTTCTTCTCACTCTGCCTTCAGGTTCCAGCTCACACATCACTTCTTCTATGAGAGCTTCTCTGACACCTTCCCCCCACCTCACTACCACATCATGTTTTACTGTGTATCCCATGGCTCTTTGCTGATCTATTGTAAGCTCTCTGGGGTCAAGCACCCTATCTATCTGGTTTTCACCATTATATGTCCAATAGCTTGTATGCACTAAATGCTTAGTAAATATTTATTGGATGGATGGACAGATGGGTAGATCATAGTACTTGGAAGAGCTTCCCCAAAATAACCATACAAACTCTCTTAAATAAAATAAGCTGGATTATTCCATTTATGGACAGGAAACCATAGTCAAAAGGCAGAGGCCTATTAGTGCCAGGCATTGGGGGACAGAGGGGCATTCTGTCTTTGGCTACAGTGTTCTATCCATAGAATGGTTAGCCAGCTTGTTTTAGTTAAGAGAGTTTATTGGATTATTTTAGAGAACTGATCCTTGAAGCAAGTATGTGTAGATATTCTAGTGATGTTTCAAGTGACATTAAAAATTCAGAAAGATAAAAGTCTAGGGACCAGAAACATAAAATGTATTTCAAATGCTCCCATAGAGTAGCTATACTAATTCAGTACCAGGCATACTAGCATGCTATTATTTATAAAAGATTGATTTTATTTAGGGTGTATTAAATTACACAGCTTTTGCTGTGCTTTTCATAGTCCCCAGAATTCTGACTCAGTTTGTCCCTTAACTGGCTCTCATCAAAGCAGAGAGTTACCAGGATTGATGGAAGAGATCTGCAGAGAGCACTGGCAGAGAGCATTGTTGTGATCAACAGTGTAATCACTTAAAAAAGAGAAAAGAAAGAAAAGTACAATACAAACTCCCATTCTTAGAAGAGCTATTTCTGGGGGCCTGGGGGGCTCAATTGATTAAGTGGCTGACTTCAGCTCAAGTCATAATCTCACAGTTTGTGAGTTTGAGTCCTGTGTCGGACTCTGTGCTGACAGCTCAGAGCCTGGAGCCTGCTTCGGATTCTGTGTCTCCCTCTCTCTCTGCCCCTCCCTTGCTCTCTGTCTCTGTCTCTCTCGCAAAAATAAATAAACATTAAAAACATTTAAGAAGAGCTATTTCTGAGTCTGTCTTCCCTGACACCAAAAATAAATAAATAAATAAATAAATAAATAAATAAATAATCATAATGCAGTTAGATTTAAGTGTCTTGTTCTTAAGAACATATATTAGTCTCTTGTCACGATTGTGCTCCCAAACGACAAAAATTTCTGTAGAAGTATAAGCGGTGGCAATTCCCAAACTTGTATTAAGTGTACATTGAGCTCCCTGATGATCTCTTCAAGCAAGGCCCTTAATGGAAAACATGCATTTAATATTTACTTTCCAGGGAGTTGTAAAGAAAACTACAATCCCCTCTAATCTTTGCATAACTATCAGGCTTCTGGAATTATTAGACTTGTTCATTTTAAAAGTTTCACAGGATGTAGCACTAAGTTCTGCTCAAGGGCTAAGCATTATTTAACAGGCAGTGACTCTCAGTCCAGGAGTATAAGAAACACAGCTATTTTAAAGTTGCCTTTCATGTCCAAAGAGTACAAGAAAACAGCAAGAAGAAAAATATCATTAATATTCAACTACTTTTCTGCCACATTTATTTTATCTGTAGGTGAGAATGCTGAGTGTTACATGAACATTTATCAGAGAGCTTATTTTCCTGACTGCATCATGTGATGTGACAGGACTCAGGGTACAACCCGCTGCCATTGAGAAGCGAGAAGCACAGAGCAATGACCAGCTGAGGACACAGACCACTTGTTTCCTGGAGCATGCATGCTTCGTGCCTGCTGGCCATGTGAGAGGACAGCTGGGACAGGTAAGAGCTCTGACTGGGTCACATTTACTTGATACCAGCAGTAGAGAATGTCTGGCCCACTGGTCAGGTCTAATTCCCAGTGTGCTTGACCTTTAAGTCAGCTCTGCCCAAAGAATTTCCCCTACTGGGCTTCTGTGTCTATGCTATTAGAGAAGAGACTAAACCAATAGTGAGTATACAGATAACTGCTTATATTTCAAATTATTTATAACTGAACTCCAGGTAAGTAGGGTACGGCAAAAACCAGTGCACCCGGGGCGCCTGGGTGGCGCAGTCGGTTAAGTGTCCGACTTCAGCCAGGTCACGATCTCGTGGTCCGTGAGTTCGAGCCCCGCGTCAGGCTCTGGGCTGATGGCTCAGAGCCTGGAGCCTGTTTCTGATTCTGTGTCTCCCTCTCTCTCTGCCCCTCCCCCGTTCATGCTCTGTCTCTCTCTGTCCCAAAAATAAATAAACGTTGAAAAAAAAAAAAAAAAAACCAGTGCACCCATTTAACCCCTCTTCTCATTCCTTTCCACCTGGTCTCTCCCTCTTGCTTTATTACTGAGATTTTCATGCCCTGTCTTTGTGTGCCTTCCCCTCCATTTCTCTAGCCCCACCCTCTATTCCTGACTATCAGCCTACATTATTGCAAGTGTATGTTTAGGCAAATTTCTCAACATCGTGGAATCTCTGTTTCCTCATCCACAGAGTGGAGATAATAATATCATGTCTCAGTGAATTTGTGCTGCAGAGTAATTATTACAGTGCTTAGTCAAATGGCACAGGGATCAAATTTTCCCTTAATCCAGTGCTTCTTCCTTGCAGACTGCCCCCAGTCCTGACCTATAGTTGGCAAGTCCAGCTGAATGCATAAAGACACACTCACTGAGCACTGGCCACACATCTGCATTGGAAGAAGGAGGGAGAAATCCAAGAATAAAAAAGAATGTACAAAGACATCCTAAATGTGGTACTGCAGATGATGAGGCTGATTCACCCTTGAGACATTTCATTTTACAAGCTGAGATCATGATAACAAGTGTGTACCAAGTTTCATGCTAAAACGTTATTCATGAGCCCGCCATTCTGCCATAATGATGGAAGACTAGACTTGTTCCAAATAGAGGAGTGAGCTACAGCCAACTTTTGATTGATGAAGGACAGCTGATCTGATTTGGAGCTCCTCTGGGGTTCCCGCAAGGCCACATTTCTGTCACATGCACCATTTTAATGTCAGCTTTCCTGCTTGGAGGCTGAGCCTGAAAAGGAGTCATAAATTACTTTCAATCATGCACATGCCATAAGCTGGCTGGAGGAGATGGGATGTCAATCTCCCTCTTTTTGGGGGAGCAAGGGAGACCAAATGTACCCCAAAACATCTTTTGCTTGTCTCCTCATTGCTCTTCCTGTATTCTTTGTATCCTCTGATTACAGCTGAGGAACTGGAAGTGCCAGGAAAAAGGTGGAGCTTGGATGCAATAAGGGTAGCAAGGCTATACGTGTCATTAAGGACTCAGCTTCCACACAATCCCTGATTTATTCATTCAATCAATCAGGCATTTCATAAGCATCTATTGTCTCTCCATGTATCCAGAAAACACTACATTCAAACCCATACTAGGAAGCTTTCTTTTGTTGGAATAATTCCCAACCATGGCTCTGTCTAAATTTCCTGCAGAGTTTTTGTTTTTTGGGTGGGTGGAGGGGAATACAAATTCCTGGGCCCAACTCTCCAAAGATCTGATTCAGTATTTCTAGAGGGGTTCTCAGCATCTGTACTCAGGTGTGCAGCCTAGCTCCCATTACCATCTGCCTCTCATGAGTGTTTTCCTCCAGCCATACTCTCTCTGGTCACAACCTTTGTCTATTCATATTAATCAATTTAGCTGATCCAATCAACTAAATCAGGACTTCTCTTTGCCCACAAAAAAATGTCCATTCATTGGACAAATGATACAAGACAGGAGTCAATTTCTCAATATATACTACAGAGGGATGACCAGCTCTGGTCCTGCCTCAACTGTTTTAACAATGGTTTTCTGGAAACAATGGTCTCCCCCTGGAATACACTAAAGGAGATTTTCAGACCAAGGTATGGTGGTACTTTCGGGAAGACGTCCAAAGTCGAAGCAGTTTAGCTGCCACTTAACCTGATCCCAAGTACAGCTGGCCCTACACCAGGCTGTCAATATTCAGAGGACTGGGGGATTTCTTCCCTCCACTTTGTAGAAGTAGCAGCCTAGAATGTGGGACTCTAAGCATAGAAACCTGAATCCTAGGACAGAATATGACCTCAGAAGACCCTAGAGAATCTGAAAAACAGATCAGCAACTCCCACATAATCAGGAGTTGGCAGAGAGCATTGGATAACTTTAGAAAGATGATTAGTTCGTGCTTGACTCAAATGTTCTGCCTAATTTTCATTATAGAGTTGACATATTTTAAGGTTGAGATTATTCATGCCAAAATCTTTTTCTTTCTTAATCTGGAATTGGCTACATTATTGTCTAACACATGTAATTCTTTATTATCTGATTCTGGAATGAACTACTGAGGAAAAATCTATGTTATCTTGAGCCCAAGAGGTCTAAGTAAGTTGTGGATTTAAGACTTCCATGAACAAAATGTTTTAAGGTGATTTTTTTTTCAAGGGGACTTCTGTTCCTGTGAATCCAGAAACCACCAGAGATACTGAGTTTGATATGCAGAGAATGAGCAATAAATAACAGCAGAATTTAATTTTTTAATTCTGATTGAAAAGAAAAAAGATGAAAGAGAAACACAAAATTGTATAGGCACTTGGATAGAAGATTTCAAGAGTTAGAAAGTAATAACCAAAAAAAATTCCTGTCAAACTAATTGGAACTTAAATGAGTTGGAAAGAATTGAACATGTCATTTTTGGTTTTCCAAAAATACCACCCCACCCTGCCCCAATCATTACAAGGCAGCAATGAAATAACTTGATTAAGTAAATAAGTTTTACATCACTGGCATATAATGCATTTTTGGTTAGTGAGTAACTGGCTAGATAATAAAATCAGAATGCAGGCATTTTAAAAAGCCAAATGCTTTTGGAAAGTAACCTGAGGGTATCTTTCCTGATTCCACTTGCATGCTTTACACTTCACCTGTTCCTCACTTGACTGTGATGTGATGGCATCACGAGGCTTACATATGTCACAGGTTGCAAAATGGGGTTGGCCACTCAGACTACAGAGCTTGGAATCAGAGTTCCTGAGACAAAGCTCATTTCAAATGTCTGGCATTCTGAATGTCAGAACACTTAGAGATTAGATGGAAGGAAATTTGAATTTGAAAAAAAGGAAAGGAAAGTTTGAGGTCACAAATACAGAACACCAAATTGTATTTATTGTACAAAACTTATTTGCTTTCTTGCCTCTTTTGACCTTTCTCCCTTGACTCTTCTGCTTCTTGTATACATAAGCCCACATATGTATACTTATTTATATCTATATATATCCATACACATTTTTGTACTTATTTTCTTCTTTTATTGAATTTATAAAAATGATTTTTGCTTATGTAGGAAGAGCATGAAACAGATAAAGTAACAAAATCACATTTTGTTGCAGGAAGAATATAGCCTGGGGACATTTATTAGATGGAGACCAGACTCAGATGCATTTCTCTGAGTAATGAGGGAAAGTCTTCCAGGCCACACTCAGCCAAGAATTTTTTCTCTCCTTCCTAATCCACATGGTCTATAAAACCACTCTCACTGAAGCTGCAGAAGACACTTTAACTAAAGAGGGAAGGAACAGAGAATTACAAGCACTTCCAATGAACTGGTTAACTGAATATATAAAATTGGAGGGGCTTTGCGTGTCTAACATTTTTATGCATTTTCTTGGATCCATAAAAGTGAAAACAGGAGAATAAATAACTAGGGTGATCATAAAATAGCTAACTATGTTTGTGAAGCCAAGCAGAAAGTCTGAGCTTTAAACACTTGCAGACGGAAAAATCTAAAGCTCTGGGGCACTATGAACACTCTCATTCTATGCAGTGACCAGTTTGTCAGTGAACCAGCATGGAACAGAATGTGCTATGGAAACAGATGAGGCCCAAGTAGAAAAATGAAAATGTTAGAATCTCTAGACTTGGGGTTGATAGCTTCTAGCAAGAAGAGACCGGTAGTCAGAGCCAGACCTATGGCTTGTCCTCCTGAACTTGCTAGTTCACCCAGTCAGATACTGGTGTCCTTTGTTACCTCTGGGAGGACCTGCCTTTGGCTCTGTGAAACGCAAACCCTGCCAGTGGCTTCTCAAAGAACACTTGCCTGAGTTGGTTGCAGGGCTCCTGCAAAGTGGTGGGAATGTGATATTCCAGAAGTCCAGTTAAGTTGGTCAAGTATATATTTCTTTTTATAACATTGCCTGAGCAAAGTCAAATTCTGTTTACATATTTTCCTCTGAACTAGGCTATGATCTTTTGGGGAAAAACTACTGTGGTCTTACTCATTCATATATCCCAAATGCACATAGTAGATACTCAAAAAATATATAGTGAATGAATAGATCAACCTGCAACTTAAAGAAGAAGGTGCCTTACAGTAAATTATTGATGGTCACGTATTCATTCTTAAATAAATTTTCTGAGTGCTCACCTCTTGTGCTAACTAACTAGGGATTACATAAATAAATAAAAAGCAACCCAGGTCCTCAAAAACTTACTTCTCAAGGGGGAGACAAGAACTATGATGGAATGGTAGGTGGAAAGAAGAGGGCAGGCTCAAAAGACAGTGGGGAGATCAAATCCATAGATCTTGATGCCGTTCATCACTTAGATGGACTAAATGGATAAGGAAATTAGGAGGAGAAGAACTCAGATTAGGAGAGATCTGAGAAAATCTAGTCTAAGAGCAAAAGTCATTTGAAAGAAAGGGGATAGCTGATACAGTGAAAACCCTAGAGGGCCCCTCTCCCTCCAAAATGAGACCTAAGGTACAAGACAGGTTAGGTAATAAGCTAAGTGCACCTCCAATAATGGTGAGTTTTCTGCATCTTAAAGCAGCCTAGTCCATTCTTGGCAACTCTGAGAAACTGACTTATCTACTTTGATATACCTGCTTACCACTGACCCTAGTTCCATCTATGAAAACCATGCCGAACAGGTTAAATTCCTCTTCCATATGACAGCCCTTCCAATGCATGCCCTCCTTTTCTTTCAACCAAGGTTCATATATGATTTCCAGACTTTTCACTACTTTTGTCATTGTCATGCTTTTAGATTGACTGACTGAAAAATGGAAACTCTAAGAGAACCTAAAATATAAGAAATCTAAAAAATACGGTTGGCAGGAATGGGTGGGGGGGGGGCATGGGTAATGGAAAAGGAAAAATTAATCACCTACATGTTAAGAACTAAATCAGGCCCTTTTTATATAAACTTAAATGCCACAGGGATCTGCACTTAATTCTATGGTGCCTTATTCTCCTCTTCCAGTTCATTTCCCGTTTACTTTCTTATAGCATTCCCTTTTGTGAGGTCAGTCATCTTGTAATTAAAATACATTAATTCTATTTTGCTTTTCCTTTTCTTTTGTACTAGAATATTTATTAAAATAATGTGTAATGGCAATGGGATGAGATAAGTGTTTCATAATCTTTTAGAAATAAAATATACTTAAATGTGAGGCCACGGGCAATGATGAGCTGGTTCTATCTTTGGACATCTTAAGCCATCCAAACATTTCCTTTATAGCAAATTGTAAAGAAAAAAAAATGTGAACATTATACTATGTCATATGACTACAGTTATTGGTATACACTGAAGGTAAAGGAAGGAAGAGGTAAAACTTTTTTTTTTTGTTACATAAGTAATTAGTCTCATGGTTTACAAAATAAGGAAAGAAACTGCTCAATCAAGGAAGAAACAATTTCTTCTAAACATTAGGATCTATTTAGAAATTATGTCTTCCAATTGGACTTTCATCTGACTTCCAACATTTCAAGTCACATATCTCTTAAATAACATATTCCTTTTTCATGGGTTGGATAGCTTTGAACGAGGTTCAATTTTCCCCTTTTTCTCTGTAAAATCATTCACCTTGCAATGCAACTTTCACTGCATCTTCTCACATCCATAAGTAGAAACTTTATGTTCACATTTTATAAATGGAAACCCCGAATTTCAGAATCAAAAGCAATAGTGTCCAAACCAACATCATCTTTCCTGCCTTGAAGTCCTCTTCTATATGTATACACATTGGGAAAGAGCTAAAAAGAATTTTAAAAGACTTCATTCATTAACATTTTAGGATCTTTTTTTCTCATAGGGAGCTTTAGCATTACCATGCACCACAACTCATTCTTTCTCTCCTAAAGCAAAACCTAGCGTAAATTGGACAAACCCAAAAGACAGGGTTTTCATTTCCTGCAGCCCCTGCAGTCTGTAGCAGTGGTGTCGATCACTGGGCAATATATGCAAACCTCTGACTGATTATGTTTTCAAATCTGTTTAAAATTCCATCCATGAGTTTGTATATAGCAAAGATGAGATCGTCTGTCTGTTTAATGAAACACTCCCCCTCCCCAATGCATATAGCATATTTTGAGAATACGGTGTTAGCCTGGACTTGCTTCAAAAAGGAAATTTTACTCCTACTTCTGCCGTACCTCTCAACATATTATCCCTCTATATTATACAATAATACATCAATTAATACATAGCATTTTTCATCCAGTGCAGGCTTATAACTTTTAGCTGGGTTGTGGTTCATTTTATTGTGTACTTTCTTCTCCATGGTACCAGACAAGCTTTGTTTTTATGGTATTAAAAAAACCAAAAGAGCTACTGTCAAACATTATATAAGGAAATGGTTTCCTTGACAACCATAACCACAAGCAAGTTGTTTGAACTTCTTCCTCATTGCCTGGATTGTTTAGTTGCTAAAATACTTGAAAACATGTTGATGCATTCAGGTACTAAACACCTGAATTTGTAGAACAAGCTAGAAGCAGGAAGCAGAACAGGTGATAAATGGTACAAACAGGTGTAAAGAGTTAAACACTAATCATTTTCAAATATTAGAGTTCAGCCTCGTGACATAGTCTTTAAAAGGACAAATGTTGAAGGCTTGATATTTAAGATCCAAAATAAATGACTACCCCAAGGACAGAATTAAAAAAAAAAAGAGTAGCTAGAAATACCAAAGAAGTGAAAAATACTGCTTAACATAGAAAGTGGCATTTTGGTTTTAATAGGTGCCAAATGCTAATTCCAGAATAGGAAAGAGATCCGTTTCATGGTTATCAATAGAACAACAGAAATTTGGTCAAAAGTGCTCCTAAGAATATGGCTGTGGACAAAATTAGACACAAAGTGTGGAGAATCAATAAAATGGTTCCTGAAAAATTGCAATGGTAAAGGAAATGTCTCATGGCTGATAGGACTCAAAGGATCTCTATCTCTGAGAACCTGTCAAATAAAAATATTTTCCCAAGTATCAATTTTTCACGAATAACATGGCAATATACAGCTTGCATGGATTATAAAAACACTAGATTGATGGGGGGTGGGAGGGGGGAGAGTGGGTAATGGGCATTAAGGAGGGCACCTGTTGGGATGAGCACTGGGTGTTGTATGGGAACCAATTTGACAGTAAATTTCATATTAAAAAAAAGAACACTAGAAATCTCAAGAGGACGTGCGCAATGTGATTAGCAACCCAAGATAAAATTACTAATGGGATTATACAATTTTAGAACATAGTATAATAAAAATGAGTTTTACCCTCCCCCCCCCCCAAAAAAAACATTACTAATTTGGGGATGTATTCAGACTGGCTGATAACAGAGTAATTGGACTGAAATAAATGACGTAAACAATCACATTTGTGTTCATGTGTGTTTATTAAGAAACAATTGTGCAAAAATATGGGCCTAGAAATTTCATTAAGGAAAGTAACAGAAACTCTATAAGGAATTGGAGTTCTAGGTCACCCAGATTGATTGAGCAGCAGGTGAAGACAGACTTTTACTTAAAAGCTCTAAGAGTCTGTGAATTTAGAACTAAGGTGGGGGGTGGTGGTGGCAGGAAGGTAGGTAGGAAGGAAGAAAAGGATGGATGGACAGAAAGGTGGAGGGAGAGAAGAAAGAGAGACAGACAATAGAGAGATCTGGTCAAAACACAGGCCAAGCTGCTCAGTATTGGGAACATTCAACAGTATTCTAAGAACCAAAGCAAAAGTCAAAAAGTAAGTTAAGCAGAGATCCCAGTTACCATTCCGAGGTGAATTTCAGAACAGTGTCAAAATGAAGCCAAAGAGATGTACCTGAAGCCTAGTCATAAAAGGACCGCAATTCCCCATGGACCCAGAGAATTCAAGAAGAGCTTAACTTTTTTTGCATACTTGGATTCTTATACTGTTCAAAAGGTAGAGAATGTTGGGGTTCTTCCATTTATCCATGTGTTGGAACAGAATCAGAATTGTAAGGAGGGCTTTGGCATGGCCACTAACACTCCTTGGCTCACCCGCAAATAAAGGGCCTCTATGCAGGTGGCATCCATGTTTGAATTCTCGACATATTCCTGAAGAATTCTATCCCATGAGTTCTAGACATAATAGGCCACATAGCAGAGCGAATTCCAGGAGGTATTTGTCAGGCCGGATCTCATCAAACTGCTTGCTTTCAATACTTCAGATGCTTATTGGGAACCATCATTATGCAGAATTGTCTGAAGGATAGAAAATCCAGACATTCCTTTGCATACTTTATAATCTATTGTTGGAATGATCCAAGCCAGGAGAGATCTTCATATCTAGCATGCCTCATTTAGTTCTTCCCATCTTCTGATAACTTTTATTTATTTTTCTTTTAAAATATATACATCTACACTTCATTTTGTTTTGTAAAAAATTTAAGATAGATGGGTGCCTGGGTGGCTCAGTTGGTTAAGCGTCTGACTCTTGATTTCAGCTCAGGTCATGATCTCACAGTCGTGAGATCGAGCCCTGCCTTGGGCTCTATGCTGGGCATGGAGCCTGCTTGGGATTCTCTCTCTCTCTCCCTCTCTCTCTCTGACCCTCCCCTACTCATGGTCTCCCTCTCTCTCTCTCTCTCCCCCCAAATAAATAAATAAACATAAAAAATTTTAAGATAGAACTTTTTGTTGAATTGAGCTATGAAGCTACAATGTTAGGCTTTGAGAAACATTATAGGAAACACTTCTCTGAAACTATCAAGGTACTATTGAGAATGTTGCTCATTATATTTCAAAGAATCCTTATGTAGACCCACTGAAAAACTGCCCTCTTACCTTGTTACAAAAAAAGCATTGTGCTTCTCTTCTGTCACTGGCTTCTTATTTTATGGACACTGACTCATGTAACCAAACATGTTTCTCTCTGGGTACAGAGCCAATTTACGGCCTTTGTCTGTCCATCCATCAGAGAACTTCTCAGTATGCATTTTGTGAAAATAATCCTGGATTCTTTATTTCCCTACCTCTATTTTTCTGTGCATTCAAATATTCCCATTTAAAAAATTTTTTTGGAATAGTTAGTATATTGTTCCCTGAGTAAAAGTACGATGAGTTCAGGGCAGCACCTCTCCTGCTCATAGCTGGAGACAAGCAAGTATATCAAACTAAGGCTGGACAAAAATCCTACCCATTTAGATCCAGGAAGAAATTTCTCCTTGTAGAGAAAAAGTACACTAAAATTAGACCACCACCACCTGTCAGACCACATCATCCATGGAGTGAAGGTTGGGGCATGTAACTTTTAGGGAGTGCATTCTGGAGTATCATATAATATCACCCAATTCTCCTATACATTCATAAAATAAAATGCTCAGTACTTTTTTTCAATGTAAATAAGAAACTAGAGTTCATTACTAGAAAGAAAAGTTTAGTTATCTCTTGTATAAGATAGAAACAGCCTACTCCCCTGAAGGACAGTACTGGCTTCCTCTATGAGCTTTGTAAGTGCCTAGACAGGCCTGTCCTTGTAGCAGAAGAAACTAAATGGAAGACCCTATTAGAAACCTTACAGCAAGAATTCTTCTGGAATTCTTGGAGGAACCACTCCTTATTATCCACCTAGAATGGACCCAGATTGTTCTAATTTCCTATGGCTCCACACAAGGACCCACGCTCACTGTCTCACACTCTGACATGGCCATTACCTTCAGCCTCTCTACCTAACTCTGCTCTGGCCCTTTCCTTGATCCACTATTTGTGTTCACTGTCCCCAGGGCTGTATACTTGGCAACCAAGTTGCCAGGAGAAACCACCCTTCCCGTGGCCACAGCTACTCCCCTGAGCTAAAGTGAACAACTCATCCTCATTTTAAAACTGAAAATCTCACATCCCTGGAAACGCCTCAGCCCCAGGCAAACAGGGATGGGTGGTCACTCCACTCACAGCAAAGTGAAGGCAGAATCACAATCTTAATTTTATTCCTTAATTACTATATGACTTTTTAAAGAGACAGCATTGTGAGCAAATATCACAGAACTACATTATCTAAGTGTGTATGAGCCATATGGCAATACCCATAGCAAAATTTAAATCTCATTCCCTTCCCCTGGCACCTTTCATGTCTCAGAAATGCCTCTGCTGTCTTTTATCACTGTATGCTCAGATAGTAGAATTTTTAAGATTGGCCCAAAGAAAATGAGATTAAGAAAGTATATCTGCTGTCTAAAAACAAACAATGAATTCTAAACCCAAATAAAAGTAATTTTAGGATGATCCAATTTGATCACATCTACAGCTCTCTCCTCCCTGTTCAGCGTAAATAACAAAAGCTGCCTATGAATCTATCTCAGAAGACAAAAGGAAAAACAAAACTCTCTGTTCAGGGCATCCCAATTTTACAAACCAGGAGGTGACCAAATTTCCAAGACATCACTGCCATAACTCCTGCTCAACGGGAAGGAGACTCTAGAAGCATGAATGGTCAGGACACATAATATGACTCACACAACACTAATTAGTCACTGATCCTTCACGCATTTCTCAAATCCCCCAATCTCAGAAAATGTGTGTACGCAGACTCTTGTTTACATTCTGGGCTCAGTTGTTAGTTTTTGAGCAACCAACGGAGCAACCTCTCCATATATGTTCATTATGGTCCTTTCTAATAAAGAATATTTCCTTATACTGTTTAAATAAAAAGAAATGAATGCATCAGCATTTCAAAGCTCTGACCTTTAAGTTTCTGTACTCGTTGGTGTATTGAAGAAAAGATATATAGGGTGTCCATTAGAATTGAGAGTCAGATTAACTCAACGGAGCATACATACAGTTGTGCATCTAATTCTGGAGGTAGTATAATCATTCTGTCCTATATGATGGATGTGTGGATAGATTTTAGAATTTCGAAAGTCTCAAATTAAGCTTCTAGTTTATTCCTCTAAATCTCCATGACTTTAAATAAAAATGATTTCTTATATCTTCTCTGTAAGACTTGGGTATAAAACTCTCCAGCAGGAAAACATCCTCAGAGCTAGATATATCTTATAATTGATTATGTGCCTACACTATCTGAATATGGGAGACCAAAGCTGATGCTGCTTTAAAATAACAATAGGGAAATCGATTTCCACGGAGAAATCCCCAGGGATGGGAATGTCAATTTATCGCAGGTATTTGTGAAACAAGAGGAAAATTGGTCATTTTTGTTAAAGGAAAATTAGCCAGACACAGCAAATCTGTTGGCACTGAAAACTGATACTATACCTATTTTTTTTTTATTTTTTTAATGTTTATTTTTTGAGAGAGAGACAGAGACAGAGACAGAGTGTGAGCAGGGGGAGGGGCAGCGAGCAAGGGAGACACAGAATCTAAAGCAGGCTCCAGGCTCTGAGCTGTCAGCACAGAGCCCGATGTGGGGCTCAAACCTACAAGCTGTGAGATCATGACCTGAGCCAAAGTCAGACGCTTAACTGACTGAGCCACCCAGGCACCCTGATACTATACCTATTTAAAAGGAACCTTGTATTTTCTAAAATAGACTTGATTTTTTAGAGTAGATTTAAGTTTTCAAAGAACAAGACAAGAGGAAGTTCCCATATACCTTCTGCCTCCACACAGGTTTAATCTCTCCTACCATCTCACACCAGAATGATACACTGGTTACCACTGATGAACCTACATTGACATATCAATATCACCCAAAGTTCAGGGTTTACATTGTGGTTCATTCTTGCTGTTGTACATTCTATAGGTTGGACAAATGTACAATGACATGTATCCAACCATTGAAATAGCATCAGGAAAAGTTCCCCATCCTCTGCCTATTTGTCCCTCCCAACCCCTGGCAACCACTGATTCTCTTAGTGTTTCTGCAGTTTTGTCTTTTCCCACAATGTCACATAGTTGAAATTTCATATAGTAGACTTTTTAGACTAGCTTCTTTCATTTTATAATATGCATTTAAGTTTCCTCCATGTCTTTTCATGGCTTGATAGCTCATTTATTTAGAACCATACATTTTTTGTTTATTTTTAAAAAAAAAAATTTTATGTTTATTTATTTTTGAGACAGAGAGAGAGAGAGAGAGAGAGAGAGAGAGAGAGAGACAGAGCATGAGCAGGGGAGGGGCAGAGAAAGAGGGAGATACAGATTCCAGAGCAGCTCCAGGCTCTGAGCTATCAGTGCAGAGCCCAATGTGGGCCTTGAACTCACTGACTGTGAGATCATGACCTGAGCCAAAGTCCGGCACGTAACAGACTGAGCCACCCAAGCACACCTAGAACCATACATATTTAAATTTTATTTATATGTTGTACAATGAACATGTACTCATTTTATATAAGATATCTAAAGTTATTTTATTTTTTAAAACGTTTATTTTTGAGACAGAGAGAGAGAAAAAAAGAGAGAGCACATGAGCAATAGAGGGAGGGGAACAGAGGATCTGAAGTGGATGGGCTCTGCATTGACAGCAAATAGCCCAACAAGGGGTGAACTCATTAACTGAACCATGAGATCATGACCTGAGCCTAAGTCGGATGCTTAACTGACTGAGTCGAGTCACCCAGGTGCCCCAGAACCATACATTTTTTTTAATTAAAATTTTTCCTTAACTTAAAACAGCGGTTTCCATGATTAGAGGTAGAGTTTGAGTTTTGCAAATCTGTAAATACAACCTATTGGAGCAGGTAAGCTTAGGTTCAAGTTTCACCTCTCCAAGTTACTAGGATGAACCTTGGAGAAACTAACCAACCACTGACATGAGGAAAGACTGAACATTAAAAAAGGTGATCGTCCATAAGGAAACATGGCTTAAGACTGTGCCCACTACGGGCCTTCCCAAATGAGTAGTGACACACTGACCGGTCCAATCTTCTATCTTGAGAAGCAGAACTGTGAAATAAATACACGTGAGAAATAGGGAGCAACTACATTTGAGGAAATGAAGAGAAGGTAGATGACAAGACTGCTCATGAATCCTAAAATAAATTTAAGTTAAGCCATGCAGTGGAACAAAGTGTACCCAATAAAAATCATGATTTGGGGTATGGAAGATTTTAAGAATGGGGTATCACTTTCATAAGTAATTATAAGTGGGGAAAATATATAAAGATGTATACACCAAATATGCTAAATCTGTTGCCTCTACATAAGATCATAAACAAAGGCAGGTGAAAAATACAAAATACACCCAAATGCTCATCAGTGCTTATCTCTGTGTAGTGAAGATAACTGTACTACCTGGGTTTTCAGCAAGAGATGAAACTCTTACACCAAGTAATTTGAGGAGAGTATATCAAGGGACTATTTGTAAGATGGGGGAGAAGGATGTTACAGGTTGCCTGGGTAAACCCCATTATCTGCCAAGGTGGGGGGGGGGTTTCCTGAAGCTGTAGGGGGAAAACTGGGTTGAAGGGCTGCTAGACAAGAACTGTGTCCTGTATCCAAGACCCACTACTGGTTGGCAGCCTCACAGGGAGGAACCTGGGGAAATAAACAGCCTGACTTCATACACGCTGGCAACACTCAGGGGGAAGTCAGAAGGCAAAGCAGCGTTTGGGTACAGGTCAGCCTCCCAGGCCCTCAACAGGCTAGAGGAAGATGGTATCTAGAGGAACAAACAGCATTATTTCACTTTCCTTTTTTTTCTTATCTGAATTTGGGTTTTTTTTTTGTTGTTGTTTTTTCAAAAAGAAGCACATCGAACAACCATGCATTTCATAGCTTTAATTTCTCCCCCTGTGGCGTTCCATTTTTTTCAGTCTCTGCAGTGGGTTGGATAAAAAGTAAAATAGGGGTGTGAGTCAAAAAAAAAAAGATTGAAAGAAACAGAGAGAAAAATGAGAAAATGAGACATTACAGAAAGACTATCATGAAGACCGATTGGCCCCTCATATATTCCCATATATAGGACACACGTGGGGGCTGAAGAAAATAGGCTCCATACTGCTCTGTGTATTAAAGATTGAGAGTAATAGAAATAATAGTAATTTATAAGGGAATTTTTTAAGGGACTTCCTTGGGTCTGCTGTGGCATACACAATCAGCCCTGAATTAAAACACTATTTCAAGGTTGCCAGGGCCCTCTTCAGCATCCTGAAGCCATTTTGTCTTTTCTTGTGTCTCATCTAAATATATCTGTTTTCAAACCCCAATGCAAAACTTTTTTGCAAGTGTACCAGATCAAGTAGAATCCACATTGAGCAGATCTTACAGATATGACTAGTTTCAGTACCAGCAGATGTCAAAACCAAGCAAGCCATACTCACTGGCTGATTGCATGCAGGCAGAATTAGGACTAAGTTTTGTGGTCTCCACTTCCTCAGAGCTCAGTTCTGTAAGGCTAACATTGTTCATCACAAGTCCCCACTAGGACACCTACACTGATCCAGCAGAGGGCAGTGATAGATCTAGGAGCCTGGCCCTAGGCAAGGACTCCCCATTGGAGGCACAGCTTAAAATGGCTTCATCTATGCAAGGCAGGTAGGGTCACCTGAGTTCATTTCTCACATCCGCTCAGTTCTGTGGCTGCTCCCTTAGCAACCCTGTAGCCGCTGCCAGCAGTCATGGGAACAGGAATTATGACCTTCCCCTCAAACTGCAAGCCTTGAAAACAAAAGCCACAGCACCTCCAGCCTCAGCAACATCTAATTTATGGCTGAGTTGCTTGGCTATATATTTCAGGCTTGAGGCAGCCCTGGAGTGAGGTGGGCAATGGGCTACTCCATTAAAGGGACAGCAGGGGAGCCCATAAGTCCCAAAGCAAATGTCCAAACCTAATCAAGAAGAAATCCAAGGGAGAAGAGAATCAATGCAGGCCTGTGGTTTTTTAATTAAACAGACCCCTGACTTGACATTATGGTTACTACAAGAAAGATGAGCTTGATTATGGACAAGGAAAAGCATGTTTCAATTGCAAAACATCAAATAAACTGGAAACTATTAGCATCAATTATCAGCTAGTAAAAACCTCTGGAGATTTCAAGCCTCTAGGAATTTTTTAAATAATTGATTAAAGACAATTTGGGGAAGCACATTGTGTAATAGTTTGCAAAGTGCAACTTAACTTTTCAACTAAGGAAAACAACTTGAGTAATTTGCACTACACCATTTATATGCAATCAAGAGTTACTCTTTCTTTCACTAATACATAAAAATAGAAAGCATTATACATGTTAGAGCTGGAAGGGACTGTAGACATCACTGTTCTTTAATTTGTTAAGCAATAAAAATCTTTTTAAAGAGATAAATCTTATATGCAACTTCAATAGATCGAAAACAGATGAAAGAAACATCTTCTCGATATAAATTTATTTTAGAAGTTCACATTTCTGCTAAAGGCTATAAAGTCAGTCACTGAGAACAAGGAAGCCTTTTTGGATGAATGAGATCAGAATTTATAGATGATTTGCGGACTTACATCAGTCTTAGGATCTAATTTATTTTAGTATTTTCTTTGCAACTACTTTTGAGGGTGATGACAGTGATTCCCACAGATAAATCCCTGCACATCGTCAAAGAGGTTTTTTTAACAGCTTTTCTTGCGACTTCAGGATATTCTTTAATTAAATATAGCAAAATAAGTTTAATTCTAAAATCTGCACTAAAGCAAGTCAACACTGGCAACATATTAAGAAGCTGTGATTTCCAAAGAATTAAAAGATCCTTTTTTTTTTTTAATTCTGGTAAAGACAGCTGTGTTCTCAACAAAAATTAGCTCTTTTTCCTTTTCCACCTTAGTATACAGCTCAACCACATTTACCAGCTTTCTTTGTAGCCATCTATCTGAGATCTAGCCAATGAAATGGGAACAGACCTGGCACCTGGAAACCCCTCACAGGCACTGCATCAACCCTTTCCTCAACAGCTCGCTGTCTGTGGAAAGTGCTCTGAGGATCCAGACAAGAAGACAGGGCCACGAGATGGAAGAGGCCTGTATTCCCAAAGGTCCATGTAGAACGCCACTTGTAGACCAGGAATATCCTTCATAGATTTGGAATAGCAAGAAGAAAATGTTTACCGTGTTTAGCAACATAGGTTGGGAATCTGCCATTAGAGCTAACATTATTTCCTCTTATTAATAGAATGGTTAAAGTAAATATGGAAATAATATTTTTAAATGTTTATTTATTTTGAGACAGCGAGAGAGAGAGAGAGAGGGAGAGAGAGATCAAGCACACACGGAGCCTAATGCAGGACTTGATTCCATGACCCTGGGATCGTGACCTGAGCCGAAATCAAGAGCCAGATGCTTAACCAACTAAGCCACCCAGGCGCCCCATGGAAATAATATTTGAATCAAGTGTTTACAGAACTCCTGAAGCACCTGTCTGGAAGCCATGGTTTGAAAAACAGAGCTTTGATCCAAACTTCTACACAGAAGCATGTCTTCCTCAGTGCAGGGCAAAGAGAACCCTCACTCAAAGACACCCAAAAGTCAGTAGGGCTTTTAGTAACTGGTAGGCACACTAATATGATCGAGGTAACTTCCATTTTTATGCAATACTATGGGAGATTTAAGGCTCTGTTCCTTCCTACCCAAAGAGATGAAAGGCAGCACGATGGTTGCAGGAACTTCACGTCTCAGTGCTGCTGGAATGTCAAGAAACCGAAATGAACTTATGAGCGGAAATCAGATAAAAGACCTTTAATGACTTACTGTTCTTCTGTTTTATCAGTTTATTCCTAGCCCCTCAACTTGTTTCCTTCACCCTTAGGCTGGTTGATTTAAGCCAAGAAGCACTCATTTTGATCTTTCTAATAAAGAAGATTTGCCCCTTAGACCAATCCCTGAGGACTAGAGGCTCCTGATTCTCTGGCCATGAGCACTCCTCAACCCCTGATAAAGCAGCACTCTGATCCTAAAGCAATAGGACCAGAGGCAAAGAAACAGATGGGGGCATAGGGGCTTAAGGAAGCCATTTAGACAGAGGATTGCCTCCTCCCACACCTAGAGACTCAGAGCAGTAGAGATGTTTCCATTTTAATCTTTTGTTTCTGAGATAACTCTAGCTAAGAAAAAAAGAAAAGTAGAACTAATCTCATATTTCCCATTTCTCAGGCCTTTGTGATACAAAAGGACAAGAATCTAGATGTTTAATTTTGGTCAGTGCTATTTCTTTCCTATAAAATCAGAAAAATCCTTTATCGAGTGTTGTATAGATACATCCATGGCCATCTCAGCAAAAACATCTTCCAACTCAAGGTCTTTCCATGGCCATTTCTTGGAATGATTCTCTATTTTCCCACTACAGGTTCTGCCTTGAAATATGTTTCCCTGTTAAAACAGAAATGACACTCTGAATATACTTTCCTCCTCCAAATAATCTCCCTGTTTAAGGGTTTTTTTCACCATTTTTTCAAAAAGGTGGTTTCAGAGGAAAGAAAAGGGCAGAACACCCTAACCATACACAGATACACAACACTGCTCAACCATTTCCAATTCAAAAATAAAGCACGGTTGACTGAGCTTGCTTCAGAACATCCAAATATTTACTAAAAGGAAATGATTCTGCAGGTTGAGGGGGAGAAGAAATGCCTAGGAGAACAGATTCTGATGAGATTTGCTGTTGCTTACACTGGCAAAAGCAACTTAACCAGACAAATAAGAGCCTATAAGTAATGGCAATTACTCCCAGGAAAGTGGTACTTCCGTAGGAGGAATGGTTTTCTTTATTTGGTTACCATTATTTTTCAAGAGACTTGGTACTACATTTAAAAAAGAAATTGAAGGCTAGAAATGATCAGGGGCCATGATGGAAATAGTTGCTCTGAACCCAGCCTAGAAGACAGGTCCACAGAGTCAGTCCATTCCCTTGGTTAAAACACCCCCTTCCAGTACAAAAAAAAAAAAAAAAAAAGCGTGCAATTTTATGCCACAAAAAAATTGTTGTTGTGACAAAAACACTAATTAGATGTCTGGGGGGATGGGGAGATGCTCAGTTGTGGAATCAAAGAAAGTGTTAAATGATCGATGTGTGAATATACTATAAATGCAGAAGGAGGTGAGAAGGTGAAATGCGTACTTGATGCCATAAGAAAAATAATTTGTAAATATTTGTTTTGTGATAAAGCTAATGTTTTTCAAAGTTGTTCTTGGACAGTATAAATAAGTAGAAATGCAAAACAAAGACATCCCCAGAGAACAGACTTTTAAAATGCTAATCAAGAGAGTGATTTTCATAGAATATGCTTAATGATAATAAAATTAACGTTGAGAAGAAAGAAGAGGAAGGACAAATGAAGTAAACACGAAAATTTTTCTTAGAAATACTGAGGAAAAAGTCTTTTAATGTAGCTTCTGGGTTAGGAAACACAGTCACATATTTATTTGCTTTTCGGAAAGTCTTACAGAAAGAAGAATCACATCTACCCAAAGCCTTACAACCTATTTTTACCCCCTTTTAACCTTGAATATTGTACTTTACAAACTTAAAAAACAGACTCCATGACTTCAAGAGCTTAATTATAAGATTCTGAAACTTTTCCAGGAATCGAGGGAACCGTATTTTCAAATTAATATCTTTATAAATTTAGTGTTAAACTGTTACTCAAATAGAATATATTATACTTTAAGCTCCCCTAAATACAAATATGCAAAATAAAATTAAGCCCATGATTCCTCACAGCTCTCTGAGATTACATTCACATTCCATATTCACAGTGAACTATGGCACACAGAGCAAGTACCCCTCAAAATGATAAACTTAAAGTTGACATATACAAAATCTAACAGAGACTTTATTTGAAGAGCACTTGTATCTAGGATGCCAACACCAGAAAATTCTATTTAAGGCCTGAGGAAATTGCAATTTGGTCAGCAGGTTTTTATTATATCTAATTGTCCACCAAACAGTCATTGTCTTTACAAGTGGCACTACATTCAACAAATATTTACTGAGCAATCACTATTTACAAGATGTTCTTCTAGGCACTGAGATTAGGGTACAAAACAGGGTCCACCATATTCCTTCTCTCCCAGAGTTTACAACCTAAACCAGAGGCAGGACTTAAGAGAGGAGGGGGAAGGTTTCTTAACAGGAGGCACTATTGACATTTGAACCAATTATTTATGGGGTGAGACCATCCTGCACACTACCACTAAAAGCCAAGAACAACTCCTAGTCAATGATGGCAACCAAAAACATCTCTCTACATCTCCAAACCTCTTTGTGGATAGGATATGTCTTCAAAGTGCTTAGATTAAGAAAAGAAGCTTTCTGTGCAAGATATGAATTCTCCCATCTGGGAGGGTGTTCCAAATTCAAGACTACCTAAGACTTCAGAAGCAGTCCTAATAGAGGTTGACCCTAAAAGAAAGGAAGGATTTTAAAAACAAAGTTATCCAGCATTTATTATCATTTCTTATTCATTCTGCCTTTGTGTTTCATCCCAAAAATTGAGAGGAAAGGGCAAAAAGACTAACTTCTAGGCTAGGAACTCCTGAAAGGTAGTGAAATGGCAGATTAGTTCAAATTCTGCTTGGTATTGGTATTTGCCTGTTTGCTACCTCTGTTTATTTTACAGTGATTCTTATGTGCTCCATGGCAAAACAGTGTAACAGAATGGTGCCTCGGAAAGGAAGTAAAAGTTTTAGGACCTAGACCTTTAAAATACTATATAGAGGGGCGCCTGGGTGGCGCAGTCGGTTAAGCGTCCGACTTCAGCCAGGTCACGATCTCGCGGTCCGGGAGTTCGAGCCCCGCGTCAGGCTCTGGGCTGATGGCTCAGAGCCTGGAGCCTGTTTCCGGTTCTGTGTCTCCCTCTCTCTCTGCCCCTCCCCCGTTCATGCTCTGTCTCTCTCTGTCCCAAAAATAAATAAAAAAACGTTGAAAAAAAAAAATTTAAAATACTATATAGAAAGTCACATTGATTTGTTTAATTATTAAGAACTATTATAAATACTGCTGAATTAGAAGTTCTATCTTATGTGTCCTCTCAATTTTTCCAGAGGCAGTAAGCTAAGTTTGCTTTTTGATACTTAACCTTCAAATACAATATCCTGAAACTCAAACTCTCAGGCATGTATTTATTTTGAATATTTGTGAATAATTTGTTTGTCAATGAGAGGAGACATAGATAAATTTGTTCTTAAATGTATTCTAATGAATGACAAAGACTATTTACATTTAGGAAGTCCATTTGCTTTTTTGCTTGTTTGTTTTGTTTTGTTTTTGATGGTTTATTTTCCTAAGAAAAGCATCTAGAGTGTTGTAATGGTTTTAAAATATGTCCACAGATTTTTTTTTGACAAAAAAAGAAGTGAAACTTAGGGGTGCCTGGGTGGCTCAGTCGGCTGAGTGTCTAACTTTTGGTTTTGGCTCAGGTCATGATCCTATGGTTCATGGGTTCTAGCCCCATGTCAGGCTCTACACTGACAGCATAGAGCCAGCTGGGGTTCTCTATCCCTCTCTCTCTGCCCCTCCCCTGCTCATGTGCTCTCTCTCAAAATAAATAAACAAAAAAGTGAAGCTTAATTCCCCTACTGTTGAGTGTGGGCTGAACTTAATGACTACCTTCTAATGAAAAGCACTTGGCAAAAGTGATCATGTATATCTTCCCAGATTGAATCATGAAAGACCTTGTGGCTTCCTCCTCCTTGCTTCTTTATCTTGGATCATTCACTCTGGGAGAAGCCAGATGACATCATGAGGATACCCAAGCAGTCCTACAGAGAGGTCCTAGTCCTCACCAGGAGTGAGGAACATCTGTCAACAACCATGTGCTTCCATCTTGGAAGCAGATCCTGAAGTCCAGTCGTACCTTCAGATGACGGGAGCCCTTGCTAATATCTGAGTCAAACCTTGAAAGATGCCCTAAGCCAGAACCATCTAGCTAAGCCATTCCCAAATTCAGACCCATAGAAAACAATAAGCTAAAAACTTTTTTTGTTGTTTTAAGCTGCTAAGTTTGGGGGTAATCTGTTTCTCGGCAATAGGTAACTAATACCAGTGTGTACTTTCATCACTGGGGTCTAAATAAAAATCTAAAGTTCCAAGGTTATTTTTAATTTTCTGTATGGAAAACAATTGTACTCAGGTATCAGTGGCAGGCCCTATCTTTCTAACATCTAGATATACTGGACTCTACTCAGAGCCCTGTCACTTCCACAGTATCACCCTGGACACAAAGAACTGACCCTTGCCTTCTAGACCTCTTCTTCCCCCTAACCAGGGATTATCAAGGCATCCTTTCAAATAAATACAGTGTTCTCTTTAGTAGGCATTGAAGTTAAATATAACTTTCTCCATGTCATCACTCAATATTGTGTTGGATTTTAATGCATAGATTCATAACCTGTGAATCAGATTAATATCAACATATCCCAAAGTACCAGACCCATTTAATGGAACAATATCCCCATGCCACCAATTTTTATTGTATGTGATAGGCAGCTTCTAAAGTGGCCCCCAGTGATCCCCACAATCTGGTATTCATGCCCTTGTATAATCCCCTCCCTCTGATTGTGGGCTGGGCCCAGGGACGAACAGAATGTGACAAATTATGGTGGGATGCCACTTCTGAGATGGAGTTACAAAAAGACTCTGGCTTCCACCTTG
Organism: Leopardus geoffroyi; assembly: GCF_018350155.1. Lineage (NCBI taxonomy): Eukaryota > Metazoa > Chordata > Mammalia > Carnivora > Felidae > Leopardus > Leopardus geoffroyi. Next base: position 46,529,594 of record NC_059338.1, on the reverse strand, counting down.
TTCTCTCACTTGCTTACTCTGATGAAAGCCAGTGGCCGTGCCGAACACCACCCTGTGAAAGGTGCACATGGCAAGGAACTGAGGGAGATCTCCAGCCAACATCAGTGAACAATTGAGGTCCTCAGTCTAACAGCTCACGAGGAGCTAAATCTTGCCAACAATCACATTGCTGAGCTTGGAAGCAGACTGTCCCCTCATCCAGCCTCCAGGTAACTAGATAAGTGCTGCCCTGGTCAACACCTTGTTGCAGCCTGGCTCCAAAAATGTTGGATAATAAATACTTGTTATTTAAGAGGCTAAATTTAGGAGTAATTTGTTATGTAGAACTAGACACCTAATAAAATACAGAAAATGAATTAGCTTTAAAGCATAAATTATAAAGTACATGGCTATCAAGTATTTCTAGAGCAAACGAAGCACTGTTCGCACAAAGCACTAAATAGTATTTGAGTAAGACTTAGTAACATCAAAGCCTGGATCATTCGATGCAAATTTATCCTGATATAACATGTGATTTTTTCCCTATGGTAATTTCCCCCCAAATTATCTTTGTTGTCCACAGAAGACTGGGATGGGAATATTAACACAATTATATAGTCTTAAAATGTGTTTTAGAAATCGATTAAATAGAGACATATCTGGCATATACATGCCTTTTGAGCTCCTTACCTGGGTGTTATGAATTCACTATCTACCACATGTTTGATAAGCTTTTGCTACACCTAAATATGTATGAAAAAGTAAATTTGGGAGGCCACTTATCAACACAATTGGTTTCAAAGCCATGAGTTTTAAAAAGGGAAAAGTAGCTGAGTTTTAAGTATTCTCTAAATCAGCATTTCTCTACATGTATTCCATGGAACACTAATCATACAGGTTATTTGGGGGTGGTATATTTTAAAAGGGTTCCATTGTTAAGTTAGTTTGAGAACAGGTGGGTGAATTGAAGTTAAAACAGGCTTCTTTTTTTGTGTCTGGTATCTCTAGGCCTTTACAAAGTATAAATGTGTAAATGTGACTTTCCAAGATGAAAGTTATGTTATACAGTGATTGAAAAGCTCGTTTGGATGAAGGAATGATGCTTCTCCATGAGCCTGCACTGGAATCACCGAAAACTTGAAAATTAAGAGTTTAATTGATGACCAATATCTGAAATGTTGTTCCAACCTCTCCCCTCAAATGTTGTTAAGGTCCTCTCCAAATCTCCCTCATGGATTGGAAGCTATATTAGGTAAGAAACCAGAGGTCCACATTTAAGCAGGTTTAATATCTCTGACCCTGGTGGGTTTAGCTTCAATCACAGGTGCTACAGGCAACACTATTAATAATTTACCTGCTCTCAAAATAGGATTCATAAATTATAATAGTAAACCCACACTAAATGTTAGTTATGTGCCAGGCTCTCTTTGGATGTAATATAATTTGGACAGATGAAAAAGTTGACACCCAGGGAGGTTACAGGAACCCCTTATGTTTGAACACTGCTGCTAATATCCATGCACCATGTAGACATGATGAAGAGGCTACTGTAATATGGACACAACATGCATCGGCTCACCAATTCAATAAAAATTTCATTATGATAGAATGAGCACAAATTAATGTCACAGTCTATTAAAATTCATCTCAATTCAATGCTAAATTTTCCCCTATTGATCATTATTTTGTAACAACAGAAATATATTTGCATAAAATGCTTATGGCAAATTAATATTAATGCAGCAAGAATGCAATCAATGCCGAGATACAAAACATTAATAATCCATTAGGTTTCTCTTATAGTCTTTTGAACCAAATTGGCTATAAAATTCACAATGTTACTTTTAAGCTTTACAATATTAAAGTGAGATTTTTTTTTCCTGGAAGCTTCTATAAATCTAGTAAATGTACATTGAACTTGTATATAACACCAACCAGTAAAAGCACTTCTAATTGCCTTTTGCTTTTGTTAATGCCTATAAGTCCATGTGTGTTTTACACAAATAAGACTACATGTGTTTTTAGAAATTAAGCATGAATTCATTTTGAAGAGGAAAAGGTCTTAACTTTAAAAAACTATCCCACCACTCAGGGAATTTTCCTAATTATCAAATTTTTACTGAGATATAGTAGAGATTACAACTGATGGCAAAAACAGGTCCTATACTCATTGTATAACCTACAAAGGGGTCCAATTTGTATCTCAAAGCTAATAGCCTAGCTTTAAACATACACTCTACCTTGTGAGTAGGTTTAAGAAACCAAACAACAGCCGAAACAAACAAAAAAAAACCCTGGAAGTAGAACTCCTCTGGAGAGAAATAAAAAGAATGGTATGGAACCTGCCCTTTGTAACTGAAGCACAGAGGTAGTGAGAAGAGCTTGGGTTTTTTAGTTAGACTTGTTCAACTTCCATCTCCAGTTGTTTCACCTTTGACTAGTCACTCAACCTTCCTGAGTTATCTCATCTATGAATTGATAGGAGTAATAATACAAGAATTAGAAATAACATACAAGTACTGAACACATGAGAGCACTCCATAAAAGTCCTGAAAATACCAATTAAAGAGAGTAAATGCTAAAACTTATTTTTGAAAACACTCTGTGAAACTATCTTAATAAAAAGAGGAGGATGCCCCAGCAGCTGAGTGAACATACATCCGGAATGTGCTTGACAAGGCACAGTGAAATTTTAGAGATTGTTCTCCCCAGTTGAGGGAAAACCTTTAGCTAATAGGCAGCTAATCTTTAGAGCAGACAATAGGAGAGGTGAGGAGGAGACAACACCAGCTGATGTGGGGACGGGGCTGCATGAACAGGGCGGAGGTGAGGAAAAGAAACCTGGGAGTAGATTCTTATAAATGTGGCTTATCACCGTGTCTTGTCTGTGTCTGTCTTCCTCGTTGCTTGGGAGCAACTCTGGAACTGTGTTTGTCTTGTCTTGGTCACAGTGCCCAGCACAGACATTTAAACATGGAGTTCAATAAGTGCCAGGGGAGAGGAAGAAAAGAATGAAGAGGTGAAGAAAAGGAACCAGAGAGAAGGAAAATGAGAAGAAAGGAGGAAGAAGAGGACAAGAAAGTGGTTACTCTCAAAAAAGAATCAGAAATTTATATTCAGTAAAATTTGCTCCTTTCTAAGTTTTTGTGTTTCTTCCTTTACTTAATTAATATCCATTCTTTGGTTCACCTGAATGAAAACTAAGAAAGCTCTGCATGGTTGGGAGTAGAATTATTGGTGATGGTGTCAGAACAGAGGCTCCAGAGAGATGGAGTTGGGCCATGAGATGGGGAGCCAGACAGCCAGTGCACCCCTGTGATGGTTCATCCTTTCCTCTAACCCAAATTGACCAATCGAATTACAACCTGCTACCATCAGGGCAAGACCAAATCTTACCCATTTCTCCATGTAATCAATCCTCTGAAAGACTTGTCTGAGCTTCAGCCTTTCTATGCTTTACCTAATGATTTCTGAGATCCCGAATTCTATCCTTGCAATTCCATTTAATACATAGCTGTAAAACCTTTTGCTGCCATATTCCCTGCTTCAGAACCTTCCTTAAATCCTTTGTCCTGGCTTCCTTACCTGCCACATAAACTTTAAATTGAGTCCATTAGTTTTGATCATAGTGCTAAAGAGGCTAAGGGCAAAAGTTAAACACCAGAAAAAGCTTATAAATTCCTGGACTCACAAACATCAGAGCAGGAAAAGAACCTTAACAATGACTTCGTACAACCCTCTTATTTTACAGATGAGATCATTAAGGTTCCAAAAGATCAAGTTTGCATAGAAAAAAAGAAAAATCTCTACATGGCCACAGAATGACCTTTAATCTTCGGCAATCATCTTGAAAATTCTTGGGTTTTCTTTCCAAAAGTCAGGGAAGAATGTGGATTACATCACATAATTATCACCCTCCTGCAGGCGGCCAGGAAACCTCAAAGCCCTTTTAGGTTCTCTTCCTGTAATTACCAGTACCTTCCTCACTGCAGTATTTGTCCTAATCCTTAACCCCGACTTGCATTTCTTTATTTTGTCAGCTATGGAGGAGAAAAGCCATGAAAAGATCTTAATAGCAGGGAGAGTACAGCAGTGAGATCCAAGGACCCTAGAGACAGATGAAGCTCAAGCCCCAACTAGCACTCTCACTTGGGGCAAATTTCTTAACCTCTCTAAGCCTAAATTTTGTAGTGAGAAAAATAGGGTGACACTAGGTCCTATCTTATACAGTTTTTGTGAGGGTTCAATGAGCAACTCTGAACCAGTCTTCCCCTATCACGATTTAGGCCCTTGTATGTAACATGCGCACAAGCCTAGACCCTTCCCCTTCTCATAGGGACGTCCTTCCTGGGTGGGAGAAATCTGGTCTCCCCTGACTGATGACTTCAGATGGAACTACCTCAGCCCAGAGGTCAGAGATGTTCTAACATTACTGAACCCCAAAAGGGAAAAGTGAAGATTTCATCTTTTTATTCTTAAAAGTGTCATGGCATCTTGTGGAAATATGCTTTCACTCTCCAACCAGCAACCATTGTATACCAAGAACAGTATTGGTATTGTTCGGCCAAATAAAATCCTATTCCACTGCCATAATATATCTGTATTTCATGTATTTTCTTCATCTTTATACTGTATCTTATAACATGAATCATAAATACTTGACTCTATTGTCTATTCATCTGTTTTTCTTTTTGTTGATTGCAGTGTAAGCATTTCCATCTTGCTACATAAACAGGTATGGTTTTACCATACAAATATTCATATCTCTGAGAAGAGTCAACAAGTGGTTCTTCTCAGAAAAAGATCTGGTCCATGCTGACCATATATCTCTAACACCAGAAACATACTTTTAAATAGCAGTTAATCTTGTAAAATATTCCAACATTTCTTCTCATTGGGTAACTCCATCAAAATGATAATATTATTTCTTATGTTACTGTAACATCCTGAGCATTTTTGCAAGTGTTTCTTTACTTATTCCTCATAATCTTAATAGGTCAGTATTGTTATGTCCATTTTTCAAATAAGATAATTGAGGTGCAATGGGGATAAACTTCTCTATATACCTCCATCTAACATCTATCTACACGTAATGGAATATTATTCAGCCATGAGAAAGAAGGAAATCCTACCATTTGCAACAACATGAATGGATCCAGAGGATGTTATGCTTAGTGAGATAAATCAGAGAAAGACAAATACTCTATGATATATCACTTATATATGGAATTTAAACAAACTGAACTCATAAAAATCAAAGAGTAGAATGGTAGTTGCCAGATGCTGGGGGTGGGGAGGGGTGGGAGAAGAGACGTGTAAGTGTACAAACTTGCAATTAGTAGATAAATGAGTTCTAGAGATCTAATACACAGTATACGGAATATAGACATTATTGTATTATAATCATCAAACTTGCTAAAAGACTAGATTCTATCCACACTAGAAAAAAAACCCCATCTGGCATTTAGTCAGAAGCTATTGAGTTCCTTTGGGGAACTCTGGGCTCAGGATCCTCTGCACCTGGAGAGTATGAGTAGTAATAACAGGCAGCTGGATGTGGAAAGAATTCCCGCCCCCCCAGATTCCACCTGGGCACTGCTCTTCCCTTGCTCCTATGTGCAGCACCAGACTTCCCCTGGGCTGCAGCCCAGCATCATCCCTGGCTCCTGTTTCTTGCCTTTGCTTTCTTTGATGAGGCTTAATGCTCAAGTCTGTGCCCACACTTTGGTTCTGTGAGCATGTCTTTTATTTTGAGCCAGCTCCATCCCTGATGGAGCTCTACCCTGTCCCCTCCCTAGCACCCAACCCTCCCCAGCCCACCCACCTCTCACCAAACCCACATCCCACTTATTCCTTCCCCAGGCCTTGAGTTCATGCCTGCCCACATCTAACGTGAGGTCCTTGTTCCTGTCCAGTCATCCATGCAGGCTCAGGAACCCACCTCATTATGTGACACCAGAGAGTCACCAACTCCCGAGCTGAGGTCCCAGTAGAACTAAGAAACCATTCCTCTTTCAAAATACTTCTTTCAAAAATATGTAAGGAAGTCCCAACAGCCTTGACCAGAGCCAAAGAGAATTTGCATCTCAATAGCAAGCTCTCTAAACGCCTATTCTCTATCCCACAATGTACACACACCCAGGGCCCAATGAAAGGAAGTACTTTCTTTGGAAACCTAGGCACTGAACATGCATCCCAATCTCAACCACTAATCCTAGAAGCCATAGTGACTTCAAAATTTTAATTGTACACATTCACAATGAATAGAGAGGCTGTGACAGTTATACTTAACTGTCAAATATGTTGTTTTTCCCTTACTGACAAGTATTGAAGACTGAGCTACCAATATTTGATTAAATTTATCCCATAATCAAAACTGGTTTACAAAAACCTAGTTTTATTGGAGCTAAGGCATAAGTTTAGAAAACAAAGAGTGTGGTTTGTCTTGCAATAGCAAAGAATACCAGGAAAGTTTGCAGATTTTTCCCTTCATTATGAAATTAATAGAGATTCATAAAAAGTTGAAAAAGAATGCCATTTCTAAAAGTATCCCATCACCATAATACATCAGTATTTCATATATTTACATCATTTTTATGCAATAGTTCTGTTTCTTACAACATAAATCATAAGTAATTGATTTGTTATATATTCAAATGTGACTTTCTATTATAATGAAAACATTTTTATAATGCTACAGTCTTATAATTATTATTTTAATGGTTGCATAATATCCCACAGACCGACCAAACTGGTTTACCTACCATTCAGGTAATAAATTGGATATATGGGCTGTTCCTAATTCTTTCCTGTTTTTTAATTAATACCGTTAGCATAAAATAATAGAAAATACTTATGTATTGGTCTCTGCCCCCAGTTCCTGGCACAGAACTCTTAAAACCCTTGTAAAGGTCCAAGTGATAAGAGCACTAGAAGAATCTTGGTATTTTAATAGTTGGTTTTTTGACCCTTCTTGACACAGAGCTCCTAAATCCCTTGGAATTTCCTGGTGATAAGAGTATCTTCTGTTCTAATGAGATGACTTTTGGTAGTCTCCTGGAGAGCTTCAAGATGGAGGCTGGTCACTCGAAAGACCAAGCCATGATTAGAAGCTTGGAACTTTTAGTCCCACACCCTCTCCAAATAATAGGAGAGGGGCTGGAGATTGAGTTAATGATCATCACACCTGCATGATGAAGCTTCCATAAAAATCCCAAAAGTATGGGTTTGGAGAGCTTCTAGGTTGGTGAACACATGTACATGCCAGGAGGGTAATGTAAGTCAACTCCATGGGGACAGAGCTCTTCATCTTGGGACCCATTGAAACCTTGTCGTATATATGTTTTTATCTGGTTCTCTATCCATACCCAGGGTTGTTAAGAACTGTGATTTGTAAATGCTTGGTCGGAACACAGGGGACAACCTGGAGCTTGTGATTCACATCTGAAGTGGAGGCAGTCTTGTGGCACTGAGCGCTTGTCGCATTTGACACTAACTCCAGGTAAACAGTGTCAGAATTGAATTGAGTCATAGGACATCCAGCTGGTCTAACACAGAATTGCTTGATGTGTGGAAAACCCACAGATCTGGTATCAGAATTGAAGTGTTGTGAGTGCAGTAATAATAGTGTGGGCATAAAGGAGAAACACAGGAGGGTTTTTACCAATTCAGCCAGTAATACTTTCACTCCATTTTTATGAATTTAGAATGTTGTCATAGGCTGAGGTTACAAAAATAAATTAATGATAAAGAATATACAAAAGGGTATAAATATTGATCTATATGCTAAATTTCTTTCAAAATAGCCATTTTTTAGAAAAAGTCTTGATTTTAATCAATTCTTATAAAAATTAAATTTTGCCATTTTAAAATTATTTTTATTCAATCGATTTATTTTTAATTTTAACTTGGCTTTCTTTGACTTGCACAGAGAATGAAAAAAAAATCCATATCTTTATATATTTTTCTACAAAGTTCTCTGAGCTCCATGGGGGCAGAAACTGTATCTTTCAGTTCTTAGTATTCCTCACAGAAAATAGCAGAAAGGGAACAGAATTTGGAGCCTTACAGGCCTGGGTCCAAGTACCTATTTGGCTACTTATTTGATACGTGACCTTGGGCAACTTATCCTCTCAGAGCCTCAGTTTTCTCTACTGTGAAACAGAATAATCAGATCTAATTCATGCGGACTCAATGTAAAATGACTGGCATATCCCAAGAACCTAGTAAATATTAGTTCTTATCCCACACGTTATATATAAGAAGCACAATTCCTTTTGTAGCATAAGCAAGCTCATGCCTCTTCTCGTTTGATGATTGAGTTCTTAGTGTTATCAAGTTGGGTACATTTTACAATATTTACTGAATATATCTTTATTTTCTACTATTTTAGGGGGTGTGGTTACTTTGATCCACAAATTTTTGAATTCTGTTTTATGAGGTCAAATATATATTTTTTGTTGTTTCTTCTGTTAGGGTGGAGACATTTGATGCAACAAATGTGTGAGGCAAAGTCACCATAAGAGGAAAACACATAAAGGTATGTATCTAATTATACATTAGTTGCACCTCACAAGGATATTGCCATTGTTGAAAATCTTTTTGAAAAGTTTTTAACAGAATTTCTGCCAAGTACTACCTTTATATAGACACACACACATGGCTTTTGGAATATAATACTAGAGGCTCAGATGGGTATCAATATGAAGAAATCCAACTTGATTTTTAAAAAATTCATTATAAAATGAGAAAACTTTTCTTATGTGATTCATAAAACAGCTCCTGGAAGCAATTCTAAATACAAGATGCAACTATAAAATTATTTTGACAGATTACAGGCTGATAATATAATCATCCAATAGGACAACTTTGAAAAGCACTATATATAAATTCTAGACATTCGCTATGAAAAGCAAGTGGTGTTTTTACTTTATATTCAGTCACAACTTGTAGGTCTTAAAGCAATAAACCTAGTGTCAAATGAATACCTTTTATAAAACTCAAGAAAAAGATGACCTTCTTTTGCATTGGAGATTTCTATCAGTACATCAATTACAAATTTCTAAAGTATCTATTAGTACTTCTTATACCATCTGGGATATACTTCAAGGGATAAAAGATACATATTTCCCCCAAAAGCTAATTGTGTCAGTTAATCATCAAAGAACTAATCATAAAACATATAATAGGCATAACTACACACTTATATCCAAAGAACTTCCCCTAAAGGCATAAAATAGAGGCTATATGATATAGCATTAGTAGTAAAAAAGACCAAGATAAAGGTAAAAAAAAAAAAAAGACCAAGAAAATAGCAAAGAATTTCAGCTGAAAATATGCTTTGTATGAATTAACGATGTGGCCACCAAAAAACACAACAACAACAAAACGAACAAACAAAAAAACACCCAAAACCCAAATAAGACCATATTAGTCTATGTTCCTAGGAGTACAGTATCACAAGCCAGGAATTGATAATCACTTCACTGTAGCTTGTCAGACCCTAAACTACAGCTTTCAATTCTGTGCAGAGCTCATTAAAGAGAATTATAAACAAATGGGATTGTGTTCTGCAGTGTGCAAAAAAGACAGTTTGAGGGACTCAAAACTCATGCCACTTGGAGCCTGGATAAGAAGAGCTGGGAGAGGCAAATGATGGTAATTTTGAGATATTTTAGCCCGTCATGTGGATAGGAGATTTGACTTCTTCCCTATGGTTCTAGGAAGCTAAATATAAACCAATGGTTACGAGATCAGACCAATATAGGTCAAAATTTTCCAAAGTTGACGGGGCTGCTTTCTAAGGTTATGAGTGCCCTATCATGTAGAAGTATTCAAGCACAGACAACAGGCATTTAAACACTAAGATCACTACTATTAAGCTAACTTCTCCTTCAAGTGGCTAATGCTGGTTAAAACCAGTGGTTCTCAAACAGTGTGCATCAGTATCCCCTGGATGGCTTCTGAATCTGGAAGCACAGATTCTAGACCCGCCCTCACAGTTTCTGACTCAGGAGATCTAGAGAGAGACTTGAGAATTTGCATTTTGTAACAAGTTCCCACTTGATGCTACTGGTCCAGAGAACCACTTTGAGAACCACTGGATTAAACAAAACACTTGGGAGGGATGCCTTAGCAATTCTAACCTGGCAGAAGAGTTTGGGCGAGGTGACTTTTCCTTCAGTCCTGCAGCAGTTATAACACATTCAACAGAAGACTGTGTGGTATGAATTATAAGGCCTATAGTAAAGGAATATGAGCAAGTACATTGAGGAGGGAAGGAATTAAACCAAAGCTTGAAGGGAAAGTAGAGCAAAATAGGTGAAAAAGAGGAGGAAGCACAAACTGATCAAATGTAACAGGGTTGAAGTTACATTTTTTAATATTAACTGATTGTTTTTCCAGAAATGTTGCATCCCCATCCTCCACACCCCACCCCCACCCCTGCTTCACCATTTCCTTCAGGCAGTCAGCCCGCTGGTATGCATGCCTTGCCTTGGGAAAGGTATGTAGCAAGAGAAAGAAAAGTCTCTTGTTTTTTGACTTTCACAAGTTTAGGCTCTTAATAGAAGGGGAAGGAGTCATGCCATGGAGAAAAGGACTAGGGTGAGTGAAAGCAAACTGTCTCCATTCTGGAGCTAGAGAATTATCCTCCAGCCTTGGGGGAAAGAGACAGGTGAGGACAGAGCGGAGAGAAGATTCCAAGGCATTATGGGCTTTTCACTTGATGCCTTGGCTCACCTTACACATCTAGGGCCTGGATACAGGGAAATGCTGTTTTTACTGAGATTGAGTTTCCATAACCCCTCAGAATCATGGCTTGAAATGGAAGTGGAACTATTAGAAAAATAGTCACATGAATTGCATACCTCATGGTCTGAGATGCACCTGCTACAGGAATATAATGTGCTCTTGGAATGAAGAGGAGGCTGGCCTGGCTGGGAAGAATGATCTGAGAAGAGAATGAGAAATTAGGGCGGGTAAACAAGATGAGACCAGAATATGACGGACTTTGATGCTTAGGTTTTAAGCTCCTGTGCTTAAAGCCAAAGCTATCTGGCCTGTAGGATCACCCTGAAGCCTGCCCAGATTTCTAGTACCCATTTCTCAACCTTTCTTTCCACAACTTAAGGACAAGCTAGCACTTTTAGCATACTTCACTAGGACACTAACAAATCCTTGACCCTTTGCTGAAATGTAAACTGAGAGGTCTCATCTCTTTACCATCCAAGAACTTGCCCTTCATTTAACACCTGGTAATACTTACCTGATGTGTTATAGAATTATTTTAGTCAACTATTACCTATCCATAGTCACAAAAGTTAGTTATAAATTAGCCTCTATATTTTTAAGTGGCTGATGTTCTTTTGGTTGATGTCAGATGAATTTTAAGTATTGGTGATCTTATTGGTTGGAAATAAATGAGTCTCATCTTCAAACAAAACATGCATTGGTTTTATATCTTCAAGGGAGTTCTCCCAATATCATTAGCTGGGTTTGGGTAAACCCAAAGATTTATCTGGATATCGTGTGAAAAAAATTCCTATGGTCATTAGTTTGTTAAACTTAATTTTCCAAAATCTACATACAAATGCCAGTACTTAACTAAAAAAGAAAAAAAAATCAATCTGATTTAAAAAGGGGCAAAGGACCTGAATAGACATTCCTCCAAAAAAGATACAAATTGGGAATGCAAGCTGGTACAGCCACTCTGGAAAACAGTATGGAGGTTCCTCAAAAAACTAAAAATAAAACTACCCTACGACCTAGCAACTGCATTACTAGGCATTTATCCAAGGGATATAGGTGTGCTGTTTCAAAGGGACACATGCACCCCCATGTTTATAGCAGCACTATCAACAATAGCCAAAGTATGGAAAGAGCCCAAATGTCCATCGATGGATGAATGGATAAAGAAGATGTGGTATATATATATATACAATGGAGTATTACTCGGCAATCAAAAAGAATGAAATCTTGCCATGTGCAACTACGTGGATGTAACAGGAGGGTATTATGCTAAGTGAAATTAGAGAAAGACAAAAATCATATTTCACTCATATGAGGACTTTATGAGACAAAACACATGAACATAAGGGAAGGGAAACAAAAATAATATAAAACCAGGGAGGGGGACAAAACAGAAGAGACTCATAAATACGGAGAACAAACAGAGTTACAGGAGGGGTTGTGGGAGGGGGGATGGGCTAAATGGGTAAGGGGCACTAAGATATCTACTCCTGAAATCATTGTTGCACTATATACTAACTAATTTGGATGTAAATTTTAAAAAATAAAAAATAAAACAAGTTAAAATTTTAAAAAGCTAAATAAAAAAAAGAGATACAAATGGCCACTAAGCAGGTGGAAAGATGTTCAACATCATTAATCATTAGGGAAATGCTTTGGATGTCAAAAACAAAACAAAACAAAACCAAAAACAGAGAAAAAACAACAACAAACAGGAAATAACAAGTATTGACAAGGCCATAGAGAAACTGGAATCTGTGTGTGCCCTTAATGGGAATGCAAACTAGTGCAGCCACTATAGAAAACAGTGTAGCGGTTTCTCAAAAAATTAAAAAAATAATTACCATATAATTCAGCAATTCCACTTGCAGGTTACCCAAAATAATTAAAGTCAGGAAATTGGTATTTGTATACCCATATGGCAGCATTATTCAAAAGAGCCAAAAGGTGGAAGCAACTCCTAACCATCAACAAATGAATAGATAAGCAAAATATGACATATGCATACAATGGAATATTTTCAGCTTTAAAAAGTAGGGAAGTTCTGACACATGCTACTTCATGGATGGACCTTGAGGAAATTATGCTAAGTGAAATAAGCCAGTCACAAAAACACAAATACTGTGTGAGTTCACTTATATGAGGTATCTCGAGTAGTCAAATTCATGGAGACAGAAAATCATTCGTTGCCAGGGGATGGAGAGAAGCTGAAAAGAGATCTGGAGATGGATGGTGGTGACTTTGCACAACAAAGTGTAAGTATTTTTTGTCACTGATCTGTAACCTAAAAAATGGTTAAGATGTTAAAATACACACATACTTCAGATGGCAATTGTTTTATTAGTGAGAATGGTTATGCTTGTAATACTGACTACTGGGTTGCATTTTGAATGGCGGGTTAGTTTCTTTGCTCATTTTTAACATTGGAATCGTCATTTGGGTATTAATTTTCAAATGTATGTATGTAACAAAGATAAAATCCATTATCATATTTTTTTTAAAAAAGCAATTGCTTAATTTAGACACTGATGTAGGCAGAAAGATTACTTAAGAATTGCAGACACTTACCAAAGATTGCTTCCCCAAATGTTAAATAGATTTTACCACAAGTTCAAACTTACAATGTTCTTCAGTTTAAAAATCAAAGATCTAGATTGTCTTCTTGCCTCTGGATTTAATTTGGCATGCTTTATAACATACTGGCTGATCTCAAAAGTGTTACTTTTTATATCTCTTGTAGCAGAATGAGAAAAATACTAACAGATTGGATATACATAGATTTATAACAATGGGCTTGCCTTATAGGACGTTAGGTGAGGTGACTTCCATCTCATTACTCTGATCCTAAAACTAGTATCCACTTTGAAAAATCCACTTTATCTTTTGTCTTCCCCTCTGTGCATGAAACATTTATTTATTTGGTTTCCTGAAAGTTAAGAACATTATTCTGAGAATTGGCACTTGCTGCCCAAAGTCATTCATTTACCAACTGCAAAGAGAGAAGCTCAGGAAGAAGGCAAGAGGAAGAAACAAAGGAAGGAAGGCTTAACAAAAGAGTTAAACACAATTTTCAAGATAAACTGAGAAAATTCATTTCTAAACTTCTGGCTTTGCTTCTGCAGGGTTTTCTAAAAAAATTTAATGTTTATTTTTGAGAGAGAGACAGACAGAGATGGAGACAGAGACAGTGTGAGCAGGGGATGGGCAGAGAGAGGGGAGACACAGAATCTGAAGCAGGCTCTAGGCTCTGAGCTGTCAGCACAGACCTCAACACAGGGCTCAAACCCATGAACCAAGGAGATCAAGACCAACCTGAAGTCAGAGGCTTAACTGACTGAGCCACTCAGGCGCCCCTAGTTTTGCAGTTTTAAAGTCTTTAAAACACTTATGCAGGAGGTAGAAGTTAGATTCAGTGCATTAAGAGGGTAAAGAGAAAGGCAAGAGAAGTTGGCAAAGAAAATGTAAAGCTTAAACAAACAGCGGCCCTTCCATGTTCCTGAAATAAATAAAACACAAGCCAACCCAGAATCTTGACCAGGCACATTGAGCCAAGGCAAGCATCAAAGCATACTCAGTGTCCTATACTTTCTGTGTACCTCTGATGAGGCCAGAGCACAGTGCTCTCCCCAAAATGATCTTAGATTCATAGCAGCAACACATGCAACCTTCCGTCAACAGAGCCATGAAAATAGCATTGGCCTTCATGTCCACTGGCCATGTCCTCAAAAAAAATCAACAAGAACTAAAAGCAAACAAGCACTGTGCCAAAAAAATTAAGTAACAGACTTTTGACACACTTCATGACTTTACACATTTGACATATTTTTAAGAAAGAAATCTATGCTTATTCATGAAAAATTGGTTCTTAACAATAAGAGATACATTTTAAAAAAAAAAAACTGGTGTATTCATTTCACAGAATATTTACAATATTTAAAAGACATAATGACATAGAAAGTTTTTAATATAATGTCAAAGACTGTACAAACTGATGAAAAATATTAAATTACGTATTTTTCAAAAGGTAAAATGACTATGAAATAAAGAAACACTTGTTAAAGATTTTTATTCAATTTGTTATCAATCATTAAATGAGGGAAGCAGGCAAATGTCTCAACCAATTCAAAGAAGACATTAAGGAGCCACAAATTTACATGGAATAAATGAATACTGAAATAAATTACAAATGGACACAAGACTGGCTTTTCCCTGGTGATGGGCGTCTGGGGTGGGTATCTTTCCAGCGTGCACAGGTCATTTGCAAGTCTATAGACAAGGATTATTTACATAATTAATTTGTCCATTATCCACAAAGTACAGAGTGGAAAAACAGCCCTAATCGTAGACAAAAGCTCATTTCCCTAAAGTAGTATTTCTCAGTTTTTTGTATTACTTTCCAAAGCAGACTTTTCAGACATTTTTACCTCATCCTCTCCCTACTACCAAACTAAATATCAAAGAATAAGATTTTGTTGAGTAAAACTGAACTTTTGAAAGCCACAAACCATTCTAATAACTAGGAATTTTTTAAATCCATAAAGAACCAATTTTTGCCTTGTTGGGGCAATTGAGAGCCCTTGCCTTATAGGACAATCCCCAGAGGTCCAGTATTCCTGAAAGGATATCTAGCAATCTCTTTGGGATGCCATTTTGTAAAACCACTATATGAAATATAGCTGCTACATGTATATATTATTATACACATACATTATCATACATATTATATATATATGAGCTTAAACGATAGTTTGTACAGGGGTCAGCAAACTATAGCCTATAGGCCAAATCTAACCTGCCTATTTTTGTAAGTTTTATTGGAACACAGCCACATGCATCATTTACAGATTGTCTTGTCTTCTTTGACTATGACTACTTTCACTCCACAAATGCAGAATCCAGTGGTTACGACACAGACTGTAAGGCCAGAAGGGCCTCAAATATTTACTATTTGTCTGTTTACAGAAAAAGTTGGCCACCTCTGGTTTATGCTAAGCTGCTTATAGTAATTATCTCTGGTTAACAGGATAATGAACTATTTTTTCTTTAAAAAATAATCTATATTTCCTAGAAAGGTTTTACTTGCTGATGGAACAAAAACTTCTAAAAATTATTTATTACGCATAGATTGTGTACAAAGCACTTCAGGAATGAAAAAATAAGACATGGTTCCTGCCTTTTAAAAAGCTTCTAATCTAACGTTGCTGAGGCAAATCGGTTGTGTCTGCTGTCAGAGGGCTGTTGTATATAGTTACTGAAATCGGCTAAAAACAGAAGTAGACAGGGACAGCTAGAGGGGGAAAAGGTATTATTAGTAAACATGAACTGGGTCAATGTAAATTTTAGGTTAAATTTTGGCCTTTGAAGACTTAAATATCAAGGGAAAAGCGTATTTAATAGTTCATCATGATGGAAGTATTTACTTCAAACGGTTGTAAGAATAAAGGAGGAAATGTGCTTGCTATAAACATTATCTTTCCATGCAAACTTTATACTCACTGAGGTCGTAAAATTTAAAGTTATTCTAAAAGCCACCGTGAGAATATATACAATATTTCAGGACTTAAGCTGCCGTGATTCACATAAATCTCTAAACTATTCCTATCCAGGTTTCAAGATATTGTAACTTAACAGAGCAATTCAAGTGAATATGTGGTATTCCATTCAGTTCATCCTTTCCAGCTCCCAGGAACTTCCTTCTCCAAGGACCCTATCCTTGAAAGTTCTTTCTAAAACCTGAATGTTAACATTGTAGTTCCCTCAGAGGCTGTTTATCATAATATAGGACTCTTGGGTACCTACAACCAGACTCAGGCAAACGATCTGCACACTGCTCAATTCCAAGTATTGGAGACTAGGGGCCCCCCAATCCCATATGTTTACTGAATAAGACCTTTACCTATTTGTAGGATAAACAGGTAACTTAATGAGTCTCTTAGAAGATTCAAAATGAAATTTTCTGTTCAAAATTTTCCAAGAAGTAACTCTATAGTTACTAACATTAAATTCAATTCAATAGTCATGTAAACACCTAACATCAGCCTTTCCCAATCATGTTATCATAGCATTATTGCGTTCCAATCCATCATGAGGTGTGTCTCCAGTAATCTGTCACTAATAAAGGTTAAAGTACTAAAGCTTGCAAATTATTTACTTTTTTCAGAAATTAAAACTGATTGAAGGTTATCTCTATAATAACCATCCCACTCACCTGCCTTTTAATATGTTGAAGAAAGAAGACATTAAGGCCAGCAACGTGGACACTCCCATAGGAGGTGTTCGGCTTGTGAACAACATCTGCCATTTATCTGTAGCATGCTGTAAAAATGGGTTTTAAACTTGTAGACAAAGGGAGAGAATCAATGGGGAAAGAGAAAAAAGGAGGAGGAGAATATAGAGGGGGATTGAGGGCAGTGGGAAGGATGGGAAGAAAAACAACAACTTGAGGAATGAGAAAGGAGGAGGGCCCCCAGGACAAAGAAAGAATGATCAGGAAACCAAGGGAGCAAAGTCTCAAAAAGGGGGTGTGGTGGGCAGTGTCAATTGCTGCTGAGAAATTAAGTAACACGGGTGATGTGAGGCAATTCAATGTCCCTGGAGACCTGAGTAGGGGCAGAAAGCTGACATTAGAACCTGAACTGAAGAGTTAAAAGAGAGGAAATAGAAAGAGCATCTATAGACTCTTCCTTACTGAAGCCTGGCCTTGCAGGCAAAGAGCAAGATAGGATGATGGTAGCTAGAGAGAACACTGAACAGAGGCAGACGTTTTTAAGGATTGGAGAGACCTGAGCATGTGTGTAGGCTCCAAACAATAAACAGGCATAAGTTGAAAATATCATGTAGAGAGGAAATAATTACTAGAACAAGGTTCTATTCCCATAAAGGACAGAATGAGATAGGATCATGAACAAGGATTGGTCTTGAACAGACAAAGGCACACTTTTCCCTCATAAACTGAAAGTCAGGAGGTCACAGTGAGTTTATTTAGAGGTCAACTTTTTGTGAAACAAAAAGCTAAGGCTCACAGCTCCCAGATCTGCTTTCTCAGTACAGGAAGGACACAGTCATCAGGAGAGAGGGAAGGGGCCAGGGTGGAACCTGGATAGCAGTAGTAGAAAGTAGATGAGGGGGATGAACAGAAACAGGTAAAATTACTGCTGGGGAGGAAGGGGTGGGCTCCCGAGTCCCCTGATTGACAGGAGAGAACCAGAAAGAAAAAAGAATCACAAGCACAATCCTAGGGAATGTACACATTTTCCAGAAGAAAGGGAGGAGGCCCCAGCAAAGACATCTGAGAGATAATGGACAGAATAGTGGGAGGAAAACTACATTGCTGTAGAAGCCATGGTAAGGAGCACTTAAAAGAAAGACCAAACAGGAAAAGATGAAGTTGATCAATGGAATCCAAAACTACAAACAGCTTTGGATGATAAATAAAAAAAAGAGCCATGGGGTGCCTGGCTGGCTCAGTCCAACTGGATGGTTAAGCATCTGACTCTTGGTTTTGGCTCAGGTCATGATCCCACAGTTAGTGATATTGAGCCCTGAGCTGGGCTCTGTGCTGACAGCATGGGGCCTGCTTGGGATTCTCTCCCTCTCAAAATAAATAACCATTTTAAAAAAAAGAAAATCCACTATATTTGGCAACAAGAAACTCACTAACAGCAGAGAGCTTTTCTATAATGGTAAAGATTAAATGTGATTTCATGGAGTAGTAGTAAAGACTTGAAGGCAGCTGTAGGAACACTTTTACCTTTCAAGAATTTTAGAAATTAATAAAGTGTGAGATTAATAAAGTTTGAGGAGATGGTGGTGTTTGGGGTATTTTTTTATATGAGAGAAAACTGAACATATATGTATGCCTGTATGTGTATACGTTTGTGTGTGTGTGTGTGTGTGTGTGTGTGTGTGTGTGTGTGTGTGTGTTCTGGGTACTACTGTAACTCAACAACTCCACTATTTAATAGGATCATTACAGGAATTAAATGAAAGCATGTTATGAACTGAAAAGTACCATAGTAATATTAGGTGTTTTCTCATTATACACAAATTGATTTCTTTTTAATTTTTTTTTTCAACGTTTATTTATTTTTGGGACAGAGAGAGACAGAGCATGAATGGGGGAGGCGCAGCGAGAGAGGGAGACACAGAATCGGAAACGGGCTCCAGGCTCCGAGCCATCAGCCCAGAGCCCGACGCGGGGCTCCAACTCACGGACCGCGAGATCGTGACCTGGCTGAAGTCGGACGCTCAACCGACTGCGCCACCCAGGCGCCCCAAATTCTGATTTTTTTAAATGTAAGACACATCCTTATGTTTCTGGCCATTGAAAATTCCATTCATGTTTTATATGAGTGTAGTCATGAATCAATGAACTTTATCTTCAGGGCTCTCTCCTTGTAGCTCCTAGAATTCTTGACAGCTCTGTAACGTGAAATCTCCAGACAAATTGAAACCAACAGTTGCCATCTTAGAAGTTTAAAGGACAAAAATGGAAAACTATGTTAAACTGATTTCTGTGGTTCTCATACACCTGCAGGTTATAGGGACAAAATACTGACTCTGGGGATTAGCTTGAGTTTTCTTTCTACTTTGGGATCTGTTGTTAATTTAATGAAACACATATTTCTGCCAGGCAAGACCCAGGTAAGGCTTAGGTCAAGTTATAAACCAAGGTTTTTATCATATCTGACAGCAGGAAAAACCATGTCTGAAAAATGTCATCATCAGAAAAAAAATTGTATGTTTTGCTTTGGGGTCTTTGGCTTGAGGTCTGCCTCCTATTTTAAAACCACTAAGGAGCCAAAAAGTTTGTCACTAAAAGCTAGTAATTAAATTGTGTGTGGGAAAAAATAAATAAAATCCAGTAATGAGATTACATTACACTGTATGATTTTGTCTGAATATTTTTGTGAGAGCGGATTCTCAAACCCTTGATATGAAATCAGTGGGCCTTTGGAACAGAACAATCTTCCTATTTTGCTGCTGTTTTATATATTTGAGAGCAAGTAATTGAACCTATATTTTCTCATGTATAAAATGGAAATAATAAGAATTATCTTATAAATCTGAACATTCACACCCTTGTTGGACACAGTAGACAATGAACATTTTATCCCTGTCTGCATGGAGTTTGGGAAATTCAAAAGGCAGTATTACTAGGATAGCACTGAACAACTTTGGCACTCAGACTTTAGCTATGGATTTGAAACAGAGAATCTGTGTAAAATCTAATTACAACCCAGGCCATGAAAAGATAAGACAGGACTTACAACAGACTCAATGTTAATCACATTAAGGAAAATGGGGACAAAATGGAAGTTGAAAGAAGTGAATGTTACTTTAATACATATTATCACTCCGAAAATACTTTGTGTTTTATAAATTTTGGAAGGGTTTTTCTAAATATTTTTAAATTAATTTAAATAGTTCATGTCTCTTTACACCTTTTAGTACAAATCAACATGTAGCTTATTAAGTCTGTATTTTAGGGAGCACAAAGAAAAATAACTTTTATGTAAACCCATATTAGTTTAAGTGAGGCTGTTTCAAATTGGAAGACTTACATAAAACTATCAAATGTAATATTTGGCTATCACAAATTCTCTCACGTCTAGTGAATTTCTTGGGCTGTCACACATCTACTCTGAGTGTAAAGATGCTTAGTCAGGAACAAGGACAACCTTCTATGCCAATCTTACATGAGAAGCCAACTGGCAGCAAATCTTCCAACCCATCATATGCTGCTGTCTGCTAAAGACCTGAACAGTGAGGTGAGCTCCTGGAAGAGCAATGAGTCACAGGCAATACCTGCCACATGCATTATCAAGGTAAATGCATGTCATGAGACAAGGCCCTGGAGACCTAAAATAGTCTGAGCCTGTCACTTAGTACCCAAAGTAATTACTCAAGAAATAGCTCTTTCTAAGGGGACAAATTACCCCATCAGCATAAAATGACACTCTTGTGAGACTGTTGGATAATGTCTTTAAAAAAAAAAATTCTGGGGCACCTGGGTGGTTCAGTTGGTTAAGTGTCCAACTTCAGCTCAGGTCATGATCTCATGGCTCGTGAGTTTGAGCTCCACATCAGGCTCTGTGCTGACAGCTCAGAGCCTGGAGCCTGCTTCGGATTCTGTGTCTCCCTCTTTCTCCCCACGCACACTCTGTCTCTGTCTCAAAAATAAATAAACATTAAAAATTTTTTTAATAGATAAACATTTAAAATTTTTTTAAAATTCCTGGTGGTCACCTTGACATGAAAATTATACATTAAAATCACACCAGTAAAAGGAGGTCAAGAATGGTTTTCTAAAATCTCTTCTCAGTTCCAATCTAGGTTTGAAGTCACTCCCACAGAAGGATCCCAGTAGAAACTGGTCAAGAGAATCCATAGGAATCAACTTCCCAGGAAACTAAAAAGTAAGTACCTTAGAAAGACCAGATGGCAGGGTTTTCATGGGAAGAGGCCAGATGAAGAAGCCCCACAGACCAGGTTCTCATGCACATGCCTGCTGAAGAGACACATCCTGTTGCAGAGCACGTGAAAGGAATGACTGAACACAAAACTTTAAACATAGGTCAGGATTAACTAAAGCCCAAGTTTGCCAGGTGTATTAGTTTCCTAGAACTGACATAACAAATTACCACAAACAGGTTTAAAATAGCATAAATGCATTACATAACAGCTCTGAAAGACATAAGTCTGAAATTAAAATGTCATCAGGGTTGGTTTCTTCTAGACGTTCTGAGGGAGAATCTGTTCTGTTTCCCTCTTAGCCCCTAGAGGTTGCAATAGTCCTTGGTGTTCCTAGGACTGGAGATGTATCACTGCAATCTCTGCCCCTACTGTCACATGGTGTTCTCTCCCCATCTGCGTCCCAATTTCCCTCTTCTTAGAAGGACACCAATCACTGAATTAGGTTCCATTCTAATAAAGTATGACCTCATCTTAACTTGATTACATCTGAAAAAACCCTTTCTAAATATTACATTCACCGATACTGGGGGTAAGGACTTGAACATACCTTTTTAAGAGACACAACTCAGCCCACGTCACCAGGTCTTTCAGAAGCAACCTGGCCATCTATTACCAATATGGTCTGGGACCTTGTGGCACGATGTAAAGAATTAGTATGTTTAAAAGCTCAAAGCAACCTTCAAAATCACCAAACCCAACTATCTTACTTTATAGATGATTAACATCTTTCTTTTTTTTTTTTTAACGTTTTTATTTTTGAGAGAGAGAGAGAGAGACACAGAGCACAAGCGGGGGAGGGGCAGAGAGAGAGGGAGACACAGAATCTGAAGCAGGCTCCAGGCTCTGAACTGTCAGCACAGAGCCCAACGTGGGGCTTGAACTCACAAACCGTAAGATCATGACCTGAGCCAAAGTCGGATGCTTAACTGACTGAACCACCCAGGCACCTCAGATGATTAACATCTTTCTAAAGCAGCAATTTACAACCAACTGTAATTTTCAGACCCAGGGTACAATCCAGTTGTGAAGTTTGAGGCAGTAAACTGTTATTAATAAAAAGCACTAAGCAGTAAACGTGATTCACTTTTCTTATATACAAGGATAGATTAAAGGCTGTGCCCATAATAATCTCACCCAAATTCACTTGCACTTCCTTCCTAGGAGAGAAGGTGGAGGGAGAAGGTACAGCTATAGCTAGAGGCTGTAGTCATCCATAACCCATAACCCATCAAATCTCTGCCTCCAAGGAAGTATGTGGAGCATCAGAATGTCATTCAGATGTGTAGCCCAGTACAAAGAAGGTTAAAGACCTCCATCCTATGGAGCTACTTCACCAAGTAAAGATTGTGTGATACACTTGTGCACTTCCCAGTTTCTAGGCACACACAGAATTGCAGCAGAGGGTTTTGAGGGCAATTTTACCCCACCCTTTGAATGGTCTTTATATATTATATTTCCTCTCTTACAGGTAGCAATCCCTGAGCCTGCTGCAAAAAGTAGAGAAACGGGGGAAGCAAGAGAAAGGAGATTTTGAGAGAAATACGCAAACGGCAGAGTACAACCTCAAGCCAGGAGGCTTAGCCAGGGCTGGCTGCAAAGGGGGGCAAAGAAAGTGTATAAAGGTAGAATCAGAGGGAAATCTTTCCCATGTGTTACTGAAGACCTATCTAGACACAAAATTATTGTCTTCAGTCCTCTCCCTTCCAGCAGGAGGATAAGAAAGGAGTGTAAGTTAGAAAGAGAAGGGGAGAGGACAAGAGAGACACAAGTATGTATTGGATACCTACCGTAGACCAAGAAACTTGCTAGATACAGAAAATATGCCTCATTGCATCTTCACATTCTAAAGCATTAGGTGTTATTCTCATTTCACAGATAAGGAAACTGAGGACCAATGTGTCTGAATACTTTGCCCATTGCCTCAGGGCTCATCCCTGATGGAACTACGATGAAATCTAGAAATCTCTGATCCAAGGCAGCTGTTTCCAAGAAGAAAAGTGGAAAGGAAGAAGGTCAAAGTCTTCATTTAAGGTTGTTTCTTGGAAACAGAAAATTTACATACTTTTGTATGTAAACATTTCTTGAGAGTAAAAAACAGAATAGATGAAAAAATGCGATGTGGATACTGCTTTTGATTAGCGTCTCGAATCTCTGTATAAGCAGCCAACAGAAAAGAAAAATGAGGAAAACTAGATAGATTAGTTTACTGGGGGGTAGGAATCTGAAAAACCATATGGGGCTTCACAGAATTTCAAGACTAAACAGTTTTAAAGTAGCATAACCAGGTAAGTGATGCGTTTTTTATTTTCACATTTCACTTTTATCCATCTTAAAATCAAGGCTACAGAGTCCTGATCCCAGCTGAAAACAGGGTCTGAGCTTTCAGCCGGAATGACCGTGATGTTACATCTTCTACACAGCACTGGCACACATGAGTGTCTGTCCATTTCAAACTAGAGGGCCCACAGTATTTTGCCACAGCATTATTCCCAAAGGACAGAAGATGGCTTAGAGGATCACTAAAGGTTCAGTCTGCAAAGTATGGACAACCGTAAATAGAAAAGAAAAACAATCCCATCTGTTATACTTGTTTTAGAGTGGGCCATCTGATTGGAGACAAATAGCTGTGTAGGTACAGTCCAAGTTTACTGGGTATGATGAAATCACCCTAAATAAAGCCATTTCTTCTGCTGTGACAGTTGTCATAAATACCTGATTAGAACGTAAGAGAAGTCTTTTTCAAAGTTGGCTTCCTTCAATGGGGTTGTTTGTTAAGGGTATTCTGATTATTATTAGTTCCTGTCATAAATCCTAACTGATGATTGATGCTGATAATTTGCCTAATACTGATTTTCCTACAAGTCCTAAATTGTGAATCTCATCAATCTAATCAATCCCCTGACTGTAGACCTGACTGCAATAAACTCACCCATAACAGATGACAAGCATGTCCCTAGGCCAGTGCACCAATGACATGACCAGCATTTCCCTGCCTTCGCTGTCATGAAGTTATTTCTCACCTAAACCCGTGCAAAGGGGCAAGTCATCCTTTGTCTTCTTTTCAGTTAATCTCCACCTCAGCGGTCACTCCCATTCTAGTCACCTATGCATTCATGGCTAATCTTGGATCTCAGACTTTTATTTAAAACTGTCGGGGCGCCTGGGTGGCGCAGTCGGTTAAGCGTCCGACTTCAGCCAGGTCACGATCTCGCGGTCCGTGAGTTCGAGCCCCGCGTCGGGCTCTGGGCTGATGGCTCAGAGCCTGGAGCCTGTTTCCGATTCTGTGTCTCCCTCTCTCTCTGCCCCTCCCCCGTTCATGCTCTGTCTCTCTCTGTCCCAAAAATAAATAAACGTTGAAAAAATAAATAAATAAAACTGTCTAGGTGCACATCTCTACATGGCAGTTCCACAAGCATCTCAGTAGAGTATAGCAGGGTGATTGGGGGCACATCCCCTAGACAGCCAGATCCGTTGGGATTTGGGTCCCAGCTCTGTCTATTGCTTGTAATGAAACTTCAGTTGCTAACTCCTCTCTAAGCTTCTATTCCCACATGTACAGGGAATATCTACTTCATTAGGTGGTTCTGAGGATTAATTTATAAAATATTCACACAGTACCCGGTTCACGGTAAGTGCTCCACAAATAAACATTATAAAATATAAAACTGAACTCATCATCTCCACCTATAAATCTGTGTCTTTCACTCAGTCTCATCCTCCTAAATTCATTCTCTCCATCTCTATTATTCCTATGGGTCACTTAGTTCCATTCATTTCTGTTCTTCTATCTTCTCTTTTAAATACTTTGTCTATATCAATTTAGATTCACAGCAAAATTGAGAGGGAGATACAGAGATTTCCCATATACTCCCTGACCTTGCACATGCACAGCATGCCCCATTA
This sequence comes from Leopardus geoffroyi, assembly GCF_018350155.1. Lineage (NCBI taxonomy): Eukaryota > Metazoa > Chordata > Mammalia > Carnivora > Felidae > Leopardus > Leopardus geoffroyi. The sequence goes on along the minus strand of NC_059338.1, from coordinate 46,504,487 downwards.
TCAACATCCCCAAAATGATACATTTGTTACCACTGGTGAACCTATACTGACATACCATAATCACTCAAGTCCATAGTTTACACCAGGGTTCACTGTTGTTTCTGTACATTCTATGTGTTTGGACAAATGAATAAAGACATGTATCTATCATTACAGTATAGAATATTTTCACTGCCCTAAAAGTGCTCTGTGCTTCACCTATTCATCCCTTCCTCTAGCAACCATTGATCTTTTTACTGTCTCCATAGTTTTGTCTTTTCCAGAATGCTGTAAGTTGGAACCATACAGTATGTACCCTTTTCAGATTGTCTACTTTCACTTAGTAATATACATTTAAACTTCCTTCATGTTTTTTCATGGATTAATAGCTCATATCTTTTTCACACTAAATAATATTCCACTGTCTGGATGTACCACAGTTTGTTTATCCATTCACTCACTGAAGGACATCTTACTTTCAAGTTTTAGCAATTAATGAATGGTGCTATACACATCCATGTGCAGGTTTCTGTGTGGACATGTTTTCATCTCCTTTGGGTAAATACCAATGAATGTGACTGGTAGATCATATGGGAAGAGTATGTTTATATTTATAAGAAACTGCCAAATTGTCTTCCAAAGTGTCTACACCATTTTGTATCCCTACCAGCAACAAAGGAGAGTTCCTGCTGCTCCATATCCTCCTTAGCAATGGGGATTGTCAGTGTTTCAAATTTTGGCCATTCTAATAGAAGTGTACTGGTATCTCTTTGCTGCCTTAATTTGCATTTCCCTGATGACAAGTGACATGGAACATCTTTTCATATGCTTATTTGCTATCTGTATATCTTCTTTGAGGTGTCATTTAAGGTCTATGGCCCATTTTTTAATGGGTTGTTTGTTTTCTCAATGTTCAGTCTTAAGAGTTCTTTGTACATTTGGGGTAACAGTTCTTTATCAAATGTGTCTTTTGCAAATATTTTCTCCCTGTCTGTGACTTGTCTTGTCATTCTCTTGATTTTCTTCTTTTTGTATAATATAGAAAAATAATATGAAATTACAATTTTTTCCTTAAATAAAGTTTGCAAATTGAACAGTGTAACATAGGAAAGACCTATTTGTAATAAAAGTTGAAGTAGAAAACAAGGTATATTGTCTAAGGGTTTAATTGCTGTAATTTGAAGCCTCAACTATAGAAAAGTAAAAAAAACTAAAGACTTTATTTCATTTTAGTTATAAGAAAAATTATCACAATTTTTTTAATACCTTGAGAAACATTCTCCCTAATGCCCTAGACATGGCCAGTGCCAAATTGTATAATGCATCATATGGCTTTGGAAGGGGTACTTAGGTAAAGTGTTCTGTGTAAATAGCAGTGTTGGAAGAATACAACAAAACAAAAAGCCATGGGAAAAAGATAAAGAACAATCTGTACCTTTGTCCTGCCCACATAAGCTCTGTGGCAAAGTAGCTAAAGGCATCCTTTCTAGATCCAGTCCTCACTCAGCCTCAAGGCAGAACAAGTTACTTCTCTGTGCCTGGGTTTCCTCATCTATAAAGTGAGGACAATAATAGTTAACTAGGGTTGTTTTGAGGGTGCAGTTAATAGGTAGAAAGCACTTAGAAGAGTTCCTGGTGCATAGTAAACACTCAATAATAATTAGCAATTACTTTTACAGTGCTGTTTGTGAGGATCAAATGAAACATTTTTAATCTTTGAAAGCTATACAAATTGATATTGTATGTCGATAATAAAGAAGAAAATAATATCTTCTTTAAATCAGATTATTTGATACTTGACAAGAAATTATGGGGCTCTTCTAAGATATTTGAGTTTAAACTCAGCTATAAAAATAAATACTGCTTTTTGAAATTCATGTAACAGCATTTTTTAATGTTTTATATCACATAACACATTATATTAGTCATGGTTTGTATAGACTCATTATTTTGGAATCTTGAAATCTTTCTAAATGCTCTCTAAATTCATCATATTTGAGTTAAAAAACAAATCACATTAGATTAGTAACAAGAATCCAGGGTTCGATCAAAACCCTAGGGGAGAAAGCAAGAAAAAAACCTCTCTGACCTCAGCTGCAGGAATTTCTTATTCGACATATCTCCAAAGGCAAGGGAATTAAAAGCAAAAATGAACTATTGGGACCTCATGAAGATAAAAAGCTTCTGCACTGCAAAGGAAACAATCAACAAAACTAAAAGGCAACAGACGGAATGGGAAAAGATATTTGCAAATGACATATCGGACAAAGGGCTAGTATCCAAATCTATAAAGAACTCACCAAACTCCACACCCGAAGAACAAATAATCCTGTGAAGAAATGGGCAGAAGACATAAATAGACACTTTTCTAAAGAAGACATACAGATGGCCGACAGGCACATGAAAAGATGCTCAATGTCACTCCTCGTCAGGGAAATACAAATCAAAACCACACTGAGATACCATCTCACGCTGGTCAGAGTGGCTAAAATGAGCAAATCAGGAGACTATAAATGCTGGAGAGGATGTGGAGAAACGGGAACCCTCTTGCACTGTTGGTGGGAATGCAAACTGGTGCAGCTGTTCTGGAAAACAGTATGGAGGTTCCTCAAAAAATTAAAAATAGATTCTACCCTATGACCCAGCATTAGCCCTGCTAGGAATTTATTTACCCAAGGGATACAGGAGTACTGATGCATAGGGTCACTTGTACCCCAATATTTATAGCAGCACTTTCAACAACAGCCAAATTATGGAAAGAGCCTAAATGTTCATCAACTGACAAATGGATAAAGAAGCTGTGATTTATATATACAATGGAATACTACTTGGCAATAAGAAAGAATGAAATCTGGCCATTTGTAGCAATGTGGATGGAACTGGAGAGTATTATGCTAAGTGAAATAAGTCAGGCAGAGAAAGACAGATACCATATGTTTTCACTCATATGCGGATCCTGAGAAACTTAACAGAAGACCATGGGGGAGGGGAGGGGGGAAAAAAGTTACAGAGAGGGAAGGAGGCAAACCATAAGAGACTCTTAAATACTGAGAACAAACTGAGGGTTGATGGGGGTGGGGGAGAGGGAAAAGTGGGTGATGAGCACTGAGGAGGGCACCTGTTGGGATAAGCACTGGGTGTTGTATGGAAACCAATTTGACAGTAAATTTTACATGTATATATATGTAAAATTCCAGTCTGCTATGAACACACTGAATGTCTTTAGGCAAATCATTCAGCTTCTCAAAGCCTCAGTCTCTGTACACATAAAATTACCAGGTAGAAGCAGATAATCTCTAAGGTCATATCCAATTATAAAATTCCGTAAGTGGTAGGTTAGGATAAACATCACTATCTTTGTTTTTTCTTGGGATAACTTTTAAAGGACTTGCCTTAAGTCATATGTTTGGAATTTTAAACAAGCAAAAATACCATTCTCTTGGCTCCCAGACTGGAACTTTCAGTGCATGAATCTCAAACTTTTCAAATCAAAATGCCATAGAATTCTTTTATTATCTAAAAATATTGAAAATGAAGACAATTAAAGAAAAGAAACTCTACAATTCTTAGCAAGCTGACACCACCTGAAGATACTTTTCAGTTTTGATCTCTCAGGCAAAATAATGCCTCTAGTAGCTTAATGGTAGCACAAATCAAAAACATTTCCAAAAGTAGAGAAAGCCAAGTCATCCTATTTATATAGCCTGAGACCAACAAACTACTTGTGCTGTCTCCCTGCACTGATCTCAACACAGCCCAATTTTAAGAAAACTATAGTGACCCCATCTGTACTCCACCAGTGTGCTAACACTGCCCAGCAAAGGACAGCAGGAGTAATAGGAGGTTGGCAGATAAGAGAAATAAACATTAAGCATTTTAAAGTCTCTTATTCTCTTATTGATTATGTTAACATCAGACAAAGCAGACTTTAAGATAAGGAATATTACTAGAGATAAAGAGGGATATTCCATATTGTTAAAAAATTCAATTCATTAACAACATATGATAACCATAAATGCATAAGCACCTAATAACAGAGCTTCAAGATACATGAAGCAAAAACTGACATGACTGAAGGGGAAAAGAGACAAATCCATAGGCAGAGACAGAATATATATTTTCCTTTCAGTCATGATATTAATGTATCAAACAGAGAAAAATCAATAAGGATAGTGAAGATTTAACAATACTAAAAACCAACTTGATATACTTGATTTTTATAAAACACAACCAACAACTGCATAAAATACTCTTTCTTCAAATGTGCATGGAATAAACATCTAGGTGGGCCATATGATAGGGCATAAATCAAATTTCAAAATTTTTTCAGAGAACTTAATTATACACAGTACTTCTTTGACTACAACAGAATTAAGTTAGAAATCAGTTACCAATAGATATTGGTAATTAACAAACCTACTTCTAAATAATCCATAAGTCAAAGCAACAATTTAAATTTAAATTAGAAAATACCTCAAACAAAATGCTAATGAAGTCAAAATTTGTGGGATGTAGCTAAAATTGTGTTTGGAGGGCAATTTCTAGCTTTGAATGTTTATGTTAAAAAAGAAGAAACAAATTTTAAAATAATGACCTAAACTTCCATATAAAGAAGATGGAAAAAGATGAGCTAATTAAACTTAAATTAATTAAAGAAAACATAAAAGAATGGAAAACAATGAAATGATAAATAGGGAATAGATAAAATTGAAAAGCCAAAACCTAGATCTTTAAAAAGATTTTTTTAAGTGATTAACTCTGTCAAGACTGATCAAGATAAAAAAAAAAAAAAAGGAAGAAAGAAAAGTCACAAGTTACCAATATCAGAATGGAATAAAGACATCACTATAGACCTTATAGACCTTAAGAGGATAAGGGAATATCATAAAAAAACTTTATGTCAATAAATTTTCCAACTTAGATGAAATGGGAAAAGTCCATTAAAAACACAAATTATGAAAAGTGACAGTAGAAGTAATTTAAAAATCTGGACATTCCTATAACTGTTAAAGATATTTAACTTTATGGGAACATTTAAACTTTTCCATCAAGAAGCCTCAAGGCTTAGATAATTTCATTAGTGATTTCTCTCAAACATTTAAGGAAGAACTAATAACAGTTCCATGCAAACTCAGAAAATAAAGGAGGAAGAAACTTCCTAAAGTGTTATATGAGGCCAGTATAAGCCTGATACCAAAACCTGACAAGAACATTTCAAGAAAAGAATATAAATATAAAAACTCTTAATAAAATATTAGTAAATTAAATCTAGTAATATATAAAAAGTATAACGCATCATGACCAATAATAGGCTCTTTCCTGTTAATGCAAGATTAGTCATTCAGTGCAATTTATTATAACAGTATCTCATTTAAAGCATAAAGTATGACAAAATTCAAACCCATAAATTGGGAAAACTGGGAATAGAAAGGGAACATCTTAAATCTGATAAAAATCATAAAAGTAAACTATGGTTTTCTTCCCTTTGCTCTCACCAACACTTTTAACACCAATTGTGTAGGTTTTTTCCCCACACCAACCAATGATCCGCTACCAGCCAGGTGTCCTACAATTCAATTCTGACACTATCTACCTGGACTTAGTGTTAAATCACACAAGTTAAGAGTTCAGACTCACAGATTTTACCAATTTCAGATGCCAGATGCAACTCTGGACCTCCTGTATCTGTAACTGAGCAGCTATAAGTTAGAAGTTCCCATGACCCTCTCCTCACAATCAATAATTTTCTGGAATGGCTCACAGAACTCAGAGACACATTTACATTTACCAGTTCATATAATAAAGGATATGATAAAGGATACAGATGAACAGCCAGATGAAGAGGTACACAAGGTGAGGTCTAGAAGTGTCCTCAGTTTAAGGAGCTTCTTTCCCTGTGGAGTTAAGATATACCATCCTCTCAGCACATGGATGTGCTCACTAATCCAGAGAGCCTCCAAACACTGTATTCTAGAGATTTTTGCGGAGGCTTCATCATATAGGCACAATGGAGTATTAATTGAATCCCTAACCACCGTCCTTTCCTTGGAGGATGGGAGAGGAGGCTTAAAACTTCCGAGCTACTAATCATGGGTTGGTCTTTCTGGTAAACAGACCCCATCCTAACGTTATCTGGATAATTATCCCACCAAGCATCACTTCTTTAGAACAAAAGACTATCACCCAGGAAATTCCTAGGGATTTAGGAACTCAGCGTTAGGAACTGGGGTCAAAGACAAAATATAGAACATAAGAAGCTCTTAGCATCCCTATCACTCAGGAGATTACAACGATTTTAAAAGCTCTATGAGAGGATTTGGTGGCAGATTATATAATAATAATATATCTTATTACTTACCAGAGCATCTATATAAAACACAGCTAACAGTATACTTAGCGGTGAAAGACTAACCTATTTCTCCTAAGATTAGAAACAATTTCTGCTAAGAATGGCTCTTCTATTTAAGTTTAAACTGGAAATCTTGGCCAGTGCAATGAAGCAAAAAAAAAAAAAAAAAAAAAACACACACACACACACATAAATGTTAGAAAATATTTAATTGTCTTTATTTGTAGATGGCTTCATTTTGCACATAGAAAATCCTAAGAAATCTATAAAGAAACAAATAGAATAGAAGATTTTGCAAGGTTTCAGGTTATAAGATTCATATAGCAAAATTAAAGTACTTATACTATCTGATTTCAAGGTTTAGTATAAGCCACAGTAACTAAGATGGTTTAATATTAGTGTATAGATATTCAAATAGATCAGAGGAATAAAATAGACCTCAAAATTTCCATGCTAGATGGAAAATTGATAGATGACAAAGGTGTCAATGCAAGTGAATGGGGAAAAAATGTCTTTTCAACATACGGTGCCAACAAAAACATGTATATCCATATGAAAAAGAGCAGTCTGGGGCACTTGGGTGGCTCAGTCAAGTGTCCAACTTCAGCTCAGGTCATGATCTCACAGTTCGTGAGTTCGAGCCCTGCGTCCAGCTCTGTGCTGACAGCTCGGAGTCTGAAGCCTGCTTCAGATTCTGTGTCTCCCTCTCCCTCTATCCCTCCCCTGCTCACACTCTGTCTTGCTCTCTCTCAAAAATAAAAACATTAAAAAAAAGAAAAAGAACAGTCTGAACTTCTTACACCATACAAAAATTTAGAAATTTACCATAAAACTTAAAACTATAAAGCTGCTAGAAGAAAATTTCAGACACTATCTTTATGACCTTGGGATAGGCAAAGATTTTTTAGACAAGTTTGATAAAAAGTGTTAATCATAAATGAAAAATAATCAAGCTGACTTCATCAAAATTAAAAACTTTTGTTCATCAAAAACACATTACGATAATGAATAAATAATGCAGAAACAGAAATATTTGTTACACCTGATAAAGGACTGGTATCCAGACTATAAAAACTACTATTATAAATTAATAATAAAGACAACCCAATTTTTTAAATAGGCAAAACTTGAAAATATATTTTAAAAAAGAAGCACATGAAAAGTGCTCGACAGTATTAATCATCAGGGAAATTCAAATTAGAACCACAAGATACTACCACATACGACTCAAATTGCTAAAGTTTAAAAACTTACAATATAAATATTGGGACAGATAGGAAACAAATTGGAACTCTCCTATTTCTGGTGGGAGAGAAAAAATGCAGCAACCATTTCAGACAATCACTTTTTTGTTTCTTTATAAGTTATACATATCCCTACTCTATGACTCAAATTTCCTGCTCCAAGGCACTTACCCAGGAAAAGTGAAAACATGTCTACACGAAGACTTTTACAAGAACATTCATAGCAGTTTTATTCATAATAGCCCAAAACTGGAAACTAAAATGTCTATCAATGAAAGAATGGTCAAATTGTGATATAATCATAAAATGGAAAGCTGCACAGTAATATTAAAAAAAAAAAAGAGCTACTGATACCCATATCAACATGAATCTCAAATTTCAAAAACATTTTGCTGAGTAAAAGAATCTAGATGCAAGAGGACATTTATTCTATTTGTAGAAGGCTCAAGAATAGACTGAACTATGGTAACAGAGATCAGAACAACAGTCGGTCTGGGGAGGAAGAGAAAGGGGGCTCAGTGCAAAGGTACATAAAGCAATCTCACAAATTGTGGAAATGTTCTCCATCTTTATTAGGATGTTGGTCACATAGGTACATCCATTTGTCAAACCTATCAAAATGTATCATTAAGATCTGTGCACTTTATACATTAACAAATAAAAATCCAGCATTTTCAAATACCTGAATCTATGTTAACTGTAAGGTGGGTATGTCCTGTTTTTAAGAAAAAAAAAATAGCTAAATTGTGTTGTGATTAGTCAGAGTACAAGATGATTTTCACTCTGGACACTCGTTTGAGAGGTCCTCTAGATAATAAGATCCTTTATTACACTGAAAATGATGAGGTGTACAAATATATAGTTTAAAATAGCTTTTTAGGAACATATATGCTGCATAGAACTCAGCTCAAAAATTAGAAAATGTCATAGCCATCTTGGTTCCAAAGAATCTCACAGGCATTGGACCCAATAATCTCAGAAGCATAGGTAACTTGAGATCATTTTCCAAGGAAATAGTCCTTATTATAGGTGAGCTACCTATGTGAGTGCTCTTAGCACACAAGGAAAACACAGGTTTCAGAGAATTAAAAAAGCTGTAAGAAACTTTTGCACTCACAAGTCAATCTAGCTACGTATGACATTTTCCTGCATGGGCAAGCATCTTCAGTTTCATCTTGACATATCTACTGCTATCTTCTTAAAAGCTGATTTTGCACATGAAAAATTGCCATTTCACATATAGCAAAACACTTAAAATCTCCCTCACACGTACAAAAAAGTCATATGTCTCTGGAAAACTGGTTATATTTTTATCATTACTGAGAACTGGTTAAAATTAAGTTACATAGTTTATACGAGCCTTACATATTATCTTATTAACTAGCTATTGGTAATATGACCTACACATGATAAATAGTATAACCAAGATGTTTCCAATCACTTGCTTTCTCAATGACCTCACCATGTAAAGTCTAATCATATCATAATTTACATGAAAATAGAAAACAGAGGGTCAAAAACGTAGTCAGGACTGTGCTACTTGGGATAATGCCTTTTCTCCTTGGTAACAGACACCAGTTCGATCCTACCAGTGGCTTTCCATTCCACAAATCAGTGAACTACAAGGATCTCTTTCTTAGAATCAGCATAACTTATCACTGCCATGGCTGATGTCAGACCTTGTGGCCAGGGTTGGGCAAAAAGGAAAACAAACCCAACAGATCCAAGAATGTGCTGGTCTCAATGGGCTGGGTTTGGTCAAGCAAAAAGATTCGTGCTGCTGCTCTCAGCAACAACTTGATCATTCGCTCCATACTTAGCTAATACTAACTGGGTGACAGAGGTAGTAGTTTAATCTCATTGAAACGGGACACTACATTGAAAAATTATACTATTTGTTAATGGATACATTTGGTATATTCCTGGTCCATTTGGGGCCATATCCAACTTAGTTATTTTTTTTTTTAATTTTTTTTTTCAACGTTTATTTATTTTTGGGACAGAGAGAGACAGAGCATGAACAGGGGAGGGGCAGAGAGAGAGGGAGACACAGAATCGGAAACAGGCTCCAGGCTCTGAGCCATCAGCCCAGAGCCTGACGCGGGGCTCGAACTCACGGACCGCGAGATCGTGACCTGGCTGAAGTCGGACGCTTAACCGACTGCGCCACCCAGGCGCCCCCCAACTTAGTTATTAAAGAACTTGGAGATGCTTTGTAAAAAATGTCACACTTAAAAGCAATCTTGCCTATTTTGCTTAAACTCTAAAAAAAAGTTATAGAATTTCTTTAGAACATTCTAGAATATAGTGGGCTATTAAAATGTATTTGTTGACTGAATGAATGAATGAATGGTATGGGGCTCTAGTATACTATTGCGCAACTCTAATATTTATGCATAAAGTTAAGCATTACTTATTGGCTTAATTTGAATAGGTATAGTTACATAAAATAATAAGAATAGCTTGTAATCAAGTATCCACTGCAGAGCTGGTAGAGCAGGGATACTATTTTGAAAATACTATACTGGTATACTGGACTTGTGGCTCCTCACCCAGTAAAACCAAGAGGCTTTAACACTTTCAGAGAAGGGATAAAGAACAAAGAAGTTATTGTTCAACTTTAACTTGCAAATTGTATTTGTTAGCTCCATTTTTAGTTTTGATCTGCAGGTTTTGTTAAGAAATAATGGAAATTGTGGCACAAAAACAGACACTCAGATCAATGGAACAGAATAGAGAACCCAGAAATGGACCCACAAACGTATGGCCAACTAATCTTTGACAAAGCAGGAAAGAATATCCAATGGAAAAAAGACAGTCTCTTCAGCAAGTGGTGCTGGGAAAACTGGACAGCAACATGCAGGAAAGTGAACTTGGACCACTTTCTTACACCAGACACAAAAATAAACTCAAAATGGATGAAAGACCTAAATATAAGACAGGAAGCCATCAAAATTCTTGAAGAGAAAGCAGGCAAAAACCTCTTTGACCTTGGCTGCAGCAACTTCTTACTCAACATGTCTCTGGAGGCAAGGGAAACAAAAGCAAAAATGAACTACTGGGACCTCATCAAAATAAAAAGCTTCTGCACAGCGAAGGAAACAATCAGCAAAACTAAAAGGCAAGCGACAGAATGGGAGAAGATATTTGCAAACGACATATCAGATAAAGATATCCAATACCTATAAAGAACTTACCAAACTCAACACCCCAAAAAACAAATAGTCCAGTGAAGAAATGGGCAAAATACATGAATAGTCACTTCTCCAAAGAACACATCCAGATGGCCAACCGACACATGAAAAAATGCTCGACATTACTCATCATCAGGGAAATACAAATCAAAACCACAGTGAGATACCACCTCACACCTGTCAGAATGGCTTACATTAACAACTCAGGCAACAACAGATGTTGGCAAGGATGTGGAGACAGAGGATCTCTTTTGCACTGCTGGTGGGAATGCAAACTGCTGCAGCCACTCTGGAAAACAATATTAAGGTTCCTCAAAAAATTAAAAATAGAACTATCCTGTGACCCAGCAATTGCACTACTAGGTATTTATCCAAGGGATACAGGTATGCCGTTTCAAATAGACACATGCACCCCCATGTTTATAGCAGCACTATCAATAATACCCAAAGTATGGAAAAACCCAAATGTCCATCAATGGATGAATGGATAAAGAAGATGTTGTGTGTGTGTGTGTGTGTGTGTGTGTGTGTGTGTATAAATACAATGGAGTATTACTCAGCAATCAAAAAGAATGAAATCTTGCCATTTGCAACTACGTGGATGGAACTAGAGGGTATTACGCTAACCGAAATTAGAGAAAGACAAATATCATATGACTTCACTCATATGAGGACTTTAATACACAGAATAGATGAACACAAGGGAAGGGAAGCAAAAATAATATAAAAACAGGGAAGGGGACAAAGCATAAGTGACTCAAGTATGGAGAACAGAGGGTTACTGGAGGGAGTGTGGGAAGGGGGATGGGCTAAATGGGTAAGGAGCATTAAGGAATCTACTCCTGAAATCATTGTTGCACTATATGCTAACTAACTTCGATATAAATTTAAAAAAGAAAAGAAAAAGAATAAAACTAACTAACTAAAAATCATATGACAAGCAGCCAGCACAGCATATAGGTGCTAGACACATGTTTGTTGCATTCAATAAACTTCTGGCAAGAGAAAGAAAGAAAGGAAAGAAAAGAAAAGAAAGGAAACTCAAAAGGCTTTTCTTAAAATACTAAGAACCAGAGCCTGAAAGAATGCAGAGAAATGAAGCTAGAAAGAACTCAGGACATGATAAAACTCTCAACTCAAAGGAAGGAGAAAAAAATACCTTTTAGTCACTGAGGGAGCTAGAGATGACAGGAGACAGTGAGGAAAAAATGAAGGAGTTCAGACTCAGGTATCCGGACTGTCCTCCAAGGGTCAAAACCCTGGGTGGGGATGCAAATGGGAATAGAAACACCCAAACAGACCTAGAGGAATCCAAGTATGGGGGGACTCATTCCTCATTTCTCAAAAACTTTTTAGGGGAGCCTCGGTGGCTCAGTCAGGTGAATGTCCAACTTCAGCTCAGGTCATAACCTCACTCATGGGTTTGAACCCCGTGTCAGGCTCTGTGCTGACGGCTTGGAGCCTGGAGCCTGCTTCGGATTCTGTCTCCCTTTCTCTCTCTGCCCCATCCCCTGCTCATGTTCTGTCTCTCTCTCTCAGAATAAATGAACATTAAAAATTTTTTTAAAAAATAGAATAACTTTTTTAAAATGCCAACTCCTTAAAGAAGAGTAGCATTTTACATGCCAATTCAACATGATGCTGGGTTAATAGTGTAGGAACAGTGTAGGATGGTATCTCACACCATAATATATAGAAAGCAAAAAGATGGAATTCCTGGGAATCCCAGGAAAACTGAAGCCAAGCAGCCTGGGGTTAGGATGAAGGGTCACAGTGAGCAGGGACTCCATGTCTAGAGGCTGTGATAGGACTCCCATTCTTCAGGGGAAGATAACAGTTGATGTCCCAAAGCAGGCAGGATCAGCCATACCTCAGTGACACCTAGGCGCAAGATGTGACCAGTCACACCCGTCAGGCATCAGAGAAGACAAGGAGACAGCCCAAGTGCCATCCTGCCACCATGATAATCTAATTGTCCTTGTATCCAGTCATATTGGGGAAGGAAACGGGGGGGGCAGTGCCCCATGACAGAGAGGAGACAGCTTCATAAGGAGTTTCAATTTTAAACCGATTGCTTTTATATTTAAAAGACACTATTTAAATTCCCTCTTACTAGTAATTTTTAGTTTCCCTCCCACAACCCACACCCCTACCACCATCAGCAGAAATAAGAGTTTAAAAACTAGATTAGATCAGTTATATAAAAATAATTTTAAGTTCCTTTCTTTGTATGCCTGAGTTACATTAAAATAATAATAATTAATGATGGCTATTATTATATACCAGGCACTAAGCTCACTACAACTGTTAACTCGTGTGTTAATGACAACTATTCTATGAAGTAGGTACTATTCTTATACCCATTCTACAAATGAGAAAATTGAAACACAAAATCACACAGCTATTAAGTGACAGGACCTGAACTCACACCAGGCAACTGGCACCAGAATCAGGACTCTTCACTCCTTTGGTAAACTGCAGGTACTTCTGAGCAAATTCGACTTTGCAAATTAGCAAGCAGTACAGCTGGGATTCAAGATGACCTAGCTACAATCATAAGCTCTGTTCACCACACTACTGCTTTTTTTCCTTTTCCCCTTCTTCTGATAACAGAACCACTTTTCCTTTGGGTACCTGCACCTTTCCACAAGAGGCTGTGTCTGTCAAGGATCCCCACCCAAACCAGCTGATCAGTGAACCTCCCTACTCACCATAAGGAGTACAGCAAAGGACCCAAGCCAGGCCAATTACAATCTCTCCTCTTCTGGGATTATAGGTGCCATGGTAGATGTTACTCATTCTTTTTAGTAACCAACATATGCATCACTTTCTTATATGAGGACTCCACCATCTTGAAAGCAGATCAGAGAAGCCAAATATACCAGATACTCACTTTTCTAACCTCCTTTGCAACTATGGTGTCAGCATAAATGCCAAGCCAGGGTAATCAGAAATATAGTCTCCAGATTTTTTGTTTTGTTTTGTTTTCTGTTTGTTTATTTATTTATTTTTTTTTTAGAAAAAAAATAAATAAAGGGGGGGATAAGGGCATAGGGAGAGAGGGAGGGAGAGAGAATCTTAAGCAGGCTTCATGGAGCCTGACATGGGGCTCGATCTCACAACTGTGAGATCATGACCTGAGCCCAAACCAAGATTTGGATGATCAACTGACTGAGCCACCCAGGTGCCCCTAGACTCCAGCTTTTGATTAGAAGTTAATGACCTAAAGAAGTGGAGACTGGACACAATCTATTTCTAGAGAGGATGATACATGACAGCATCTACATCCAATTTCCTGAGAGGTTGCAATTGTAGCAACAGTGTTTGAGGCCTAGGGTCCAGTGTTGCTGTCAACAATACAATGCCCCCAAGGGGCCCACCGCAGGTCAGTGAAGCTTGTCTGCAGGAAGACTGGGTTATAGCTTCTGATAGGGAGCCTCTGGGGCTTGCCTTGCAGCCCTCCTGGAGGTTCTGTGAGCTACTTGATAAATCTCTTTTCAACGTTTATTTATTTTTGGGACAGAGAGAGACAGAGCATGAACGGGGGAGGGGCAGAGAGAGAGGGAGACACAGAATCGGAAACAGGCTCCAGGCTCTGAGCCATCAGCCCAGAGCCTGATGCGGGGCTCGAACTCACGGACCGCGAGATCGTGACCTGGCTGAAGTCGGACGCTTAACCGACTGCGCCACCCAGGCGCCCCGATAAATCTCTTTTAATAAGTCTTTACTACTTAAAATAACCATTTAGTTTCTTGTGCTTAAAACTCGGAATCAGGGGCACCTGGGTGGCTCAGTCGGTTAAGTGTCTGACTTCATCTCAGGTCATGATCTCACAGTTTGGTGGGTTCGAGCTCCACATCGAGCTGTCTGCTGTCCGCACAGAGTGAGCTTCAGATCCTCTGTCCCCCTCTCTCTCTGCCCTCCCCCCTGTTCATTCTCGCTCTGTCTCTCTCTCCCTCCCTTCCTCTCTCTCTCTCAAAATAAATAAACTTAAAAAAAAAAAACAAAAGTAGGAATCAGCTTTAGTGTTTAGCTGCTATAATAGGCTAACACAAATATTGTGGCTTAAGACAACTCAGAATTACTCTGTTATAGTTCTGGAAGTCAAAAGCCTTAACATCAGGGTATTAATAGGGCTGCATTCCTTTCTGGAGGCTCTAGAGAATAATCCATTTCCTTGCCTGCTTGTGGCTGAATACGATCACTTGGTATTAATGGTGTGGCAAATAAAAGGCTGATTTGAGGCACTATAAGAAAGGTACTCTCCTAATCCAATTCTCTGATCTGAAATCACAGACCTGGAAAGTACAGAAAGGCACCTTTGAGGGAAAAACTTGCAACCACATAAAAGTATTGCTTATCCTCCTTCTAGCTTTTCTTATGGAAAATACAGGAAGTATGGCCATTTGACAAGATTAACCATGCACTGGAGAAAGGAAAATATCCAGTACTTTGAATCTTTATTGACATTGACTCTAAAATATGCTAACTCCTAGAGACCCATCCTGTGGTACACCATTCATGGTTAGGGATTATAATATCAGAGACGCCCACCTACTCATAGGCCCAATGTAACCATAAACCTATCATGTGATTATATTCCAAGTCGAGTGTATAGTTGGAATATGTAGACCCAAAAGTAGGCAGAATTTACCATTCGTTCTCTGAACTGTGGAGTGATAGAAATGGATAAGTAAAAGCTCTTTGACCACCCAACTGCTAATAATACAAAGACTAGTTCCACCAGCAAAGATGAAAGATGGAGGGGTGGTGATTCTTACCACATTTCCATTTACCTTATCTTTTTGAAAAAAATTTTTAAATTTTATTTGAGAGAGAGAGAGAGAGAGCGCATGCACATGGAAGAGGGAGAGAGAGAAAGAATCTTAAACAGTCTCCACACTCAGCATGGAGCCCAACACAGGGCTTAATCCCACCATCCTGGCATCATGGCCTGACCCAAAATTAAGAGTCGGAAGCTCAACCAACTGAGCCACCCAGGTGCCCCCATTTACCTTACCTTTTCATCACTGTAGCAGAAAGATCTTACAGAATAACAGTGGATTATTATAAACTTAACCAAATAGCATCTCTTACTTTACCTCTCTTCTAGAGGTAGTATGTTGCTTAAGCAAATCAACATGGTCCTTAGAACCTAATATACAGCTATTAATCAAGAAAATGTTTTTTCCTTCAGTATGCAGACACCAAAATCCCTATCTTCATGTTTCTTTACTCATGTCAATTTCCTGGATCTGTGCTAAAATCTAGTCAATGGATCCCTTAATAACACCATGTCACCTCCATATGACAAAAAGAAGTATGTTATAACAGATACCTTGCTAAGACAGTGTATATAAAAAGAAAGAAGAAAATCCAAGATGATGTCAGGATCTGAAACTTCAATAAAGTTTCTGGGAGTTCACTGATTTGGACAAGCTGAAATAGCATGCCCAAAGTGCAGGTAAAGTTACTAGCCTTGTATCCCTCCTCACCTAAAAAAAAAAAAAAAAAAAAAAAAAAAAAAAGCAAAAGATTTTCATGGCTCTCTTCTGGAATTGGAAGGCAACATTCCCATAAGCATATTTTTTTTGACCCACTGATTGGACCTAAAAAGCTGCTCCTTTGAGGAGTGGCACAAATCAATAGAGAATTTTCTATCTGGTATGAACCATTGTTCAAGCAGCTCCATTACATGGCTTTTATGAGTCATCAGATCCAAAGTGTTTAAAATATCAAATGAGGCAAATACAGATGCTGAATAGAGTCCATGGCAAATCCTGATGTAAGAGTCATGTGGCAGCCCTTAGGGGTTTGGCTGAAGGCTATGCCCTTTTCAGCAAGTCATTATTTCCCTTGAGAGAAACACCTTGCTGCTGAACTCTGACAGAGACTAATTGTCAAATCACGGGACACCAGATGACCACTGTGACTGGGTTATCTCATCTGCCTCACCACAAATTGAGTACACCCTGGAGCATATTATCATCAAGTCGAAGTGTTTTTCTATAGGCTTCAAAGCACAAATACAGTCTAAAAGCATAAATTGCATGAGCAAGTGGTTCATACTTCCAGCATGCCTACGTCTGACCTAATGCCGGCCCTCTTCAGCTCATACTCAGGATTCTGGAGAGTGGTCTGTGAATAACTGACTATTGATTAATTGCTAGGGAGAGTGAACTTTACATCACTGGTTGTTAGATTTTTTTTTCTGATGTACAGTTATTTTCATCAGTCACATCCTTTTGAGTTCTTGCCTTCAAGCTTTACTAGGGCAGCTCCAGAGAGCAGCCTTTACTCAAGTCCAATTTATCTCCATAATTAAAGTGGTAACTTTCCAAGTATTCTGCTCTATGAAATCTTTGTGCCCTAGCTGGTAACAAAACGAATATTTGCCAGTCCTGTGTGCTCCAAATATTGTTCTGCCCATCCTTCTAGCAGTCACTTCCCTGGCCTCAGACAGTTTCCTCTCACATGTGTGCAGATCACTTTTTAGCCAAAGACTCAAGGGGATCCCCCTAGAGATCTCTGGAGTTCTCTCTTTATGGAGTTCTGTCTCCTCAGTACTCCTCTCTGAAAAATCTGGCAGCCTTGACATTCCCCAATGTCTGATCTTCATCTCTTCAATTCAGCAAGACTAGCAGAGACATCCCCCGGCCCCAGCCACATTTCCTATAGATAGTGACTCTAGATAGTACTCATCTTGTTAATTTCCTTTCTTTCAGTCCTACACTGTTTGTTGTCCAATGCTTGAAAAACATTATTTTGTAGAATTTCTTGGGTACTTTCCAGTTAATGTAGTTGGTAATCCAAACTCTGTAACTCCATCCTGGCTGAAGCAGAAGTCTACAGCATCATTCTTAATGAGGGCCTTAGAATTCCACTGAATGGATGTATGATCTGGGCTACAGGTATTTGATAGGAAAACCACACCTTGTTCACCACTGTACCCAAAGATTCTGAGGAATGATGGAATTTGGCATATAACAGGACTGGATAAACATGTATTTACTGAATAAATTAATATTGAGACTATGTGTCTTTATTTCTTAGTATAAAAAGTGCTGAATGAACATTTTTGTTGCTAACCTCTACTGGAGTCCTACCATAATAATTATTTATTTAGGATATATTTCTCTAAGTATAAATACTGGCTCAAAGAAAAGGCAGATTTTAAGGCATTAATGTTTACTTCCAAATTGACCAAATGGAATCAATTTACATCCCCACTGGCCAATAAACTTTTAATGAATACTTATTTCTCTATATCCTTGATAAAACTGGATATTTCATTTTTAAAAATCTTAATTTCATAGGTTTGAGAGGTTAATTTTAGTAGTTATTTTTATTTATTTGATTACTATTTAGGTGATCATTTTTACAATTTGTTTTCATTTGTAATCCTGAGTGATTGTCTACTACTCAAAAGTTCTGTGAGTTTTGGTGGGGGGAGGCACCTGGGTGGTTCAGTGGGTTAAGTTTCTGACTCTTGTTTTTGGCTCACATAATGATCTCGTGGTTTGTGAGTTCTAGCTCCTCACTGACAGTGGTGAGCCTGCTTGGGATTCTTTCTCTCTTCCTATCTCTCTGCCCCTCCCATGCTCCTGCTCGCTCTCTCTCTGCCCCCCCCCCCAAAACAAATAAATAAACTTAAAAAAAGCTTTGTGATTAAAAAAAAATTGTTTAATGTTTATTCATTTTTAAGAGGGGGCGTATGAGTGGGCGAGGGGCAGAGGGAGAGGGAGACACAGAAACAAAAGCAGACTCCAGACTCCAAGCTGTCAGCATGGACCCCGATGTGGGGCTGGAATCCACAAACCACGAGATCATGACCTGAGCCAAAGTTAGCCACTTAACCGACTGAGCTACCCAGACGCCCCATGATTTTTTTAATTAACAAAATAGACTGTGGGAATTCTTAACCCCTATAACAATCATCCTGTATTCAGTGCAATGTCCAAAGATTAGAGAGATATTCACTTTTAATCATTGTTTTTCTATCATCATGTTTAAGTCAGTCCAAAACCAAAGAGCTCATTTGGCACTCCAAACAATGGACAATATGTTCAAAGGATCCAGCAGTCTGGTAGAATCAAACAGCAAAAAGTCAAAGAAAAGAACTACAATTAAAAGCACTTTTAAAGGGTCAAAATCTCATTAATGTTTTACCAAGCAGATGGCATTAAATAAGTAACCAAAGATACATGCTCATTATTATTGTCCCCACCATTATTCCTTTGATATAAATGGCTCAGTAGAGGTGAGGCACTTACCCAGATAATGAGATTCAATAATTAACGTGGTACCTAGTCTCTCTTCCTACAAAAACACTCAGTGGGGTCAACAAAGGAAGATACATACTATTCAAGAGAAAAAGGAATATTCTCATCTTATAAAGTAGGTAATTTACCCCAACATTATAATTGCATAAACATTGGAAATTTCCAATATTATAGTAAATGGTTAACTAAATTATGGGACCATGTCTCACTACAGAAATATGCTGCCATTAAAAATGTTTCTAAAAAAAATGTTAGTATCATGGGAAATTGTCTATGATATAATGTCAAAATTTTTTGAAGAAACTGCATATGCACTAAAATTACAATCATGTAAAATATATTTATTATAACATATGCATAAAGGACTAGAAGATACACTAAAATATCTATGCCTTTGTAGTAAGATAATAAATGGTTGATTTTTCTTTTTTCTTTTTCCTTTCACAATGACAACATATTATTTTTTTTACCCTGATAAAAACAACACCAGAGGCCACTTTTTAAAAAGGAGAGATACATACCATGCTGATAACAATAGTCACTCCTAGGGAGAGCAGTGAGACTGAGGTAAGTATTTTCTCTCGCTCTCCCTGTCTTTCTCTTTCTTTCCTCAACAGATGAAGTAACTAAAGTTTCAAGAAATATCTTGACTTTGGGAAATTTACATGGAAGTGAGAGAAAATCCCAGATGTTCAATGAAAGCACCAAATGAAAGCACACTGAAAGCATGAAACTCACAGTAATATATCAGACTTTAGCAAGCCTTGTTAAAAGGTCCATAGTGGACAGCTCTCTGCCACACCACCACTGGGCAGACATTAGCTCACTCAGGCTCACTCAGAACAAACTAGGGACTGTCACTTCTCTTCACATTAACCCCCCCCCCCCCACCTACTTACTGACATGTGCTTTTGTTATCATAGATGAACTACCTGAGTTATAAGCAATTTGTGTGCTAGTTCTATTCCTTTTTGACATTACTCCACAAATCTCATTTCTCACTGTTATATTTTCCTTTTTTTTTTTTTTTCCTTTTCTACTTGATCATCGTCCACCTTGGGGGAAAAAATGCTCTTAGATCCATTTTCCTTTCCAGCTATCACTTCTTTTCTCCCTGTTGGAGAAAATCTTCTTAAAAGAGTTATCTAGGCTTGCTGTCACTATTTCTCTCCTCCCATCTTCTTTTAAACCCTTCTACTTCAGACTTGTGCACCCACTACTCCCGAATGACCTCCATGTTGCTAAACCCAATGATCAATTCCAAGTCCTCATCTGACTTGATCAGCAGTATATGAGATAGTTGATCATCCTCTTCATATTAATAAATATCAATCTGTTTTCTCCCAAGGTACTTCTGTTTTCCTTCTACCACTCCAGGTGCGCCTTCTCAATGTCCTTTGCTGCTTCCTTCCTTCTCTTTACCTTCTCTTTTAGCTGTAATGGGCAGGGCTCAGCCCTTGGATCTCTCTCCTCTTCTCATTTACTACCACTCTCTTGGTGATATTTTATGGTCCCATGTCTTTCATCTGATGACTTCCAAGTGCCCATCTCCAGTTAAAACTCTCTCCTCAACTACAGACTTCAACACCTTACTCAATACCTCTTTTTGGATGTTTAATAGACACATCAAACTTAACATTTCCAAAGTGGAACCCCTGATCTTCCTCCAAATTCTGTTCCACTCATAGTTTTCCCAACCTGAGGAACAGCAGTTTCATTCTTTCAGCCCCAAAAACCCTTAAAGTCATCCTTAACATCTCATTCTCTCACTAAAAAAATCTTATAGGCTCTACCTTTAAATTATATCCAGAATCTAACCTTTTCTCATAATGTTTATTACTACCATTCTGGTGCAAACTAAAATCACCTCTGGTCTGGATTATTGCAACACTTTTCTGACTGGTCCCCCTGCTTTCACCCATGTAATCAGAACTCATGTGATGCTGGAGGGATCACTCTGGCTGCTATGTTAAAAAGAACTGCAGAGGAAAAAAGATATTATCTTAAATTTTACAGTTGAGAAAACCAAGGCTTAGACAGGTTGAGTTGTTTGGTTCAGGATCATGTAGCTAATAAAACATTAGAGGCTATTCTGTTTTTCCCTTATACTCTCTGCCATTATGTTATACTTTCTTGATATATACATAGGATGCCCTTACTTAGTGCTTTGCCTGGGGCAGTCCTGGTTTACACATGTTGCCCTAGCATGATTTAATTGTGCCCTCCTTTCACCCACAAATATATCCTGCTTTGGATGACAAACTACATGACACAGATAGATACGCAGATAGGTATATAGACATATGTCTGTATAAATATCTATATAATATAGATAAAGGTAGAGATAGCATATAGCGTATATATTTTATCCAATCAATAAGCAGGAATGGGAATATAGATTATCCTACTTATTGTCATTAACATCAAACATTGAGTGAGATCTGTATTGGTTCAATAACTGTCAGCTCCCTTCAGCTGCCAAGGAATCATTTAACTCTCAGAGATCAATTAGAAATCCCCGCCCCCCCCCCCCCCATGAAAAGAATCAGTGGCTTTTGGTCAGTATTTCCCTTTAGAGTTCCCACATCCTCCCCTCTCCGTTACCAGGACTCACACATGTGAGTCTTTAACTCTACCATTACTCAGTCTTAGCCCCTGGTCCTTCACTGCTACTCTCTGATAGAGATTTTCAATCAGATTTGCTGCCAACATCTTGGTATGCCACTATCAAATACCGCCTTACCCCAAACCAGCTCTCCCTTCAGACATCCTTAATCCTATGAATGAAGGTATCTATTACCCAGACTCGGACTGCAAGGTCATCTTCCACCTCCTGATTTGCTCTGCCTCACCCCATTCACCTCATCTAGCCACCAGCTTTGTCAGTCATCAATAGACTTTATATCTATGTCATTGGGGAACTGTAATAACCTGGTCCCCTGCTCCCTGCAAAAGCTTAATTTGGAAAATCTTCCTCAAGTACTGCTATAATTACAGCTTTCTTTTTCAGAGCATGCATTCTGCAGAGTCCAGACCAACTTATAACTCCTCCAAAGAAACCTTCCACCCACAGAAAGACATTTCTTTCTCTATCAAGCCTCTTATCTCTAACAATTGCTCAACACTCTTATTGCCTCTTTTCTCTTTAATTAGAGTATGGCATTCCTGAGGGCCAGGGTCCTATTTCAACATTTTTTTTTAATCTCCCTCAAGTCTTATACATTTCTTGGTGCTAAATGTTTTCCCTATTTGTTGGCAAGAAAGTTGAAGGACAGCCAAATTAGATGAAGTATACACTGAGACAACTTCAATTAAAAAAACAAGGATTGAAGTAGGCCTCCAAGAACATCTTTTCAATCTTAGAAAAATTAAACAAATATTCTCTAGATTAGTATCATTTCATCAAAACCTGTTGAGAAGAGAAGATTCTCTTTAATCAATATATCTGAACAAATAATCTTGAAGATGAAAATATATGATTCACTTGTCCTAGGCTACACTGCTGGACTTTCTGATGTTCTTGAGTATATTTTTCATTTACACATAGGATCTTCATTCTTAAAATACTGTCTAAATTATGATTTCCTAAAGAACAAATGGGGATAAGTTGACTGAAAAAAAAAGAAATTTTATTTCTGACATTCAGTATACCCACAAAGTACTGTGTCATTTACCTCCTCTATTTCTTCCAAACAGTCATTCAGAAAGCATTTTGGTAAAGCAGAAAGAGAACTAAATTGGGAAAGATCTGGCCACTTGGTATAATGTATCCCAGTCTCTGTAACACTTACCACCATCTACTTTGTTCTTCAAGTATGTGTGCTTTGCTTCTTCTGTGTCCCCTTCCAACTAAAATGTGATCTTCATTAGAGCAGAAACATTTATCTACCTGCTTCTTCAACCAGTCCTCAGATGGTAAAACTTAAGTAAATCACTTAACTTCCTTGGGTCTTAGTTTCTTCATAGATAAATTTTAAAGACTAAACTAGGTAACCTTTAGTTTCTCTTTAATTCAAATATTTTATTATTTACATAATATAATGAGAAGCATGAAAGATAAGGCCAGTTAGGGCTTATGGGTGGCCAAAAAATCTCCAGTTGGTTAGGGAAGCTATTCTAGCCAATTTGGATACATTCCATGAAACTTTACTTTTCCTGCTTAAATCACAAAGAAATATAACCAGCACCTAGTCCTATCATGTAGACTGGTTATTTCTGTCATTGCTTTTAGATCTCTCAAGGCTAAACCAGATTTGCTTAATGCCTAAGACACTTTAAAAGTTGACTATCTCTTTAAGCCCATTGATATCCTATTTAATATACCAAGATAATTTAATTAAATGATCTCCAGCAGTTCATAGTTTTGAATTATCTTCTTTAAAAAAAAAAAAAAAAATCTTTATCAGGGCACCTGGGTGGCTTAGTCGGTTAGCGTCCGACTTCGGCTCAAGTCATGATCTCACAGTTTGTGAGTTCGAGCCCCGCATCAGGCTCCGTGCTGACCACTTGCTCAGAGCCTGGAGCCTGCTTCAGATTCCGTGTCTCCTTCTCTCTCTGCCCCTCCCCCACTCACACTTTGTCTCACTCTGTTTCTCAAAAATAAATAAATGTAAAATAAATAAATAAATAAATCTTTACCACTGTCCATCACTTTCATAATTCTGCCCATTTGCAGAAATAAAACATGAGTGTCCATGTGATTAGGAAAGTCAGATAATTAGAAATCCAAGTTTAGAGATAAATCAATGAATGACTATTTGCATTATAAAATACTTCTTGGGGGCGCCTGGGTGGCTCAGTCGGTGGGGCGTCCGACTTCAGCTCAGGTCACGATCTCGCGGTGTGTGAGTTCCAGCCCCGAGTCAGGCTCTGGGCTGATGGCTCAGAGCCTGGAGCCTGTTTCGGATTCTGTGTCTCCCTCTCTTTCTGACCCTCCCCTGTTCATGCTCTGTCTCTCTCTGTCTCAAAAATAAATAAAACGTTAAAAAAAAATTAAAATACTTCTTGATGCTCATCCTCTCCAAAAAAGTACTTATTATATAGTTGTCAACTCATGAGCTCTTAAAATCTTTAAGGAAGGATTCAGCTCATAAAAAAGAAAATCAATTTAAAACACAGCAGTCAGATGAAACAAGGAGACTGCTGTAAACTTCTGTTTCAAGTAAGAAGTTGCAAATGCTCTCTCTTCCTCCATGCTGCCTGGGGAGGTGGCAGCCATGTCCTACTCATCATCATGGCTGCTCTCAGAACTCTGGTAAAGTCCAAGATTTTTAATATTTCTTTCTATAATTATTTTAATGTTTATTTTTGAGAGAGAGAGAAGGAGAAAGTGTGAGTGGGGGAGGGCCAGAGAGAGAGGGAGACACAGAATCTGAAGCAGGCTCCAGGCTCTGAGCTGTCAGCACAGAGCTCGATGTGGGGCTCCAACTCACGAACCACGAGGCTTAACCAACTGAGCCATTCAGTGCCCTTAAAGTCCAACATTTTTAAAAAGAGGACCAAGAAGTTCACTTGGCACCAGTCCAACCAACAGGTCAAAATTAAGTGCAACTGGTGGAAGCCCAAAGGCATTGAAAATAGGGTACACAGAAGATTCAAGGGCCAGATCTTGATGCCCAATATTGGTTACATATGGGAGTAACAAGAAAACAAAGCACAATTGCCCAGTGGCTTCTGGAAGTTCCTAGTCCACAGGGTCAAGGAGCATGAAGTGCTGCTGATGGGTAACATATCTTACTGTGCGGAGATTCCTCACAGTGTCTCCACTAAGAACCACAAAGCCATTATGCAAAGAGCAGCCCAGCTGGCCATCCCAAAGCCAGGCTGTGCAGCGAAGAAAATGAATAGACAGACAGCTTATGTGCATGTTGTATTTGTGTTAATAAAACCATAAAATTACAAAAAAAAAAATAACACGGAAGTTGAAAATGCTGCCCTACATTTATATATACCATTAGGAAATCAAGAGGACAATTTGTGAGCTCATAGAGAGGGAGTAAATGATTAATGGGGGCCATTTTGGATTTACAAAGAACACCAACTTAAGCATTTTTTGACAGGAGTACCAACTAGACTGCTAGGTCAGAAGAACATTATAGGCATGTAAAGATGTGAATTTCAGTACATCTACATAACTTTATTGAAAGCATGGTGAAATGGGGGGTGATAATCATACAGTTGGTTTGATTTCAGAACTGGCTGAATGGCCTACCCAAGGATACCAATCAAAGCACTGATATCAACTTAGAAGGGCTTGATACCACATTCTTTCATATCCCTGTATCACGGAGACTTGGAAGAGAGATGACATAAACAAAATGAGGTAGAAAGAAGCTAGATAGAATAGTGAATTCATGTGATAATCAAGCAGCAATCCAAAATGAATTCAATAGAGCTAAATAATAATACTATCAATTTTATATGAAAATTATGTGGATAACCAGTCATCAGAAAAATGCAAATCAAAGCATTAGTGAGATAACAACTTACACCTCTTTAAAATGGATAAAAATGAAAAGATTCACAGTAACTAGTCCTGGAGAAGATATGGAAAACTGGAGCTCTGTACATTACTAGCGAGAGCATAAATTGGTACAAGCACTTTGGAAAATTGTTTTGCAGTATGTACTAGGCAATACATGTATATACTCTATGACCTGTCAGTTTTACTCCTAAGTGTATAACCAACAGATAGGATTACTTATCTCTTCCAAAAGACATGTACTAGAATTGTCACGGTAGCTTTATTGAAAAAAAAACCTGAGCTGAGGGGCACCTAGGTGGCTCAGTCTGTTGGGGGTCTGACTTTGGCTCAGGTCAAGATCTCACAGTTTGTGAGTTGGAGCCGAGCATTGGACTCTGTGCTGATAGCTCAGAGCCTGGAGCCTGCTTTGGATTCTATGTCTCCCTTTCTCTCTGCTCCTCCCCTGCTTGCACTCTCTCTCTCTCAAAAATAAATAAATATTAAAAAAACATTTAAAAACAAAAAACAGGGGCACCTGGGTGGCTCAGTCAGTTAAGCATCCGACTATAGCTCAGGTCATGATCTCACGGTTTGTGAGTTCAAGCCCCACATAGGGCTCTGTGCTGACAGCTCAGAGCCTGGAGCCTGCTTCAGATTCTGTGTGTGTCTCTTGCTCTCTGCCCCTCCCCCACTCACGCTCTGTCTCTCAAAAATAAATAAACCTTAAAAAACAATTTAAAACATAAACAAAAAAAAAAACAAACCTGAGTCGAATAGATAACTAAAGTGTGGTATAATTTATACTATGAAATGCTACATAGCAATAAAAAGAGTAAGCTTCTGCCTTACTCACAAACACCAATGTGAGAATTGGAATCACATAATTCCATTTACATGAAGTTCAACCAGGCAAAATTACTTCAGAGTAATAGAAGTCACAATAATGGTTACATTCGGGGAGCTGCTGGCTGTGAAAGAAAAAGAGAGAACCTCCTGCAATCTGAAAAAATTCTATATGTTGATCTGGGTGGTGGTTAGAAGAGTATTTATATACACAAAAATTCAGATTAGTGCTTGTTACTGTATCTGGATTTTTCCTCATCAAAAAGATCATGTGTATAAGTTAAGTGAAGAACTGCAATTAGATTCAAATAAGCAATTCTACAGAGAAGAGCCCAAGCCACACAGATGAAAATACTGGCAGGTTTTAGTTGTATACACACACAATAGGGGTAAATGGCATGGATAAAAGCTAATGAGGTCTTAATACTCTTAAAATTGTGGTGTCAAGAATGAGCTATCCTACCAGGTCTTCTCTGCAATGTTTAGACTACACCCAGGGTATTGCGGTCATTTTCCTCTGAATTCTTTAAGCAGAACATCAACAAATTGGTATGCCTCCAGAAAAGAAATAACCATATGTTGAACATATGTTGAACATCTGAGGACAGTCTAGAAGAGCTAAGTCTTTTCAGCCCGAGGAGAAAAAAAGAAAAGACTTAGAAAAAAACAGATTTATTCTACGTGTCCCCAGAAGGCTGAAATGAAATTAACAGGTGGAAGTTGCAAGTAGGTCAATTTTGTTTTAACATAAGGAAGAGCTTTCTAAATAATAGAGCTTCCAACAAATTGCCCCAAGAAGTAATAAGCTGATCAAGCAATGACCAGACATCTGCCTATATAATTACAGAACATACCTATCTCAGCTAGTGAGTTAAATAAGATGTCCTCTATGTTAATTCTGTATCCTTGTATCTGCCAAATCAACAGTCATGTATATATTGGGAAAATCTGGTAGGACTAAAGAAAATCCACAAGCTGCTTATTCTGGGCAGAAAGTCACCAACTACAT
Organism: Leopardus geoffroyi; assembly: GCF_018350155.1. NCBI lineage: Eukaryota > Metazoa > Chordata > Mammalia > Carnivora > Felidae > Leopardus > Leopardus geoffroyi. The sequence continues at coordinate 46,477,124 of NC_059338.1, read as the reverse complement.
ACTTCCACTTAAACAAGGGAGGCTTTGCCCCTCTGCAGTCTCAGTCAGCATTCAAAATCTTCATTACTTAGAAAAGCTCTCCTAAGTGCAAAAAACACATTTCTGAGGATGGTAAAATACAAGGGGAATCTCTTGACAATGGTTTTCCTGATTACCCATAACTTAAACTATAACCATCTTTATGTAAAATGTTTTCTTTTTTTTTTTAGATGATTTCCTCAAGCTATATCCCATAATGTGAGTGATAACTCAGTAAAAGGGCACAAAATCAGCTTTATTGCTCTTATTATAATTGGACAAAATGCACTCCAGAATGACTGGAACAATTTCAAAGTCACTAGCACCCGTTGAATAGATCTATTCTCCCACACCTCCATTAGCATTGCATTTTGCCATTGCAACTCACTTATTGTTAATTAAGAAGCAGTGGTAGAACTCAGAGTTGTTCCCATTAATATTTCCTGAATTATCAGTCAGGCTGGCCACTTAAAGAATTCAAAGACTTTTTCAAGAAAAAAAAAAAAAAAAGCACTAAGCAAGCCCACAGGAGTCCCACAGTATTTGGTGTGCCATGCAGTTCAGTCTGAGCCAAAGTGTTCACTGCTCTGACAAGAGCCTTCTCTGTTCTCACGAAGCCAAGTGGTTCCACAGGATGGTGAACATACAGCCGGTGCCATCTTCCCTGGGCACTAATTGCACATTACGCTGTGGTGTTACTGCTTTCTCATTATCCTGCTATACTTAGTTTCAGGAACAGTTTGTCTCTCTGTGGTTCTAGTAACAGTAAATTTTATACATAGACCCACAGTAGTCAGCAATCCCATGAAGAGGTCACAAAAACTGAAGTACCAGTGGATCCCAAAGACAAAGTTGCTATAAACCAAACTAGTCACCTCCATGTGATGAAATTCGGGGTAACTTTTTTTTTCTTCACCTCTTCTGTATTTTTCTAATTTTTCCAAAATGCACATGGAGTGCTTGTATAAATTAAAAAAAAAAATCATCTTGATGGAAACAGTGACAAGTGGGAGGCATATGAATAGAAAGAAGGAAAAAATTATCTAAACTGTATTCCCTTTGTTCTCAATTTTTTAAAAAGGAAAGACACCCATAATAAGCTCCACTGATGCATAAATTATTAAAAGCCACAGATCAAGGTGAAGCAAAGAGCGCAGACATGGAATTCTGCCAGGACTCAAAGATCGCTGTAAAGTCACCTGTTTTTCTGAGTCACGAGTTAGGGAAGAAAAGGAGGGAGATGTCCATATGGGCCCACTTCAAAGCCAATCATACTGGATTCTTTGCAAACACTTTTCTGTTTGAGTCCTGAAAGGTTCTGAATGATTAGTTCACTGTGCATTACCGGGAAACACTAATATGTAATCCAACAAAAGGCAGGTGCAAAATCTACAGGCACTTTGGCCTTGTTATATAGGCTGCTTAATGACCCTTCTATGTTTACATTTTCATACATAATTAAGCCTCGAGAGAATTTATAACTAGGAAAAATAGATCCAAGAATGGTCAGTGGGTTGTCCTCTCTAAGTTCTAAAAAGTCGGTGTAGTTCCCAAAGCTTGACTCAGGCAAGATTCAAGGCAAACTGTTTCTTCCCCAGCCAGCCCATTAAGCCTGGATCTGTGAAACACTTACCAAACCAGCTCTCCCCTACCACCTTGGTCCTCTGTGCACTTATAACCAAGCCAGAATACCAGGCTCAAGTGCAACTCCAATGAACCTTTGTTTTACAATAATAGCGGTATCCATCTTTCCTAATGCACTCAGAGACATCATTATCAGGATTTACTTCTTTCAAAAATTGAGCTAAAACTACTTTTAACTGTAATTACTGAAGGCCTGACACATCTCAATTTAAAGTTCATAATGTACATTTAAAATTATTCTGAGTGCTTTTTATAAAAACCATTTAACTTTAGATATATAGAGAGAGAGAGGGAGAGAGAAAGAGAGAGAGCACACAATATTCTTTAAAAAAAACAGTAGACATTTAAAGAGAGATACTAAGGGGGCTCTGTCGGTTAAGCGTCCGACTTTGGCTCAGGTCATGATCTCGCAGTTTGTGAGTTTGAGCCAGCATTGGGCTCTGTGCTGACAGCTTGGAGCCTGGAGCCTGCTTCGGATTCTGTGTCTTATTCTGTCTCTGCCCCTCCCCCACTCGTGCTCTGTGTCTCTCAAAAATAAATAAAAACGTAAAAAAAAAAAAATTTAAGGAGAGATACTAAGGGGCACCTGGGTGGCTCAGTCTGTTAAGCGTCTGACTTTATTTCAGGTCATGATCTCGCAGTTTGTGGGTTCAATCCCCGTGTTGGGCTCTGTGGTGACAGGTCAGAGCCTGGAACCTGCTTCGGATTCTGGTCTCCCTCTCTCCCTGCCCCTCCCCCATTCACACTCCGTCTACATCTCTCTCAAAAAATGAATAAACATTAAAAAAATAAAGAGAGATACAAATAATTTTGGGGATTCAGATACTTAGAAAATTGTATGTAGAGTGTAAAAATTTTGAGATTAAAAATAGTAACTTTTAGAAAACTTTAAAAAGAAATCTGATTAATAAAACTCCACAGATATGACCTTTACGAAATGACTGAGTTGCATTTTCAAAATCTACTAAAGTTGTAAAATGTACTGCATCAAGGCCCTGGGATTTAACACAAGAGCAAGCTCATTTCACATGTATCAGGTCCCAGGGCTTGAGATGTAAAAGATGACAGGAAGGGCCATGCCAAGCTGTATCTGGAAGGCTAGGTAGTAAAGTCTTGTAAAGAGAAATGAGGTTCAACAGAGAAAGGTAGAGGAGAAAGCCAAGGCTTTGCAGACAAAGAAGGCTCAACCAAGAATAGCAAAGAAAAAGTGAGCCTGGCAAGGTCCAAGGGCAAAATCCAGAGACAGCTAACTGCCTGGAGGGTTCATGTGGCTTCAAGAGAACCACCCCAGCCTGCAGCTGAAGAGAGAAGTCCAAGCCCACACCTAAATGGACTTTGCTTCTCTAGAGACCTCAAAGGGACAGAGGGAGAGAGGGAGAGAGAGGAGAGAGAGAGAGAGAGAGAGAGAGAGAGAGAGAGAGAGAGAGAGAAACAGGTCAGCTGAAACAGTCCAGTCCAGCTCTGGAAGGATCAGGAGTCAGGATTCAACAGAAAGGAAGAGGTCAGTTATTCAGGCTTATACAGAGGTGTTACTAGAATGTGCCCTGACTTCAGCCAGGGCAGGGGGGCAAAATTAGGGGCTTCTTGTTAACAGACTCCAAGCAAAGGAGGATAAGAAGGATTGCATGCAATCCATGCCCTGAAATTTCCTCTTAGTAATTAAGGCACTTTTGCACTAAAATTAGCTGACAAAGATGAACCTTCTATCTCCCCTGTGCACAGTCAACTGTAAGAGGGCACAGTGTGCCCATACCTCCCAGAGGCCTAGCTAAGGGGAGAACAGATACTGGTCCACTGGGATGAAGAGCCAGTGGCCCAGAGGTGGAAGAAGGCTGTTAAAATAAGGAGTGAAAGAGGTGGCCTTGAAATCTCATATGGTCTTTCTGGAGGTAAATCCCCTTTGACTCCTCTGCAGGACGGGAGTTGCCCTGGAGAGGCAGTATTGGACAAACCCCACAAGAGAACATCTTCGGGGCCTGCTCTAGGTGGTCTGTTCAGCACACCCAATGTGCGCCAGCCCCTCAAGCATGGCAAGCCAGATGTTTATCAGCCCATTTTCAAGTTTTTCAAACCCGTTCCTAAGCATGGCCTCTCTTCAAACAAAGCCTTAAAGACATCTTTCATATGTAGGATCTCCTTTGCCCCGGCTGCATTTGTAAGCCTATAAGGAAATCGGGCAGTGGGGTAGCCTGTCCTGCTCCTTTCTTGCCTCTGTGAGTCATTTCAGATGGTTAACACTGTCACTTGGGAATCAGGCCTTTTGCCAGCTACATGACCAGAACTAGAACAGGAATTTTACTCTTCCTCTAGATCCAACGTGGCTGGACCCCAAAGCAGCCAGAGTAAGCTTCTAAAAACACAGATCGGATCTTGCGAACGAACGCTCCTCTGTATAAAACACTCCTCTGGCTTCTTATTACTCTTGGAATAAAACTCAAACTCCTTGTGATGACTTCCAAACCCTGAATGATCTGGTTCTAGCAGCTTCCAAACTCTTCTACCACCTCCCCTTGCTCTCTCCCTTCTCATCCACAAGAGGCCTGAATTAAATGTCATCCAAGAGGTTGGCTTACAATCAAAGACTTAATCCTATTTTTTTTAATTTACTAAATTCTTTCCAAGTCTGCACTGTTCCAGAATAATGTAACATAGCTCTTAATCACTGCTGAAGCAACATCATCAATAAATGTAGATACACCGTTATTTTGACAAGCCCAGGTTAAAAATTATTCTTCCAGTCTTGGTTTATGATTACTCTATCACATACATTGTTACTCCTTATTATTCATGCACTTGTCATCCTTTTTAATTAATTAATTAATTTACTTATTTTGAAAGAGAGACAGAGAGAATGTGAGCAGGGGAGGGTCAGAGAGAAAGGGAGAGAGAGAGAGAGAGTCCCAAGCAGTCTCTGTGCTGTCGGCATAGAGCCAGATGCAGGGCTTGAACCCACAAAACCATGAGACTAGGACCTGAACTGAAATTGAGAGCTGGACACTCAACCGACTGAGCCACCCAGGCACCCTTTGCACCTGTCATTCTTAGGTATCTAGGGTTATGAGGGGAGAGTACGGTCAGAGCTACAATCTAGAAAGTAGACATTAACATTTCTACAAATATTCCACATATGTTTGCTCAGCGGAGCAAACGTCTGCTCTTGAAAACCAGGATCACTCCTATAGCAGAACATCATCACATTTTTCTAACACAACACCACAACTTTCCCTGCTGAAAGGGACTCGGTCTGAAGAATAGTTTTGTTTTGTTTTTAATTGCAGCACTGGTAGTCAGTGCCCAGCTCATGACTGGGTCTTCAAATAGGCTCACTGCCCATCTTACCAACTGCTGCTTTCTCACTCTCACAGCTGCCAGGAGAACACCACTGATTCAGCACTCCAGGTGGAAGAGTCCGAAACACAAACTCTGGGAGCTGATGAATCAAGATTCTTCGTGTGACCTCTGCATGGACACGGCAAGTTCTAAGTGACTTACAATGAAGCTGAAGCTTTAACGTTAGTGGTTGTTGACCAGAAGCCTAGTGATCTAGGAACACCCTGCCTTCTCCCAGTGATGGGAGAAGAGACTTCCCCATCCAAAAGATAAATATCAGTTTCATCACCACCATCTCTTTAAGATTTGCTGAGAGCTACAGACACCTCACTTGCCAGATTGTAAGAGCAAGGAAGGTAACAGTCGGAGCAGGCTTCCCACAGTGCCCAAGCAAGTAAGATTTCTGTCCAGGCTTAGAGGCATATTTTGGCTCTTAGAGGGATTAGCCCATTTTCCAGGGCCTCTCTTCAGTCTCTGGGTCATTTCCTCTGAAACTGCCAGTTTGTACAAGTATTAGTAACATGACAGTTATTTAAAATGTCTCCTGGACCCTTCACCTTCACCTTAAACCTGGCTCACCCACCACCTGCTGTGCCACTGGCAACCAACTAAAGAATCACCAATCACTTTTGACCTGCTGACTCATTTCCGCTTGTTTTTTGTTTCCCCACTCCATTCCCCCTCTCCCAGGCTTCCACCCCTTTGATTTAATCTTTCATTCCTTCTCCTGTTGGCCCCAAGACTTCACCACTGAGCTTAATCTCCCCATCATGACCCTTGACCTTCTGTAGAACACAATTTATGCTCACTGTCACTTCTGCCTGCTGATCTACTTAACCAATGTGCCTGATTCCCTCCCCATTATGGTCGCCAGCCTACCTAACAAGTGACACCTGAAAAGAAGTTCAGACATTAGGACTTCCTAACATCTTGCCAGCTCCATCAACTCTGAAGGCTAAACCTCCAGTCCTTCCACCCTCCTTATTCCACATCTCTGCTTTTTGCAGCTGAAAGTCAACATTTTTTTTTTTGAAATGTTGACTTATTTTGAAAGAGAGCAAGAGAGTGTGAGCAGGAGAGGGGTAGAAAGAGGGAGGAAATCCCAAGCAGACTCTGTGCTGAAGGCACAGAGGCCAATGCAAGGCTTGAACTCACAAACTGTGAGATCATGACCTGAGCTGAAATCAAGAGTCAGACACTCGACCCACTGAGCCACCCAGATGCCCCTTAAAAGTCAACATTTTAAAATCAATTTTTTTAAGTTGTATTTCATTTATTTGAGAGAGACAGAGATAGCACAAGTGGGAGAGGGGCAGAGAGAAGGAGAGAAAGAATCCCAAGCAGGCTCTGCGCTGCCAGCACAGAGCCTCACACGGGGCTCAATCTCATGAAACTGTGAGATCATGACCTGAGTTGAAACCATGAGCCAGATGCTTAACCCACTGAGCCACCCAGGGGCCCCCTGAAGGTCAACATTTTAATATCATATTTAACCTTCTTCTAAAACTAGATTTCTTCTTGTCTGGATGATTTCTCCTTTCCTATTCTTAGTACCATCATTTTCCCCCTCACTCACAAATTTCAACATATTGGCTTCCTTTTCACTCCTTTTTCACTCAAAGACATCACACACCACTGCACACTTTGCCTGGAGCACTCTTACCTTCCTTCATACCTGGTCACTTCCAACTCATGACTTGGAGATTCTGGGTGCCAAATCTGCATTGCCTGGTCCAGTAGCTACTAGCACATGAGGCTGTTAAGCAGTTAATATGTGGCTAGCCCAAACTGAGATGTGCTATAAGTATAAAATACCATATTTTGAAGACCAAATGCAATAAAAAGAATGTAAAATATCTCACTAATTATTTTTATATTGGTTATATCTTTACATTTTAAATATATATAATATTTCAGATATGTTAAGTGAAATGTATTGCCTTTTTTTTTTTTTAACATGGCTACTAGAAAAATTTTAATTACAACATGTGTGCATGTTATATTTCTTTTGGGCAGCGCTGCCATAGACCTTAGGCTCCATGAGGTCAAGGCCATCTTGTTTATGAGTGTATTCCCAGCTATATTAGCACAATGCTGATACACAGTAACTAGCTTGATGAATATTCTTTTGAAAAAAGAAGTTTTTCTAGACAATTGGGATTTAAGCCTGGGATTCTTCTTTGCAGAAAAAGAAGAACCAAAGAGAAACAACTAAAGATAAAGAAGTTTTGCAGCTCACTCCTCCAGCGTCCCACGCTTTCTACCTGCCGTGGGTACCAGAACTTCTCCCGGCCTTATACACTTAGTTATGAGATAAGGTCTAAACTGTCAGATTGAGACAGTTTAGCACCGGCTCAAACTCATAGCTTATCAATCTCCAACTAGTGAACAAGTAGATGTATTTTTCAAATTACGAATGGCCTGCCAAAACAGAAAATAATAAAGAAAAAAGTCTATATGGCAATAAAGAACTAAAGGGCTATTCATTTGATCTCAACCACTTTCACAAATATGATCTCAGGGGTATTACCTTTTACTTATCTCAACGCTTAGTATCAGAAAATTTGTCTTGACTTAACCTGAATTCATTTCATGGCCAAATGTTTAACACAAGTGTGGGAGAGACAAGAGTGTTTAAAAAAGTCTAATAATGTCCTTAAAGACTGTTTTGCTTCCATGCTATTCACTCACATTCATGGCATGGCCATCACTGTGAAGTGACTCAGCAATTCCAAGTATCTGTATTACATTACACCCAGCTCCCACGGTTGGCATTGACACTACATTGCATCGCTCCAGGAAGGAAGAAGCCAAGCTGTCCTGTGATCCCCGGAGACTAATCCAGCAAGAGAAGCACTGGTTAGTCACGGCCAAGAGCACAGGGATTAGACATCAGACACTGTTCAGCCAGATATATCAGGTGACAACTAGAAGAACGCAGCTGAGTGCTGGGATGCCAAGAAGGCAATCCAACACCAAGATTCTTAACGTGAACATCCATTTTTATCTGAGGCACTAAGCACTCACTACTTGGCAGTATCACCGCCTTCTCCAATGAAAACAGGAATGAAAATTATCAGTTTAATAAAGTCTACACACGCCTAGGAAGCCACCACTCTCTCAGTCTTTCCTCATGTTTCAAAATCCACTGAGCTGAGAGACAACCAGATGGCATATCCTCAGAAGTCAGCCTTAAGCTTTCTAAAAACTGGATTGGAGGAAATACGAAGTTGGGATTCCTATCTCTGCTAACATGTATTAATTTCAGAATCATTGAGATGGCATGTGTCAGGCCTGTTGTCATCCAGAGCTGGAATTAAGGTTACATTTAGGACCCTACTCATAGCAAATGATTTAAACAGCAACAACCATATGACTCAGGGCAGTCGGCTTCCCTGTGTCCAAGGATCCTTCTACCATAAAGGAGTCTCAGAAAGCCACAAGACCCAATAGGACACTTGAGCCTCCATGAGACCCTATCAACCCGCATCATTTCTCACCATTTACCCAATAGAAACAGATATACTTTTAAAATAAAGTTAGGGGAGGAAAAAGAACCCAAACAATTTTTTTAAAAGAATGGAGACATATAGAAATGAGCCAATAGTACTAAGTTAGAACAGTTTGAGCAACAAAACAGTTATAGTATTTAATTATGACCCATAAGAACAAAGTAAATATCCATGAGTCCACACATAAATCAGTAAACAAAGGCAAAGAGACAGCTCTTTCTTACAGAATTCCATTTAATGAATGTAGAAGAAACGGGGGAAATAGAAAATCACCATTAGAACACCACAATCGGGGCACCTGGATGGCTCAGTTGGTTAAGTGTCCGACTTCAGCTCAGGTCATGATCTCACGGTCCGTGAGTTTGAGCCCTGCATCGGGCTCTGTACTGACAGCTTGGAGCCTGGAGCCTGCTTCAGATCCTGTGTCTCCCTCTCTCTCTGCCCCTCCCCTGTTCATGCTCTCTCTCTGTCTCAAAAATAAACATTAAAAAAATTTTTTTAAAGAACACCACAATAATAGTTATTACAGGCAAGATCCAAAGATAGATCTTAAAATCAGTGGGCAGAAGTTTGAGGAGAAACAAGACACACGCAAGGTCTCAAAATATCTCCCCCAAGGTATTTATTAATTACAAAGAGGCAAATAGTCACTTTGCAGAAGAGGCATGTATCAGATGCCACCTTAACCAAGTGATCATAGTGAGTATCACCAGTAATAAGACATAGTGACATCATGAACCCCATGTTATGATCTACAGACAAGGGAAGGGCACTGACATTCAGTCTCTTGTATTCTTGCCCAAAACACATAACTCCAATCTGCTGATGAGAGAAAAAAAAAAAAATCAGACAAACCAGAGGCACATTCTTCAAAATAAGTGACCAGTTCTCTTAAAAAATGTCAACATCATGAGAGACAAGGAAAGACTAAGGAACAAAGTTAACAGATCAGAGAAGACTCTGGAGCAATGACAGCTAAATGAGATGAGATGTGGGATCCCAAATTCAATCCTGGACCAGAAATAGAATGCTAGTGGAAAATGGTGATATGCAAATCAAATCAAAGTTTAGTTAATAGCATGCTACCAAAGTTAATTTTTTAGTTTTCATAATTGTACTATGATTGGGCAGGATGTCAAATTTGGAGAAGCAGGGTGAAAGGATATAGGAACCCTCTATGCTATATTTGCAACTTTTGTGTAAATCAAAAAGCATTTCAAAATAAAAAGTACAAAAACTGGAAATTAAAAGTCTGGAGGAGGGTTGAATTCTAAACCCAAAAGTGATAGAAGATAATAAAAATGTAGAAGATCAACATATTTAACTAAGTAAAATTTCAAAATTTTGTACAAACCTTAGAGATAAAAACAATAATAAATATCCGACAAAAAATATGACCAAATACAAAAGCCTAGCACTGTTTAATATCCTTATATAAGAAACTTTTACATAAGTTGATAATTAAATAATTAAAATATTAAAAGACTAATCACTAAATAAAAGATAAATGAATACTGACACTCTACAAAACAAAATTTTAAAAGAAGCAAAAATAGGGGCGCCTGGGTGGCGCAGTCGGTTAAGCGTCCGACTTCAGCCAGGTCACAATCTTGCGGTCCGTGGGTTCGAGCCCCGCATCAGGCTCTGGGCTGATGGCTCAGAGCCTGGAGCCTGCTTCCGATTCTGTGTCTCCCTCTCTCTCTGCCCCTCCCCCGTTCATGCTCTGTCTCTCTCTGTCCCAAAAATAAATAAACGTTGAAAAAAAAATTTAAAAAAAAAAGGAATCAAAAATATAGAATCATCCTTGTGATTAAAGAAAAGCAAATTAAAACAGTAAGAGAATATCATTTTTACCAAACCATTAGCAAAAATGGCAGGAATAATAATGCCAAATAATGATGAGCAACCAGAGAAAAAACAGTACTCATAAATTTCACTGTCAATACTGCCTGTCTGACCAAGTCTTTGATTTGCAGAAGTCTCTTTTTTTAATATTTTTTTAAAAGTTATCTCTACACCCAACATGGGGCTCAAACTTACAACTCCCAGATCAAGAGTCACATGCTCTACCAAGTGAGCCAGCCAGATGCTGCTGATTTGCATAAGTCTTTTAATTGCCTCCCTGGACACCCCACGTTCCATCCCAGCCTGACAGGACATACTCCTGGTTCAAACCCTAATACCCCTAGACAATTTTTTAAAGCTTTAAAAATATAGTCCCATAAACAAACAAAAATGTAGTTTCTGTCAAACCATTTCATTATTTACTTTCAAATGCATTCATTTATCCCCTAACATTTCCAAGTGTTTACTATTTACCAACATTTTTGTTGATGCCAGGAGTAAAAGAAAACAAAATAGATTTAAAAGTTCCTCATTCCATCGCGTCTACATTGCAGTAGAGCAAGGATGATAATTTTTTAATGGATAAGTAAATTATGTTAGCATTTTGAAAGATGATAAGGGCTATAGAGAAAAATAAAGCAGAAAGGTGAGAGAGAATGTCAGTGTAATCTGGGAAGACTTCATTGAAGCAGTGACATTTGAATAAAGACCTGAAGGTGGCCAGGGAATAAGTCTTGGGCATCTGGGGGGAAAGCATTTCAGGCAGAGAAAGTAGCTTGTGCAGAGGGAGGAGTGGAGCCAATGTGTCTGAAGAAGAGCAAGCAGGCCCTCATGACTAAGAACAGAAAGACGGGGGCTCAAGAATGGGACATGAGGTCAGAGAAAAAACATTATGGGCAGATGAGGAGTTTGCACCAGAATGTCAATCAGTAAGTACACTGCTTCCTTCATTAAGAAAGTCTTGTAAGAACAAAATGTCAGACAAATTAAGCAGTGCGTTTAGTGACATAGTTGATTTACATTCTGACACAGGTCCATGTCCCATACTTCAGGAGCATTGCTGTAGGCCATTAGAAGGTTGCTGGCTTCTGATTAGGGACATAGGGAGCCCATTAAAAAGTTTTGAGCCAAAGAGTTATCTGGTCTGACGTATTTTAATGGAATCACTCTTGACACTTGCGTTGAAAAATGCTGATGACTTTGACTAAAGTCAGAAATAGCAGAAATGGTGGAAAGTGGTTGGATTCTAGACATAAACTGAAGATAGAGTGAATAGAATTTCCTGACAGGTTGAATGGGTGAGATAAAGAGAGGAGTCAAAAATGCCATCAAAATTTTGGCCATTGCAATGGGAAGAAGGAATGGAGTTGTTATTAATTGACATGGAAAGACTGGGAGCAGCTTTGAAGAAAAAAAATAGTATCTTGGTTTTGAATATGTTAAGTCTGAGAGGCCTGTCAGGCCCCCGAGAGGAGATACCAAATAAATAGTTGGACACAGAGTTTGGAGTTCAGGGACTTAGTCTAATATCCTTCCTTTTTCCCTATCCTCTAGCCTCTCCAGACTAGACCTACCCAAATCATTTCTTATAATAACTTGATACCACAGGAAATTTTAAAATATTACTGGATCAAAATTACTAGGTACCACTTTATATCAGTTATTTATTTTAACCCTCACTATTAGGCTAAAGGTTAAATATTGTTATCCCCATTATCCAGTAAGGAAACCGAGGCTTAGGCAAGACAAATAATTTGCTCAAGATCACACAGCCAGAAAGTAATAGAATAATGATCTACAAACAAACCTGTCTGTCCCCAAGGCCCTATTCTTTAAAGTGCTTTGATGCTCATGGACCAGAAGAAGTGCCTTGCTGTTTAAATGCCAGATGATCCCCCCTGGGTACATGGTGATGTGACTCCTGCCCAAATGGGCAGTTAGGCTGAGTGACACCAGCTGACTCCGAGACACTTCCTAGCTTTATAACTCTAGGTTTCTATAAAATGTATTTTGATATTAGAATAGCTTTTGGAATTTTTCATGTCTTACCTCTGAAAATTTTCAGTACAGAGAAACTAGGTTCTACTTCAAGAAGGGAACTGGATGCTTCAAAATTATTATGGGCAACAAACAAATTAAGTTCCCTCTTCCCACCCCAACTCCAATCCAATGACTTTTAAAATGAATGTAAACAAAAACCCTGTGATAATATCCTCACTGCCCTTATTAAATATATACAAACACCCACCAGCCTTATCATAGAGCAAAGACTCAGAAAATAAAGACAGCTCATATTTTAACAGAAATCATAAAATCACGGCGGGCACATTCACTAATACCACTGTTCCCTTATTGTTGTCCTTCTCTCCCCCTACCCCAACCCTCCCACCAAGGAGCCCTTAATGACAGTTTCACTGATCTGCCCACCAAAAATGGCTTTTGAGTGTAGGAAAGTATCAGAAGGTCCCTGCTGAGCTGCCAGCTGGGGAAGTGTCACAGGCCACTGAACTCTAAAATGAGCTGTCTCTGTAACAAAAGGTCCCTTTCCCTTGGAACAACTTCAAGGGGATCACACACTGCAGTCCCCATTGCTCCTTTTGTATTCCAGTTTGATTAAACTGGGAATTGTTCTGTGCTCAGGGCTGTTGAGAACACCAGGTGGTGGATTCTAGAGATAAAGGATTATATAGATCCTTTGTTAGAAACAGACGTCCCCATTGTACGCCTTACAATATTTGAGCACAAATGCTAGGAGATTCCCACAGCTCCTAACGGTTCTGCACGGGAGACAACCAATAAATCCTGGTCCCAACTCTCTCATGGCAAACAGTTGCTGCTGGTGGCTAAACATCATCTAGCCACTGGATGAAAACAAGAGAAATTTTAAAATGTACATTTATAGTAAAAGACCTGAGCCAAAACAAGGAAGAAAAGCAGAAATGTATACAAGATACAATCATGGTTGATACTCATAGAGCCTGGACATCAGGAAAAATGAAATGGTTTATCTTCCTGACTATAAATCCTTGAGAGCCAGTACTATATTTTGTTCAACACTCTTTCCCCAGGGCTGTACACAGTACACCATTCACTGAACATGTGTAAAAAATAAATGTAATAATTACGACTAATATTTATTGTGTACTTATGTAACTGTATCGGTTTTCTATTGCTGCATAACCAATTACCATGAGCTAAAAACAACACCCATCCATTGTCTCATAATTCTATAGTTCAGAAGTCCAGGCATGCTTGACTGCGTTCTCTGTACAGGGTCTCATGAGGTTGAAGTCAACATTTTAGTCACCGGGGTTTATGGGAAGGTTCTGGGAAGAATCGACTTCTAAGCTCATTCACGTTGTTGGCTGAATTAATTCCCTGAAGCTGTAGGACTGAGGCCCCCATTTCCTGGCTGTCAGCCAGGAGTCTATATTAGCTCCTTAAAACTGACCATATTCCCCCTCACCTGGTCTGCTCCATTGTCAAAGCTACCGATGGCATCTCAAGTCGTTCTCACACTTAAATCTCTCTGACCTCCTCTTCCACCATCAGCTAGAGAAAGCTCTGTTTTTGAAGGGGCCCATGTGATTAGCTTAGGCCCACCAGATAATCTCCTTATCCAAGGTCAAATATGCCTACACGACAGGATCATAGGTATGAGGTCTCCTCATAGTCACAGTTTCTGGGGATGAGGGCAGGACATCTTTGAGGGTCACTTGAGAAATGTCCACAGACAGACACTGTTCCAAGGGTTTTACACTTAATAATTCATCAATCTTCCCAGCAACCCTAAGAAGTGGGCTCTATTATCATCCCAATTTTATAGATGAGGTACAGAGAAATTAAGTTACTTACCAAGGTCACCTAGCTCCTAAATGGCAGGGTCTGGATTTCAACTGAGCCAGACTGAATTCAGAGTCCCACCTCCTATCCACTATTCTACACTGCTATTCAATTTACTATTTACTATATACTATTACAATCTACTATTTACAATTTACTATTTAGTGGAATTTATGAATACATGAATAATTGCATTAGATATGGGACTAGGAGACAATGCTAAGGATGAATAAATTCCTGGATTTGTTTAGAAAATTTTATGCATAAATTCTTACGCCAATCATTCTGTTAGGGGATACACAGAGTCTCAAAGATATGAATCTTAGAGAAGTCCATATACCTGTCCCCTCCCTTTTCACACATCAATTGAAACATGTGAATTATAAACATTTAAGGCCAAAATGGAAACAGCAGGACTTGACATTGAGGCAGTATTATAGATAGCCCTTTGCCCTCAGTCATTTTCTTCCACATCAAGCAAGACTGTGCCCCAGGGTAGAAACAGTCACACAGGACAATGTCAGCATGCTGATTTCATTCTGGAAAAAGAAGTGTGAGAAGAAAAATCAAAAGGGCCAAAATTTAGAGTTGAAACAGCACAAGAAGGACAATGACCCCAAATTGTAGTTATTTCTCATATCTTAAATCGTTTTTACATGTGACTGGGTCCATATATGCTTCTCTGTCCTCTTAGTACTTAGCTGAGGTGAGGTATAAGTAGCACTAGATTTGAAATTAGAAACTTAAGTGCCAGTCCTGGCTCCGTTTCTTACGTGAATTTGAACAAATGATTTAAGTCCTGAATCTCATTCATCCTATCTGTAAAATAGAAGCAATAATAATATCCACCTCACAGAATTTTAGAAAGAATCAGATAAGTTACTGCCTTAGTCCGTTTGGGCTTCCATAACGGAATCCCACAGACTGGGTGGCTTAAAAACAACAGAAATTTATTTCTCACACTTGTGGAGACTGGAAAGTGAAATGCAAATGTTACATGTTATTGCACCAGGTATCCAAAGGACTGATGGAAGGAAGGGACAAGGCACGCACAGCCAACTTGGAAAGAGGTTACTTCTCCTGGTGTAAAAATCTGAGATGAACACTGGCTTCAGAAGAAATAAAGTGAGATCAAAAGCTCTATAACATCCACTGGGCCTCCATGTATTTTGCAAAATGAAATATACTTGAGTAGTATCAATGTCATTTTGAGAGGGACAAGGGGCAGACTGAAACTCCAATATGCTCTCAATACAGTGCTTTCGTCAGGGAAAAGATGGCCTGCTGGTTGATTACAAGAAGGAACTGTGCCTCTTGCTTATATTAAATTAAATGGAATATCAAAATGCTCATCCTCTCAAATCTTTATAAAGATTATCTGATAAACTGTCTGATATGAACATCAAGTGGTATTGGATTGTCCTTAAAATGGTCATGCAATCTATAGCTTAGAGAGGTGAAAATACTTCCCATGTACAATCTCTCATGACACCTTGATTCCAGCCTTGTGAGACACTGAGAACAGGACCCAATCAAGCCTGCTCAGACTCCAAACTACAGAACTGTGAGACAATGAATGGGTGATGTTTTAAGCCATAAAATCTGTGGTAATTTGTACACAGCAGTTGCCTCAACACTTTTTTTTCCCCACATAGTAATCAAAAAGCTTAAAGAAAGTCACCTTTAGAGCACATTAACGTAAAGAAATGACTGCAATCCATCAGTTTCTGGAAGCTGACCATTGCCAAGCAGTAAGTTCTGGAAACCCAACAGGTAAGTGTATGGCTTAAAGTCAGGCAATTCAGAGTTCTCCAGTAATAGCATGCACATCAGCAATAATGCGAACATGAATCCAATAACTGCCTTGCAATTAAGCTGACTGGCCATGAAAAAAAATTCAAGCTTGTAGATTATCTTCATTGTGTGATACAAATCCATATCTGATACAAACCCTTAAAACACATTCCCAGAATAACGTTGGATAGCAAATAAAGCAGCTTGACAGGGTAGCTGCTTAGAGTTGACCTAGATAGGGTCCTGATAGTCATACTCCACAAGAATTTCATGAGAATTGTACCCATGTGAAACACACACACACACACACACACACACACACACACACATACACACACTCCTCCCACCTGAGGGTTAAAGGCTGTACTTTAACATCTAATAATACTATAAGATGTTACTGATATGAACAAAGTTTAATGATACTTATTGGTATCACATTTATGGCCCCCTGGAATGATAAGGTTAAATATTTCAATAAGCATCCTTAATCATACCTCACATTAACATTAACAAGACACTCAAATACTTGTTCCTATATTTGAAGCAGTCTAAAAGAAAAGCTAAATTGGAGAGGTAAAAAAGGAGATGAGGACTACAAAAAGAAAAATCACTGGTTGAACTAATTCAAAGCATGGTGTGCTAGAGGGCAGAAAGGCCCAGGGTTGACTCTGAAGAGGCCAAGTTGGTGTGGTGAAAAAAAGCATGCTCTGGAATACTCTAGGGCCGGAGCCAGGTGGACCTGGTTTCTTTTTTTTTTTATTAAATTTTTTTTTTCAACGTTTATTTATTTTGGGGACAGAGAGAGACAGAGTATGAACGGGGGAGGGGCAGAGAGAGGGGAGACACAGAATCGGAAACAGGCTCCAGGCTCTGAGCCGTCAGCCCAGAGCCTGACGCGGGGCTCGAACTCACGGACCGCGAGATCGTGACCTGGCTGAAGTCGTTCGCTTAACCGACTGCGCCACCCAGGCGCCCCCAGGTGGGCCTGGTTTCAAACTGTTTCTTCACAGCTTATGAGCAGTATAACCTGAGGTCAAGTCCTCACCTTCCTGAAACTTGGCCCCTTCTCCTGTAAAATGACAATAATAGTAATTAAGCATGGTTGTGAGAATTCCCTGAGAGAATATATGTGGAGGGCCTCACACATTGCTGGCACACAGCTGGGGCTCAGTATACTCCAGACATTTCCTTAGGCTTATTATTACACACTAAGAATCCCTCTCCCTCCTTCTGTGCCCCACCCCTTTTAGCAGTGATAGTGGTGATAAGGAATCTGACCTCCCTCCTAAAGGAGAATAAAAGGATATCATTCATAAGAAGGGGGTGGGGAAAAAAAGATGCTTCCTTAGATAACCAAGGGCCCAGAGAATAACGGTAAGTAAACCATACTTGGAAACCTAGCTTCACTCTTTACTAACTTTGGATGAGTTATTTAACCTATCTTTGCCCCAGTTTCTTCATCTGTAAGATGATGATGATGATATTTCTCTCATAGAGCTGGCATGAGAATTAAAGGAAGCTAATAGATACTAAGTGCTTATAACATTGCTGGCACAAGGTTAGCACTCAGTAGATGTTAGCTAGTATTATTAAGGGTTATTATTACTCATTACCTATGCGTGCAATGCCTTCAAGAGAATAAAGGAAGAAGGCCGGTATCTGGCATGAGGCAAAACTATGCAGAAAAAGGCATGGCAACAACAGCAGGCTCAACTGTAGGGGGTGGGAGCCAGTGAGTAATGGAAAAATGAGCTGTGAAAAAATAACAAACATCTATATGATGTTCGCTGTATGCCAGACATGGTGCTAAGTATTTCCTATATATTAATTTACTCAGCCCGCCTAACAATCCTTTAGGTTATAGATTCATTTAATCCTCAAAACAAACCCATAAGGCAAATACAGTAAGTATTCTATTTTTAAGATTAGGAAACTGAGGAACAGAGAATTGTATACACCAAAAATTCCATTTCTTTTCCAACCCAAGAGCCAGCTGACCCTAGGGAAGACTCCACACCCGGGATGTCAGGCCAAGCCCCTCAAGGCCCTCCCCAGGAAGCCTATGAAGGCACCAAGAGCTCCAGAAAGTAAAGGCAGGTTTCACCTGCTAGGGGAACACAGTCAAGTTCTGGAAACACACTGCCTTTGTTACACTTCAGCTACAAAAGGAAGTATCACAGAAGAGCCTCTTCATGCCGATTTTAATTAGCTAGTCAAGTTTGCTTGGAGGAACAGCTTATGAAGAAGGGCCAGGCCATGTTCCAAACTGAGATTTCCCAATTCTGCTGATTATTAAAAAAAAAAAAAAAAAAAGGCACTAAACTTTGTATTAGTAAAATATAACTGATCCTGGAACAAATATAGAGAAAGGCAGTACCAGTGAAGATTTTCTTCCTACAAACCTTGAGAAGAAATGGGACCAGGGCTGCAAGAAAGAATGAAGATGATAAATTAGCTTTGTTTCTGTCAACTGTTGTAACTTCTTTATATGCCAAACTATTTGCTAGAAGCAGATATCTAAGCCTCTGTTCAGAGAACACTAAACACAAAGCTGGGATGGGAGTGGAAAACGGTCAACTCCTGTAATGATATCCTTTTGGCCTTCTGCTCCCAGATTCAGGCCCATTCACCATCCTCCTCCCCAAGACCCCCAGTCAGATTTCTAAAAGACCAATTTGTTTCTCTTCCTCCTCTTCTAAAATCCTCCAAATGTTTGCCCTCAGCTACAGAAAATGAGTCACAATCTTTAGCATGGATTCCACACCCTACATAATCTAACTGCCTTTTGCAGCTCATCTTTCCCCGCCCACTGTTCCCTGCACTAGCAGAGTCCTCTTTGCAGATTATGGTGTCTCTGAAGCCACTACTCAGTCTTGATTTAGAGGAGTTGATACATGGAGTCAAAATATCCAAGTGGGATCCACTGAACATGGGAGAAAAGTGGAGAGAGTGTATTAAATCATGAAATGTACATTTGCAAAAGCTCTTAAGTTCTCCCAAGTCAGTATCTATAAAGTCTCTTGCAAGCACAAACCTTACATTAATGAACATATCCTTTAATACGTAAGCATTTTAACTACCTTCTTTCTAAGTTCAGCCTTTTTAAATTTTCAACTATTTGCCTTTCCTAATTCTGGCGAGATTGGGGGTATTTCATTAAGAAAGGTAGTCTTTTTCCCCGATTAAGGCAATCAAAAAGGAAAATTCCAATTGAAAACAAACTTTCTGAGAAATATCCACCTTCTTGATGAGACAAAATATGACTGACCTGCTACTTACCTTCCTTTTTTGTTGTCAATGAAACCCTGGGTCAGAAGAAAATACATTTTTTAGCTGGTAGGTCTTACTGGTTTACACTGGTAGGACTCAGTGTATAAACTGAATCATCTGTTCTGGGTATTAACATTGATATTTAATACATAAGCATCCAAATGCAAAAGGATTAAACTGAAACAAAATATTTGTAGCATTTAATAGGTAACTCTCTGGGCAAAACAGAATTACTGCAGGTTATTCCAAGTTACAAACTCCCCGAAAGCTCAGAAGACGCTCATTACCTTTACAGAATATTAATGAACACAAAACCTCTAGGAACTATTTTTAGCACAGTGGAGAGACCACAGGCACACCCCACTAACGCACACAGATTTTCCCTTCGGCTTCTCAGCCTTGAGAGCACTGAGTGTGACGGCACCGAGAAGGGTCTCTCACTCCACCTGGGGAATCTATCAGACAATCGTATCACAAACCTCAGAAGTGACATTTTACTCCTCCATGTGGCCTAGAGCCATTTCACACCTGCTAGTGAAAAAAACAGGATGCCTGTAAATAACATTTTTCAAGAGAAAATTAGAAATCGACTCCAAAGCAACTAACTGTAAACACCCATCTACCACAATTAACTTTACTGCCAACTGATACACAGGTCTCGGGCGCATCAATACTGTAACAAAAATCAAGTAAAAGAAGAAGAAAAATGGGTTATTATACTGAAGTCTCTCTAGACACTATCCTTATAATTAATCCCATTGGAGAATTCCATTTTTAATTAATATCTTCAAAGACTTAAGACATACAAGAAAAAATAAGAAGTGCCTTATTAAATACCTACTTCTATATACACTTTTCATTCATGCATGCATTCATTTTCAGTTCTAGGAAAGCAGGAGTTTTTGTGTTTTGTTCATAGCTGTGTCCCTAGCTCCTAGAATAGTGCCTGGCATGGAGTAAGACCTCCATAAATATTTGCTGAAGAAATTCATTCAT
This sequence comes from Leopardus geoffroyi, assembly GCF_018350155.1. NCBI lineage: Eukaryota > Metazoa > Chordata > Mammalia > Carnivora > Felidae > Leopardus > Leopardus geoffroyi. The sequence goes on along the minus strand of NC_059338.1, from coordinate 46,456,872 downwards.
CAACTATGCATTGAGTATTTACCAGGTACCAGGCCATGTGATAGAGCCCAAAGATATAAAGATTTTCTCACAATCTATAAAGAACACTCCTCTCAGTTCTGAATTCATGTATCTAAAGGTTTCCTTGAAATATCTAATAGGTTTCTCAAACCTGACATGGACAGACCAGAACTTTCTTTCCCACAATTGCCTTCTCTTCCCTTTACCCTAAGTTATTCCTACCCTTGTGCTTCCTGTCTTGGTTCATGATACCGCCATCCATTCGGTTGTTCAAGCCATAATAACGCAGTCAACTTCTCTTCTACATTCAGTCCCTTCATCTCTCCACCATCAATCAGTCACTGTCATCTCTCCCGGAGGCACAGACCCCACTAGTCTCCCTGCTGCCACTCTTGCCATGACCACAATCCATCCAGACTAATCCCTTTCAAACATGAGCCAAATCAGTTTACCATCTAACTTAATACTCCTTCCATTCTACTGAGGCCCACTAACTCCCTACCATGAGCCATCTGCCCTAAGGGGCTCTGCCTCCAATTTACCTTCCCCATTTTGCACCATGCCCCACTTCCCTCCTGCCCACTGAGCTCCTGAGGCAATCCTGTGGTTTCTTAACATCTCCAAATGTGTCCTCACTTGTACATGCCCTTCCCTCACTGGAATGTTCTTCTCGAAAATTATGGACTGTTTCTCAAAATTCAGATTTTTCTCAGAATTCAAAATTCAAATGTCACCTTCTGAGAGAAGTTTTCCATGACCATCTGCCCAAATTTCTGATTCTAAATTACCACTGATGTTATTTAGTCATGGGTAAACAACTAAGAGATCTCCAAATACAGCCAAACCCAAACCTCTCCATCCATTTCCTGCATCCCCAAGAGGTAGAAAAATTCCTCCACTAGCATCTAACTGACCCCCTCCTCACTTTCTGATCAGCTACTTTTCCCAACAACCAAATGAGCCAGACAACTGCACCACGACCACCCCCCGCCCCACAGGTCAGCCTCACTTTCACTCTTCTGCTCCAAGATGGAATCAGTTCGGGGATGCGAGTCTGTGGGTCATGCTGGGTGTGTTCCTCCTGGTTCTGTCACATCACTGGGGAGAACTCTTTCCAAATAAAGACACAAAGCTCAACAATCCCACTCCTATGTACATATCCACAGAAATGCATGCACGTGGACATCAGGAGACAGATGAGAATATTCCTATCAGCTTCATTCATAATATCCAAAAACTGGAAACTACCCAAACTGATCGTCAAAAGTAAAATAGATTAATAAATTTTGGCACATTCATACAATAGAATTCGTATAGCAATGAATGCCATGCATAACAATATGGATGAAATTATTTTACAAATAAATGTTGAAAAGAAACTAAACTCACAAAATACATTTCCACATGGTTCCATACATAAAAGGGTCAGAAATGGGTAAAACTCAACTCTAGTTAGTATACTCAACTCTAGTTAGTATAGTTAGAATAATACAGAAGTGGTAGAAACTTAAGAAAATGTAAGGAAGCAATTACCATACAGACTAGAAAAGTGTTCATCTTAGGAATGGAAAAAGGGGGTAGGGATTGGAATGGGTAATGGGATGTCTCTGGGGAATACTGACAACACTTTATTTCTTGACTTGGGTGATGGTTACACAAGTATTCATTTTATAATTCAATAACCTGCATGTTTATATTTTATGGGTGTTTCTTTACCTACATTATATTGGGGGGAGTAACAAATCAAGGCAGTTCTTGCTAGGTGCAAAAGAACTGTGCTAGGACTTATTGTCACTGATGTGAATAAATTACAATCTATTAAGCACTATTATAAGGTTTTCTATATGTATGACCAAAAACAATCTTAGCTGATAGAGCCATTCGAAGGGTGGGTAGAAGAGGGGCAATGTAGGAAACAAATAAACAAAAAAGTGTTGTTAGAATTAATCAAAGAACCAGGAAAGCAGATTAGATAGGAAGGTCAACTTGAAACCAGGACTCCCACCAAGTGGTCAGACAGGATGAGAATATAAAAAGAGGCCATTTCACTTGGCCATTAGATGGTTAGTTCCAAAAATAGTGAAAAGAAGAAAACTAGATTAATGTATGTTCATATTCTACCTAGAGACATAGTATATCTAAGCTTTTTTGACTTATGAAAAATGGATCTAGGAGAAGGAAAGGAAGGAAGGAAGGAAGGAAGCAAGGAGGAAGGGAGGGAAGGAGGGAAGTCTGGAGGGAAAAATTCAATGCAATTAGAATTACAATAGATGTAAGCAGAAGAAGCAGTGGACATATATACAAGACAGTCAGGGAAGACATCTCAGCAGAAGTTGTTTATCTGACACCTGATGACAGCAGAATTTGCCAGAAGAGAATGAGAGGGAGTGCTCCAGGGCCAGATCAGGAGCGACCATGGGAAGTATGTTAAGCATGTGTGAATCACTTTAAACATCTCTCTCAAGATATCTTTCCATCAGTGTACTCGTACTTAACAGGTAACCCACCATTTTGAGTTACGCCAACTTGATTTGTCTGACAATTTGAAATACTGACGACAGTCCAGTAGTCACTAGCTGGATTTTCTAGCGACTTCCTAAGTCCTAAATAATACCAGTGTTACTAGAATAACATCCGTTACTATTATATCAAGTAGCATCAGTTACTGAGGTGTAGCAGTGAACATAGGAAACAGCAAACTCTGACATCATTCTAGTCATTTGTTAGGGTGTGTGTGTTCCGCTGCATCTGTAACACAGACTCAGACCACAGCGGGCTTCTGCGGCAGCCCCCACACACTCACTGTGCATCATTTAATGCTAAGGGAAGCACCTGAAATGACTTAACTGGAAGAGTAAAACTCTTTGCTCGTCTCTAATACAGAACTGGAAAATGACAAGATTGGGGCGGGGGGGGGGGAGTTCCTTTATCCATCTTGCGGTTTCCTCTTCCTGCTTAAAAATTGTTAGAGGGGCGCCTGGGTGGCGCAGTCGGTTAAGCATCCGACTTCAGCCAGGTCACGATCTCGCGGTCCGGGAGTTCGAGCCCCGCGTCAGGCTCTGGGCTCATGGCTCAGAGCCTGGAGCCTGTTTCCGATTCTGTGTCTCCCTCTCTCGCTGCGCCTCCCCCATTCATGCTCTGTCTCTCTCTGTCCCAAAAATAAATAAACGTTGAAAAAAAAAATTAAAAAAAAAATTGTTAGAGATTAGCACAATGTGAAAGCAATACTTGGTACTTTGAATTCTCAGCCATTTATTTCCTGGTAATAAGTAAAGGAGGTGGGGATAAGGGAGAATCTGACCAAGACTTTTGTTTTTTTTAATCACCCTTAACCTAGGGGCATCTGGGTAGCTCAGTCGGTTAAGCATCCAACTCTTGATTTCAGCTCAGGTCATGATCTTGAGGTTCATGAGTTCAAGCCTGGCATTGGGCTCTGTGCTGACAGTGAAGAGCCTGCTTGGGATTCTCTCTCTCTCTCTCTCTCTCTCTCTCTCTCTCTCTCTCTGCTTTTCTCTTGCTCTCTCTCTCAAAATAAATAAACTTAAAAAAAAAAATCACCCTGTAATCTAGTATAAAAGACTTTAAAGGGCCTTACTCATATTACCATCACTACACTATTCACAACAGCTAGGAGTTCCCATCTAAATCGTTATGCCCAGCTAGAAAAAAAAACTTTTGTTTTCTACTGCATTTCACAAGACATATGCAGTTACTAAAGCTTTTATGAACTTTGCATAGAAGAGATCCTCAAATATTCATTAAATGAGTTAACCAGTGAATACATTAAATACAATTTAATCTAAAATCAGCATCCAAATAACTGATGCTGGGGAGATGACTGACATAAAATCAGTTGTCATCACAATGAAACTATTAAGATGGTAAGTGACTAGACACTAGGTGTGATGCAATATCCTTCCTCTTCCCTTTTCCTCACATTCTTAGCCTCTGATCATTTCTCTTCTCTCGTTCTTCCATCCCACATTTCCCTAATCACCGGCCCCCAAAATTTTCACCAAAGCTTCCAGAGAAGCAAAGGCACCCCATTTTCTTTATACTGGTGATACTTATACCTTCACTCTGATATTTACACCTTCAGTGCACTGAGTCTGTTCAGCTATTCATTCACTGCTTAATTTACTCAACAACCAGTTACTGAGCTCAGGTGTCAGACACTGTGCTTAGTCTAGAGCCAAAAAAAGTCAAGAAAATACTTGATCCCATCTTCAGGCTGCTTAGAGTCTTTGCAGGAATAGAAATGAGTAAACAGCCAATTCCAATACAAAGAGACATATATTTGGGGATCTGGGGACACATGGCCTAACATTAGAACTTAACAATCCAGCTGAAGAGAAAGGACATTTGAAATTTAAAGGAAGTTCATGTTGGTTAAATGTTCAAGAAAACCACTTAATGTAAGTGGTTGGAAGACTACTGGCAAGAGAAAGGAAGGTCTAAGATGGATTATGAACGAGAGCAAGGGTTAGCCAGGTGGAAAGGTAGGGAATAGGTAAGGACATGGTTCAAAAGTAGAAGTAACTATGTGTGGGAAGGCCCTGAGCTCATGGATTAAAATTCAGAGGACATCTTTCTGGATAGGACTCTTGCTTTATACACATCAGGCAAACTGACCACTTTACTAAGCAGTCGCACGGTGCTTTTCTGTCTCCTCACCAGAGGCCACATGGGAATATCCTTCCCATCTTGCCCTTTGTCCTATACTTCCTTCAAGTCACAACTTGGCCATTCATCATGTCTTGCCTTAAAATCTGACATTTATATCAGCTCCTTTCATCTTTCAAATAATTATTTCATGTGTCCCTTGACAATGCTTGTGATATCTATACTGTTTCAAATGTCCCTTCCCAACTAGATTGTAAGTAATTGCTTAAGAAGAGCATCCAGTTATCTGTATCTATCTTTCTAGCACAGTACTTTACCAGAGCAAATGCTTGCTTATTATTATTTAGTTACATGGTTTAAGTAAGCAAAAAAAGAACAAAATTACCACCCAAACTACCCAGTCATCAAGGTTCCTGACTCTTCAAGGGAGAAATGGAAAATGCTAGATTTTCTCGGTATCACTTCCAGTGGATCTATGTAGATACCTACTCTTATGAGAAATTACCCAGGTGTTTCTATTCTATAAACATGATCCATTTGGACTTAGGGGTTCATATAGTCAGGTCCGTATGATATCAAAACCATTTTTACATCAAGAATCATCGAGGCTTTGGGGCGCCTGGGTGGCTCAGTCGGTTAAGCGTCCGACTTCGGCTCAGGTCATGATCTCACGGTCCGTGAGTTTGAGCCCCGCATCGGGCTCTGTGCTGACAGCTCAGAGCCTGGAGCCTGTTTCAGATTCTGTGTGTGTGTCTCTCTCTCTGCCCCTCCCCTATTCACGATCTGTCTCTCTCTGTTTCAAAAATAAAAAAAATAAAATGTTAAAAAAAAAAAAAGAATCATTGAGGCTTTGGGTCAGATATTCATTTTCTTTGCCGAGATGCTGCTGACACCCAAATCTCCAGGACCTCTGAAATTTCCACAGAGAAAAGAAAGAGTCTCTTCAATTACCACTCGAAAAGAAAAACATACTTGAGGCCCGTGGCAGTAAATTTCCAAAAGATTGGTGGCCAGAACTTGGAAGCAAAATTTCTAGTCATAATAAAAAGCTACATCTAGCTGACTCCCTTAAATAAGATTTCTGAAACCAAAAAGAAAACAACCCTCCCCCCAAACCCCCCCCCAAATCAAGTTTGAACTTTGAGGCAGACTATTTTTCCTAGAGACAACATCAGAGGACTCTACGCATGTATTCAGTTCATTGGTTTACAAAGTTGTGGATACATATAGTACAAAACAGGCTCCAGTTCCCTGTGTGAGATGCCCAGTAGTGAAAACATCCTCTCCAAGGCTCATAGGTGTCTCTTCATTAAATGGAAAATTCCACTAAAAGTCACAAAGATACTATCATATCAGCCTACGAGTACAGATGAAGGTGATGAGCCACAAATGCATTTCCACATCTGGGGACTATGTAGCAGAGACAAGGTGCTGCAGGGAGTAATGAGCATTTGCCTGATATAACCAGGCACATATTTTGCTATTTAGGACTTAAAACAGACTTAGGTATAGTGGAAGCATAGGCTGTCCTGCACTATTCACTAATATCAATAAACTGCTTCTGAGAGTTTAAAATTTTTTTATTAACTCAACAAACATTGAGTAAATGCCTACCATGCACGAGCACTGAGCTGGGGAAGAAGTGATTAAACTCCCCTTGCCATCCAGAACTAACAATCAAGTGGTGGAGATAAACGCATAGAACAGATAATTTTGCTAAAGTGTGATGAGTGCTATAATAAAAGTGAGAGGAGAAAACAGTGGGTTCAAGAGAAGCACCAAAGACTATTAATCATTCTGGCAAATGTTAGACAGCTAGAAGGGACAGCAGCAGTGCTAGCAGCAAAGTAAGTGAGGTCACTGCAACCATTCTTTAATTGCTTGCTTGAAAAACACATTTTAGAACTACTTATTTTTCATTAAGGAAATGTAGTAATTGATTCATCAATTGGTCATAACACCCAAAATTTTAAAAAGGGAGAGAGACAAGCGCAAGCTTCACCATTTCCAGGAAGCCCACCTACCTCTCCGAGAAAAACCTCATTTTGAATGTAAAAGGTTCAAACTTACTGAAACTATCTCAGAAAATCTCATGAGTCCCCTGGTTGCCTTTGATCACAAAATCAAGAGAAGACCAAATGAATTCCAAAATGTGTCCGGTCTAGGACACAGTTAGAGTTCTCTGAACTCCCAAGGCCCTCAAAGTTTTCCTTCTCACCCACCTTTCCAGGCCAGAGTTATCCAAACAATTTCCCATCCTTACCCTCCAGCCAGCCAGTCAACATTCCCCTAACAATAACTCATGAGTCAACTAACTTTTTTCTTTTAATTTTTTGTAACATTTATTTATTTTTGAGAGACAGAACATGAGCAGGGGAGGGGCAGAGAGAGAGGGAAGCACAGAATCCGAAGGAGGCTCAGGCTCTGAGCTGTCAGCATAGAGCCCAATTCGGGGCTCAAAGTCACAAACGGCGAGATCACGACCTGGGCTGAAGTCTGACGCTTAACCGACCGAGCCCCCAGGCGCCCCACGAGTCAACTAACTTTTATATAGTGTCTTGAACATAAGAGCTCACTTGTAACTGTGAATGGATGAGTTTTTCTACTTTTCTTTATTTTATCAAGTTGTTCCTTCTATGCCAGATGTTGTTTCCAGGTCTCCCTTTTCTTTCTCTCTCACCACAAATCTCCACCCACCCTTCTCATCGTATCTATCAAAGTAATATTTGAAGGAAGATGGTGTAGAACGAAGAACAAGGATTCTGGAAATCAACATCTCTGACTCAAACCCTGACAGTATCACCTTATTAAGTCACTTAGTATCTATGACCTCCGATTTCTCCTGTAAAATGAGAATAATCCCCCCTAATAGGTAGTATTCCTATGAGAGAAAACCGAGATGTGTATAAAGTTCCTAGTGTGCTTTGGTAACAAGCACCCAGTTAGTACACACTAAATGCTAGTTTCTTTCCTTTCCTAAGACTTGACTGAAATGCCTGTGGACGAACCTCTCAGCTTACCCACCTAGGATCCATCTGTAATAATGGCATGGCAGTGCTTCTCCAGTCTCTGAAAGCCTCTAGGGGAAGAAAATCTGCAATTAAGAAACTTAGATTTTATGGGGAAAACAGGATTAGGAAGCTGAGGGCATCATTACACCTGAACTGTTTTAAATTCAGTAAAATGAAACCATGACAAAATTTGCTAAATAAAAACAGTATTGATGACATTCAGGCCTCTTAAAAGAGCAATTATGACTACTGTGGTAGTATTTTCCATTTAGCACTCCATGCTCATTAGGAAACTTCTGAAGAGTTTCCTGCCCTGTAATTTATAAAGCTGCTTATAAATTCATCTGGCTTTGAGGCAAATAATCCACATACTGCCAGAAGGTGTGTTTTATCTGCTTCCAAGTGTTCGATGCCTATCTGATCTCATGGCTCAGGGCTGCTGACTCCTGAGTCTCAAGTTCCAACATGGTCCCTCAAACAAGGGAAGCACTCAGTTGCTTGAGAGGAAAAGCGCTTTAGGTAAGCTCTAATAAACCACTGCGTATTGCCAACTAGGCATTCTACAATCCCGCTCCCCGGGACTCAGGTCCCTGTGGCTTTTCTGGGCCCATGAGAACCTCATGTGCAAAGGCTTCTGAAGACCCCAAACCCAAGGCTGCCTTTCCATAGTCTGAAACAGACCTTTCGTCAGCCTCCTCTACCAGCTTCCTCAGGCTTCACAAGCAAGAAGGCTAGTCCTATTCTGCCTTCTTCTGAACTCTCTTCCCTAACACCCTTTTCTGTGGTGCTGAACACTTGACTCTTCCCCATTCAGTTCCTATACTCTTGGCGACTTCTTTAAAAACCCAAAACTAACATTTATGTGCCAGGCCTCATTCCAGCCTCGGCACTTCAAATGTATTAACCAACTTGACATCCACAACAAAATTAGGAGGTAGCTCCCATTACTAACCCCATTTTACAGGTGAGAAAACTGAGGCTCAGAAAGGTTATAAGAGATAGACTGAGGATTCAAATCTGGGCAGTGTGTGGTTTTAGCCGCCACCATTTGCTAAATTTCCTCAATTCCTTGCTCAAACTGAAACCTCAGGCCACATGGCATCTATTGGTCTCTTATAAGGTGTACATTCAGGTGAAATAAATCCTTTTGAAACCACTGCCTGTTTCCTTCCTCTCCCTCTCCTTCTCCTCCTTCTCCCTCCCCTCCTCTGCTTCCTCTTCTGCCTCCTTATTCTTCTTTATGCTTTCTCATGTCAAATAAATGTTGCTTGATCAGAGCCCCAAGGTGTCACCACAATTGAGTAGATTCCCGGATGTAAATCTCCCTACCTTATCAAATCTCTAGCTGAGACAATGCCTTCTCTCTGAGGTCACCAATAAAGATATGATACAGAAAACAAAACAAAACAAAACACTATTCTGGTTCAGACTGCAAACAACTCTGTACAGTACTCTCTTTCTGAGAGGAAAAAACAAAAAGTTATTTTGTAAAAGACATCTGCAGCTGCAAAACACAGTCCTTACTGCCTTTTACTAAACTTTAATAGATCACTCACAAATAGGTCATGCCCTTGTGGGTAGAAAGTTCTATAGGTTTTTTAGAATATCTTTAATGAACATGAAGACTAACTTTCAGTGTCAAGATGTACCCGGTACTTCTGCCACGATTCTATGACTCACTGAAGAAGCCACGTTTACTCTAATCATTCGCCAAACAATTACTGACCTCTGGAAACCCGGTGAGCAAGGTAGACAGTATTTCTCCTCTCAAGGTGCTTACTGCCAGCGTGGGACACAGGCAATTAAGCAAACACCTGTCTACAGACGATGATGATCACACAGGATGATGTGCGAGAGAGAGTGAAGTGAGTACAGAGGAAATTAATTTAGATGGAGTTATCAAAGAAGGCCTCTCTGAGGAGGCAACATTTAGCGGAGAGCTGAAGCAAGCATGCACATTCCAGGAAGAGGAAATAAAAATGCAACGTCTTCAGGTGGGCACAAAACCAAGGAGCCCCTTCCCTTGGACCGCTCACCATTGTGTTTACCTCTTCATGACTTTATAAACTTTATACATCCTGTCAACCTTAATCGTTGTGAACTGAAGAATGTACATCACATCTATAAAGGAGTTTCTCCCCCTCTTATCTCTGCAGTTGCCAAATTCCCAGGACTACTGTGTCTTGCTTCTGTCTGCAATACTCTTGTCAGGCCAGCTGCCCAGCAACACCTGTTAATGATTAGCACCAACAGACCACAGAAAACAGATTTTGCAAGTCAGTCAGCCGTAAAGTCCTTCCTAAATAAGGCTGCGGGAGATTTAGTCCAGCTCCTGGGGAGCTGGGCCGTCCATTCCTGCATAACCACCACCACCGTGCCCAGTCCCTCACCCCATCTCACCATGTCCCCGGGAGTCTGACAGCTGGGTCAAGCTATGACCTTTTTCAACCTACGGGAAGCCAGTAGTTAGCAACTGAGGAATGTCTTTCTCATCACTTTATGTTGAAATACCACAAGACCTCAGGCTTGTAACTCATACCAGATAAGTCATTTAGTAAAAAAATTCTAAGACTTAACCTGATAAAGAGATAATTTACAAAAAGCTTCATAAGGCATTCCTGGTGAGCCTATATCCTAGGCTTTACTAGACATTCCTGATGAGCATGTGTCCTAGGTTTAAAAAGCACCACAACGTTTAAAATAGACCATTTTCCATGTTAGTGATAATTACATCACACTGGGAGTGGATATACTTTCTTTGCATTCAATCTATTTATTATTCACATAGATGAATTCATGAGGCCCGAGTTGCACCACTGTCTTTTCCCCAAAAACCAGTCTAAGTCTCTAAGGCCTTGGGAAGCTGTATCACCCTTGCTAACATTAGGGAGTGATCCTCTCCCTCCCTCACATCTTCACCCCCTGGTCTCCACACCTCTGGAGAATGGTATGGTCTTTTCTACTTGTATGTTTACAGGAAGCCATCTTACTGAAGATTTTTTTAAGACTCCAAAAGTTTGTGTTTCCTTAAATTAATTTAATTTGCTTGTTTCTGTCCTATAGTTTAGGTTATTTTCTTTTTTCTTTTTTTTTAATTTTTATTTATTTTTGAGACAGAGAGAGAGAGACATAGAGTGTGAGTGGAGGAGGGGCAGAGAAAGAGACACACACACACACACACACACACACAGAATTTGAAGCAGGCTCCAGGTTCTGAGATGTCAGCACAGAGCCCAATGCAGGGCTCAAACTCACAAACAGTGAGATCATGACCCAAGCCGAAGTCGGACGCTTAACTGACTGAGCCATCCAGGTGCCCCAGTTTAGGTTATTTTCAATCCTAGAAATATTATACTTCTATAATGATACATTTGAGAGTGGCACACACAGTCAGGAGACCTAAATTCCAGTCCTGTGTTTATTTATTCATTAAAAAAGTGCTTTTTAGATTCCTATTATGTACCAGACTCTGCATCACTGGTGGGCTTTTCACTTTGGACAATTAACTAACTTGCTCTACACCCCAGTTTTCCTATTTGCACATATCTCTAAAGAGCACACTGTACCAGATAATCTCTACCCCTTTGCAGTTCTAAATGTGTTTGCTTCTAAGTCCAATTCTAACCTCCATTTTGTTTCTCAATCACACTTATTTCTAAGTAAACTGACTTTGGGAAATATCCCATTAAAATAAAGGCTAGTACTGGTTAGATATCCTAAATCATTAATATAATTTCATTGAGAGAGAAAAATATATACTGTAATCTGTATTTCTGGACTTTAGATGATTATTTGCAAGAAAAAGCAATGAAGAAATTATACTATATATACTCAGAAACAAGAGTCAGAAAAGAATAATATGTTACAAAATAGCTTGGAACCAATTTCCTCAAGAGGAAAAACCGGTCACCTGGGTAGCTCAGATGGTCAAGCATCCAACTCTTGGTTTCAGGTTCATGAGATCAAGCCCCACGTTGGGCTCTACAGTGACATCACAGAACCTGCTTGGGATTCTCTCTCTGCCCTTTCCCCCACCCTCCCACTCTCTCTTTAAAAATAAATAGACATTAAAAAAATAAAAAAGAAAAACCAAGTATAAAACCAAGCACTGAAAATATAAATAAAAAATGTAAAACCTAAAGCTGGCCAGATAATGTCAAAAACAAGTATACATATATATTGCTGGTAATACTGTATGTTCTTTCTAAAGAATAAGTTCATAATATGTAACAAGGATCATAAAGCTGGTTGTGTAAATTAATCACAGCAATAGTCCTGGGTTCACCCATGTAACTTTCTTTGACCAATGAACTTGCTCTTTCCAGTCATGCCCCTTTGCCATAACCATGAGAACATGCCTAGGTTAGCCTGATGGGTGGATGTACAAGATGCATGGAGGAAAGCCAAAACTTTCCAGCTGGGACTGGCAGTTTCCCTGAGCTAAGGAGCTGGAGCTGGGAGTCCAGGAAGCCTAAAAAAGCTAGAATTTTCAAGGAAAAAATACCAGAGAACAGAGAGCTCTGGAAATCTGCAGAGCAACCCCCTACCCGAGTCTTCAGCTAAGTAATGATGTGAAGAGAGTATCCACTGTCTGAGAAACAACCACTCAAAAGGATTAGAGAAAACAATTTTCAAAGCTCACAAAAAGCTAGCAATAGTCCCTGAAGTGGAAACACTAATAATTCAAGAGGCATCAGACTGGTTAGATACCCAGAAGGGCTTGGCCTGTGTAATGGGACAAAACCTGCCCTAGAGAAAATACTGCTCTGCTTACACCAAGCAATACTTACAGGCAAGACTGAAAGGATCAAACAGCTTCCAAGTAACTTAATTGGATCCCAGCACCAATATCAAGAATACCTCTAGAAATACAAAATATTCAGTTCCCAACAAGGTAAAATTCAGTATTTCTGCTTCCAATCAAAATTTGCCAAGTAATTAAGTTTGCTAGGGCTGCTGTAACAAAATACCACAAACTGGGTGACCTCACAGAAACTGATTGCCTCACAGTTCTGGAGAGTAGAAGTCTGAGATCAAGATGTTGACAGGGAGTAGACAGATGGGAAGGCAGGAGGGCAGGGGCACGTTCCAGGCCTTCTTCCCTGGCTTATAGATGGCTCTGTGTCATTGACTCTGTATGTGTGTGTGTGTCTCTAAGTTTCCCCGTTTCATAAGGACACAGTCATATTGGATTAGGCCCACCCTAATGAACTCATTTTGATTTGATTAACTCTGCATTAACCCCGTCTCCAAATAAGGTTCATTTTGAGGTGCTGAGAGTTAAGACTTCGACATATGAGTTTTTAGGGGGACACAATCAACCCATTACACCAAGCATGCAAATAACCAGGAAATAAGGCCCATATTGAGAAAAATCAATCAATCAAAGCCAAGAAACGACGTGGATCGTAGAATTTGAATTTGAAAAAGATGTTAGAACAGTTATTAAAATTGTGTATCACTTGTTCAAGATGTTAGAGGAGACTGGTATGATTAAAGTTTCACAGACACTTGGAAGATACAAAGACTCAGGTGAAACTTCTAGGGATATAAAAATATAATGTCTGAGATGAAAAATACACTGGGAAGTGTTTAATAGAAAATTAAATGCAGCAGTAATAATTAGTGAAGTTGAAAACACAGCAGTAGAAATTATCAAAAATGAAATTCAGAAGAAAAAGACGGAGAAAAATGAGCAATCAGTGAGCCATGAGAGGACTTCAAATAGCTTAATATCTACATAAATAGTGTGTCAAAGGGAAGGTGAGGGACTGGAAAATAATTTGAAAAAATAATAGCTGAGATTTTCCAAATATGATGACAACTAAACTACAGAGCCAAGAAGCCCCACAAACTCCAAGTATGAAGAGCACGAATATGACTGCAGCAAGCCGTGTTGCTACCAAACTGCTTAAAACCAACGATAAAGAGAATATCTTAAAAAGAAGCCAGTGGAAAGACACATGACGTACAGGGACTTCTCATTGCAAACCACATCGAGACAATGGAGCAACAGTTTTAAAGTACAAAAAGAAAAAAAATGTAAACCTAGAATTCTATACTTAGTAAAAATAGCTTTTGAAAATAAAGTCAAAATAAAGACATTTTCAGGCATACAAATGCTGAAAGAATTTATTAATAGCAAACCTGTCCTACAAGAAATGTTAAGGGAAAAATCCCTCAGGCAGAAGAAAAACAGTACCAAATGGAAATTCAGAGCTATCAAAAGAAGGAGAGCACCAAATGTGGTAACTATGTGGGGTCTAGAGAGAAACGTCTCCATTATTTCCTCCCTCCCCTCACCACTCAGTCCATGTCCCATTTAGAAATACAACTGAACAAGGCTTAATTCCATATGTACAATTTATATACACATCATCTATAGAAAATTACATTTATCAATAGTCATCAACAAATATTCATTGAGCCTACAATATATTTCAAACACTGGGGATACAGTGAGCAAAACAGACAAGCTCCTTTAACAAGCTCATGGAGTTCACATTCCAGGATTTGATTTTCTGATTCATGAACATGAGAACACGGTATTATAGTCACACTGCAATTTGCTGATATTGTTTTATTTATATGTTTTAGTAATTCCCTCCAGACTGAAAAAAAAACTTAAATTTGGTTGCTTCAATTGCCTTCATGATTCAGTAATTCAATACAATAATCTAGTTAATAAAAGCCCTTTAAATATTATCAGTACTGTTAATTACATAGGCTTACATCATAATGTACTCCAAACAAAGCAATTTTGGTATTTTTCATTATGTCATATTCTATCAAGCTGCTGGAATTGGGATAGGTAAAAGGAGAAAAGGGATAAAGAAGCCATTAGGGTTGAATTAAGTTTCTAATATTTTTGTAATCCATATCTTTTATAGAAGGATATGAAGGTGTTTACCATAGATATACATAATGTCAGTACACCATAACTAAAATGGAAATGGAAAAAGCAAAGCCATGCATACCTGAAAGAAGCAAATATGCTAGCCTCAAGTGCTAATTTAGTTACTATAATTATTAATAAATATGGCTTGGAGCTTCCTAGCAGCCAAAGCAAAAAGGGAAGCACAACTTATAAGAAATTGTGCTCTGTGTTAGGGGAAAAAAAAATATTAATGCACAAATACTCACTGCCTTCTCCTTCCCTTCTCTCATATTTCTTTAAATATTACTTACCCTAGTCAGGTTTTTGAAAGATATTACAGCTGATAGAGGGAGGGAGAAAACAAGAATATACACTGTGAGGAAACTCAGGTATCCTATATCACTATCTGAAGAAGAAACATATATTTTGGAAACAAAAATTATGAAAGTCATCCTCACCAAAAAAATAGGCTATTCTTTTGAGAACATATGTAAATTCTACCCCACCATTTTACACTGGTTAAATGAACCAACTTATCTTGGCCAATGAACAAACAAGCAAGCGCTTTTGGGTGAAACTCTAAATAATTGGGAGTCAAAATAGTGAAATGCTGAAATCATCGTCTTCAAATTAGTAATGGCTATTTTTATGGCAGGTTTTGATTTGAGGAGAATGTAAAAAAAGTGTATTCTAATCTACTTCCTAGGAACAGCTGTAATCAGCAGATGATTGTAATGACAAAACTCAAGTAATTAAACGTCTTCATTTAAAAATCTATTCAACAGCAACAACAAAAAAGGCATCCATGGACTTTTACTTGTCAAAAGTCTGGAAAATGTCCTATCTCTAAATAGAGTGTCGTTAATTTTTATAGCATATATGATTAGGCAAACAAACAGAAAATGAAAAAAAAAACCAACATTACCTTGATATTGCCTAGCTGTTTATTTTATGGTATAAATATATAGAAAGACATTACTATGGAAGTATCAGTCTATCTCCTTTGGCTTTTGAATGTGATTGTCAAATCCCACAGAAAGCAAGATGGCATTAGAATGCTTGGCTATTTCCCTGTGTTCCATTCTGCTTTCTGAGCCCTAACCCAATGTTAGAATTTCATTAACTTCTTTCTGAGTTCTCTTGCCGGCCCTTTTGCAAACAGTTAAATAAGGTGCTGGAAACAGTCTCCATCAACCATTCATTCATTACACTAGTATTTATAGGCTCTTTGATGGGCCAGACAGGATTCTAGACAGTGAACAAAACAGACCAAAATCTCTGTCATTGTGGAATTTACATCCTAGTGAAGGAAGAGAGATAATAAAACGAGTAAGTAGGGACTATGTCAAATGGTGATGAGGGTGATAAAGAAAAACAAATCAGGGAAAGGGAGAGGGGAGAGCTGCTGAAGAGGGACGGCTCTTTCAAAGAAAGAAAAGTCTCAGTGAGACAATGACATTTGAACCAAAACCCAAAAGGTGTGAGGGAAGGAGCCTTTTCCTGCAGAAAGAGGAGACAGAGGGAACAGGCTTGGCAGGATTGAGAAATAGCAAAGGCCAGCACAGCCAGAGTAGGGAGATGAGTTGAAGAGGCAGAGGTACAGGCAGATCAGGCTGACCTTGAAAGCCATTGTTAGTGTTTTGTTTTTCATTCTGAGACAGACAGGAAGTCATGAGAGGTTTGAACTAGAGAGAAGCATGAAATGACAGAGGTATTTTAAATTCTCAGGCTCACTGTTGTGTTGAGCACAGACTATAGAGGATCAAGGGGGAGAAACCAGTAGCCTCTATCAGAAGCTACTGCAGGGGTTCAGGCAAGAAAGGATGGAGGCACAGACCAGGAGGTTATGGCATCCGTGGTAAAAAATACCCCCTACAGATGGCTGCCCATCCAGCAGTTTCTGGAGTGGGTGTCAGGGGTTGACAGTCATATGAATTTTTTAAAAATATTCATTATCTTTAACAAAAGTATCAGAAAGTTTTAGAAGCCAATAATCAATGTTTACATGTGGTGACTGATATGAAGAGCTATTGCCAGTGAAACTCGAACCACAGCAATCTCTCCATTTTTAAGGGCTGAGGTTTATTCACTGGAATTTCTACTTAGATGACAAGTAAGAATTCTCATTTGATTCTACTCTTGCTATGGAAGATACTTCCTTAATATAATCAGATCACTTTTTTTTACTAGACGCTATATGGTGAACAAAATTAAATTATGTTTTGGCAACTGGAGATTTGCATTAGTTCAGTATCTTAATTCTTGCCAATAATCCATATTAAGTGGACATTTGGATAGAGATGTAAATGACCCATGAGACTGGCCTGAATTTATACTGAATCCCAGGTTATACTTTAGAATTTTGATTACTTTCTCACATGCCTTACCTGATTGTGTTTTGTTAGCATACTTTTTTCTCCTAAGAAAAGATTGGAGATGAACTCTGGTTAATGAGTTATGGCTAATCAAGATGTGGTTTCCTGTGATTCCAGCCTTTGAGGCCTACAGTGCACATCATCTGATGACCCTATGGCTGATATGAATACACACCAAATAATTACTGAAATTCATCATCTTACTTCTGAAATAAACCTATTACTGACCTCAACCATGTTATTCAAAATATAGATCAAAACACCCTCTTCCATGATAAGCCTGTACTTTTATAGCCTTCCCTGCTATTCTCTCTCCAGCAACATTTTTCTGGACCGACAGGACTATTAACCAGATTTTCAAGCCATGAGTTATTTACATCCTCCAGTACATTTCAGTGAAATTAATTTGAGTTGTCCTCCTTTCTTACCAGCTTTCCAATAAATCTTTCTGGCAGTTTAAATAGAATATCATCAACTCAGACTGGCTTGTGGCAAAAATCACCACTATTAAATGTTCTGCCAAGAGCATGCATGGTAAAAAGGAAAAAAATGGAAAAACGAGGAGAAAACGTTTCAATAACTATGAATAAAACAGAAACCAGAAAATATGTGAAATGCTACAGCATACGGATAAGAACAAAATTCTAAAGGAATATTGCACACCCACTATATTCATTTCCTAGGGCCACCATAGCAAAGTACCACACACTGGGTAGTTGAAACAACAGAAAATTTACTTCTGACAGTTCAGGAAGCTAGAAATATAAGATTAAGGTGTCAGCAGGTTTAGTTTCTTCTGAGGCCTCTCTTTTTGGTTTGGAGAAAACCATCTTCATGTTCACGTGGCATTTTCCCTCTATGTACGCCCATGTCTTAATCTCCTCTTCTTATACGGACACAAGTCATATGGGATTGAGGCTCACCCTAATGACCTCATTTTAATGTAATTACCTCTTTAAAGACCATATCACCAAGTATAGTCACAGTCTGAGTACAGAATCAGTTTTGGGGGGGATACAATTCAGTCCATAACACACACTACTTAGGAAAAGCACACATTATAAATCTGTTAACTATTTAATGAGCCATGAGTTTTGATCTTTGAACACCGAGAATGTGCTAAGATTCCCATGTAGAGAATGACCACTAGATCTTTGTGTGATCCATCAAGCCCATGGCAGAGGCAGAAAGCACTTAGAGGCTCTGGAGTCTAGCTCACTGTCTGTTCAGCATCCAGCTCTGCATTCAGGGGATAGCCATTAGCCAGGTTCAGTATAGCCAGGACAGTTCATTAGCCAGGTTCTTTCTTTGCCACATGTCCCAACATGCTGCACAACTTTTGAAGTGAGATAAAAAAAAAAGAATTGTTTTCTATTTTCTAAAAGAAAATTTACCAAAGAAAAAGCCATCCCTTTGCTCTTTATGTTTTCTACCCACATTTGTTATACTGCTGCTTCCCAGTTGGGCAAGAGACATGGAGTCCAAACCCAAATCAGAGCTCGTACTGGATGGGTATCCATGGCAGCCATCACTAATTCTTGAATCTCATCAACCTGGATTTGACTTCAGAATCCTTCTCAACACAGCCACTACAATGACTGAAATTCAGATGGACATTATTTAACATCCCTAGCCCAAACAAAAGTGGGATGCCAGAAGTTACTGCTTGCCTCTTTCCACTAAGCAGTTTCTTCATCCAAAGGTTTCCAATCACCAATTCGGTCTCAATTCTTGACTGGCCTAGCTAGGATTGGCCTCTGTGTTAATAAGAACCATTTTAAAAAAATTGGGGCGGGGGTGGGGGGGCACCTGGGTGGCTCAGTCAGTTGAGCATCCGACTTTGGCTCAGGTCATGATCTCGCAGTATGTGGGTTTGAGCCCTGTGTCCGGCTCTGTGCTGACGGCTCAGAGCCTGGAGCCCACTTCGGATTCTGTGTCTCCCTCTCTCTTTCTGCCCCTCCCCAACTCATGCTCTGTCTCTCTGTCAAAAATAAATAAACATTAAATTTTTTTTTTATTTTTTTAATGTTTATTCATTTTTGAGAGACAGAGAGAGACAGAGCATGAGCGGAAGAAGGGGCAGAGAGAAGGAGACACAGAATCCAAAGTGGGCTCCAGGCTCTGGAGCCATCAGCACATAGCCCCACACGGGGCTTGAACTCACTAACTGCGAGATCATGACCTGAGCCAAAGTTGGATGCTCAACCGACTGAGCCACCCAGGTGCCCCAATAAGAACCATTTTTAAAGGACTGTAATGGATTCAAGTTTTGTGGAGACTAAATTTCATACAATTGGAGGTAGGTGGAGAATCCCTTTAAGAAAAAGAGTCTTAAATTACACATAAAAATTTATACTCTCTCCCAGGGCCTTGGAAGGGTCTCATTCAATTGAGGGCCCTGAAGCTTAAGCTTCCTTAGCTTCAACTAGTCTATCTGTCCCTGTCACAAGGAAAATCTGCCTTAAATCAACTCTTCTGTAATGGAAATTCACTCCTTCACTCCCATCCCTCTTCATGCACCCCCTCTTTCAGCTTCTGTTTGTCTGTATTTTGTTCTTTAGGTCCTACTAGTGCCTTATTGTACTCCAGTTGGTTTTGGTTCATGGATGGTAACAGGATGGGCAAGTTAGGAAATACAAGATAAGGGCTGAGCTTGAGAAACACCTAGGCCCAGACAATATTGCCATCTTGTTTAGAAAGGAGCATGCATTTGGTTACTCTAGTTCTGAGATTAAACAGAGGTCATTTTTGAGTGACTTAGAGACTAGGCTCCAGGATTTAGCAGCTAAGGACAAGTCCCCTTTCCCTCACACCACTGAGAAGTAAGTGTGAAGGTGTCCGGAAATGGGGTGTGCAATTTGCATAGAGCGCAGAGCTTTCTCAGGGAAAGGAAGCAGGATTGCTATGTATTTCTCCTGGTATTTAAAGTTGTAAGAGCTGATGGGATGTACTGAACTGGCTTTGTTCAAGCCTGGATGACAAAAAAACACAGTGACATTCTTGAACAGAAAAGATACCTTAATAGTTAAGTGAGACTGAACCAGATGGCTGGTCCCTGATCTAAGATGGTCAGAGCAGACATTGGTTCTGAATCCACAGGTGAATGACACCACCTAGACTCCACAGAAACAGCACTGGCACTCTCACCAAAGTAGCCGTGAACAAGCAGGTAAGGTGAGAGACCAACATTACTACCGAGCTGTAACTTTGGGAACGCAGACCTTCCCTAGTTCAGAGTCCACAGCTGAACACAAAACTGGTGACAGAGGAACATCTTTCACACATTTACCTTCTCCTTTACCTTAGCCCCCTC
Source organism: Leopardus geoffroyi (assembly GCF_018350155.1). NCBI lineage: Eukaryota > Metazoa > Chordata > Mammalia > Carnivora > Felidae > Leopardus > Leopardus geoffroyi. The sequence goes on along the minus strand of NC_059338.1, from coordinate 46,436,673 downwards.
CTCACACGCATCTCTTAGTTTCCATAGTATTTCCTAGAGCACCAGGAGCCCCTGACTCGGGTTCTTCCCACAATAGGACAGTGGTTTTGGTGGCAGTGGCACGTCTTGGATTCTGTTGCATTCCCAGCAACTGGAAATCCTTTACAAACCCTGTATTAGGTAAGCTCTTTAGTAGGGTAGAACAGGCATGGATTTGGTAGTAAGAGACCTAGATTTGAATCCTAGCTTCATCATATCCCAGTTGTATGATTTTAAGCAAAGGGACTTAACCTTGTGAACCTCAGTTCCTTCACCCATAACCTAAGTCACTGTGGGCAACAATTGGGTGGCTTTGTCCAAAATACATAGCACAGTATCCAGCATAGCATGTACTGAGTAAATTAACTCTATTCCTAAAAAAAGAAAAGAAAAGAAAAAAATTTTTTTAAAGAAAAAGAAAAAGGCTCCTGGGTGATTCAGTTGGTTAAGCAGCCGACTTCATCTCAGGTCATGATCTTACAGCTCGAAGGCTCATGAATACGAGTCCCATGTCGGGCTCTGTGCTCACAGCTCAGACCCTGGAGCCTGTTTTGGATTCTATGTTTCCCTCTCTCTCTGTGATCCTCCCCTGCTTGCACTCTGTCTTTCTCTCTCTCTCTCAAAAATAAATAAACATTAAAAATAAAATAAAATAAATTAGCTATGTTCCTTTGCACGACCAAGGATTTCCCTGGCAATGTTTGACCAATGGGAAGTTTTGATTTGGAATACAGAATTAAACTGTCATCAAAACAAACTCTCAGGGTGCCTGGGTGGCTCAGTTGGTTAAGTGTCTGACTTCAGCTCAGGTTATGATCTCACGGTGAGTTTGAGCCCTGCGTCGGGTTCTGTGCTGACAGTTCAGAGCCTGGAGCCTGCTTCAGATTCTGTGTTTCCCTCTCTCTCTGCCCACCCCCGCTCTCAAAAATAAATAAACATTAAAAAAAAATACCTCTCTTAGTATTACCATTACCTGTACACCACTTTTGCAATCCCACTGGAAGCTATGGCCACACCAATGTAAGGATATATGGAAGACAAAAAGGCCATGCTCAATACAAATTGGCCCTAAGTTTGAACACTATATGAACATTGGGAAATGAAATCAGAAAACGGGACATTAGTCAGTTTGGATTGGATAATTTAAAAATGTGGCTGTGCCGATAATGCAAATAAAGAATGACATCCATATGGAATCAAAAGACCAGCACCTGAAGTAACTTGCTTTGGTGCAGGCAGAAGAGAAAAAGCAAACTGGTTTCCAGAAATTTTCCTGGCAAACCCTACCTCAAACAGATCATTTACTCACTGTGAATTCTCTCCACCCTTAAGTTCACAGGCTGAGCTGCCACACCCTACACATATCTATATTCACATATCATTTCATGTTCCAGATTTGTCTCCCTAAATCTATTGTCAATTTCACTTGGGAAGAAGTTGTAGTTTCTATTTCTTTCGTATACTCCCTTTGGGTAGGAACACAAGAAATAACAAGGAAAAAAAAAAAAAGAAGGAAGGAAGGAAGGACACAGGGAGGAGGGAAGGAATAAGAAGAAAGCAGATAGGAAGGTCTGCTTCAAAAGGAAGTCTGAACTTTGTGGTAAAGTATCCTGTGGTGAAATATCCCCATGCTAGGAACCTGGCCATTTTCAAACTGTTTGTGCTTGGCTGTTTTATTGAACTTGATGCATCCATCTTGTAATAAATGCTTGTTGGAGAATCCAGCATAAAGAACCACCTGCCATGCTTGACCTGAATCATCAACAAACAATAAGCAAAGAACTGATTTATAGACCATGTTGGTCATTAGTGGCTAATTAAATGTGGAAAGCAAACACAATACTTTCCAGAACAGCTGTTACATAGAAAGGGACAATGCAGCAGAAATAACTGCACAACTGGTTTTATAAAGAGCTTTGTCTTCAAATCCAAATCCAGGTGTTTTCCTATGATGACAGTACCTAAAACAAGGAGTAACATTGGCAGAAGAACTTGAGAATAAACATAACTCAAGTTCCCTTAAATCCTAACCACCACGGTGATGGGGGATCATAACACCTCCCCAAACATGCTATCTTCTACAGGTGATCTCTCCCACCTTTCTGAATTCCCTTAGCACTTTATATCACTCATGAGGCTCTTATTAAGTACCGCATTGGATTATCATTCTTTGGATTCATGTCTTTTGATTTCTACCACTTACAGATTCTTTAAGGCAACAACTTTGCCACATTCAACCTCACATAAGGTTTCTGAATCTCACATAAGACCAAACTTAGTGCTTTTTACTGAGCCTACAACAAAGAAACACTTGTTGTATAAATTAATAAAATTCTCACTGTCTTTTAGTCTGAATTTTATTCTCTTATCTATTTCTTCATTTGGGCTCGAGCCCCCCCCAAATCCAATAATTACCTATGAAATTTGATAAATACAGGAGACAGCATGATCTAATAGCAGAAGCATGGGTAGGAGGTCAAGAGATAGAGGCTAATTCTGGTGCTTTTACTAAAATGCAAAAGTGAACTTTGATAAGTCGCATAACTTTTCTATACCTAGAACACTTTATCTATAAAATGAGGAAAATGAATACCTGCCCTGTAAAGAAAGGAAGGGAAGAGAGGAGACATTTATTGGGCTCCCATTATATGCCAGACACTGGGTTATGGACACACACATGAATCACCTTATATGAGTCTCATAACAACTTTGCATTTGTTTCTGTGTTACAGATGAGAAATTTGAGACTCAAGGAAAATAACTGGCAAAGTAAAAATATACACTCAGAAATTCTAACTCTAAGGTAGTTCAGGTCAAGCCATTTGACACTTAGTGAGAGCCACTGAGCTGGCACCAGCACTGTTGCCAAGGATACAGAGGTGAACTAAACAGAAGCTAAGTGTCTACAAAAGCATGAAAACATATAAACAAATAAGTGTACCAGAGTATGCAAATGTGATTCCTTCCACCCGGCCCTGCTGCTTTTAATGAGGCTCTAAGAAATAAACTATGTAAAAGTCAAAAGGGTATATTTTAAGTGCCTGTGCCCAATAGTACTTGCACTAGGAAATGTACTTTAATTTTTTTTTAATGTTTATTTTTGAGACAGAGAGAGACAGAGCATGACCAGGCGAGGGCCAGAGAGAGAGGGAGACACAGAATGTGAAGCAGGCTCCAGGCTCTGAGCTGCCAGCACAGAGCCTGACGCGGGGCTCGAACTCACGGACCATGAGATCATGACCTGAGCAGAAGCCAGACGCTTAACCGACTGAGCCACCCAGGCACCCCGGAAATGTACTTTAAATACAGTAAATAACTCTTGGTCCCTGTCCTCGTGAAACTTACAATCTTATTGAAAAAAATATCCGTGCTTGAAGTGGTGAACTTCACTTATCTAGAAAATTCACTCACATAGAACAATACATCCCATTAAAATAATAGATAAAACTAATATTGCTAATTTCGCTTTTGAATCAGTTATGACCACGGCAATGAAAAAAATGGTCTTTGTGATACAATGAACAAAAGTGCTGTCACATATCAGGGGCTATGACTTTCTGAACATTATATCAACTAATCACAATTAATTAATAATCCCCAGGTTTCAGTAGGTGTTAATGGCAAATAGTCTACCACCCATAGTCTAGCTCTGACTATATATTCCTCTATAAATAAAGGTGCTTTGGGGTTTAGCAATATTTTTTTTAATTTAATAATGGTTCTCATTTGAAATAGCAATATTAACTTTTATTTGCAAAATCTTCCTCCTTCTCGTGAACCCAGGAATTGTGAATACTACAAATGAAATCAAATCAAAATACACAAGGAAAATTTCAAAAGAATATCAAGCCAAAAATTAAGGGATTATTAATGTTCCTTTGGTATACTTCACTTTTATATTATTAGGGTTACCTTGAAAGCAGAATTTTTTTAATTTATTGTTTTATTGTTGAAGAAGTGTTTACATTTTTTTTTCAACGTTTATTTATTTTGGGGACAGAGAGAGACAGAGCATGAACGGGGGAGGGGCAGAGAGAGAGGGAGACACAGAATCGGAAACAGGCTCCAGGCTCTGAGCCATCAGCCCAGAGCCCGACGCGGGGCTCGAACTCACGGACCGCGAGATCGTGACCTGGCTGAAGTCGGACGCTTAACCGACTGCGCCACCCAGGCGCCCCTTGAAGAAGTATTTAAAGCACCAGTAAAACTAATGTGCAGTTTCAGAATGCTTCTCCCTACAGCATATCCCAAAGAATTTAATTTTTTATCCTCCTATATAAAATAAGAGCTGCTAATTATTTCTTTGTTCAAATGAGCATTTGGAGGGAAAAGCCTCAGAAAACATTTGTTGGAAATACACATATCACCACTTTTTAAAAAAATTGATTAGAGGCGCCTGGGTGGTTCAGTCAGTTAAGTCTCCAACTTTGATTTCTGCTCAGGTCATGATCTCATATTTCATGAGTCCAAGCCCCTCTGTGCTGATGGCGAGGAGCCTGCTTAGGATCCCTCTCTCCACTACCCACCCTCTCAGCCCCTCCCCCACTCACACTTTCTGTCAAAATAAATTTTTTTTTTAAAAAAGCATGAACACTTCCATACAATTATTTAACCCATCCCTCCACCCATCTCTCCTCTGGTAACCATCAGTTTGTTCTCTATAGTTATAGTTTCTTGGTTTCCCTCTTTCTCTTTTTTTTCCCCTTTGCTCATCTGTTTTGGTTTCTTAAATTCCACCTATGAGTGAAAACATATGGTATTTGTCTTTCCCTCACTGCCTTATTTTGCTTAGCATAACACTCTCTAGGTCCATCCACATCTCATTGCAAATGACAAGATTTCACTCTTCTTATGGCTGAGTAATATTCCATTGTGTATATACACCACATCTTCTTTATCCATTCATCAAACGATGGACACCTGGGCTCTTTCCATAATGTGGCTATCGTAGATAGTGCTGCTATGAACATTGGGTGCATGTATCTCTTTGAATTAGTATTTTTGTATTCTTTGGGTAAATACCTAGTAGTGCTGAATCACTATATTGTACATCTGAAACTAATATTACACTGTATGCTAACTGGAACTTAAACAAAATCTTTTAAAAAACAAAGCATTAACTCATGTCCACAGTGTGCATCAAAGGAAACCTTAGAAATACTTACAACAGTAATCTCAAAAAAAAAAAAAGAGGAGACATTTCCTGCCAATAGAGTGGATTGGAGCCATGTAATTTGTATAATAAACAGCAACTAGGAGTCGTTGAGCCCTTCTCTTAGAGGGTTCAAAAGCATTTTGTTCTACATACAGTAGTCCCTCCCTTATCCATAGCAGATACATTCTAAGACCATCAACGAATGCCTGAAACCGTGGATAGTACCAAACACTATATATACTATATACATACATACCTACAATAAAAAGTTTAATTTTTGAACTAGACATAATTAAGAGATTGACAATAACTAATAAAATAGAACTATAACAATATACTATAGGAAAAATTAGTGAATGTGGTCTCTCCCTCTCAAAATATCTTACTGTAGTGTACTCACCTTTCTTTGATGACGTGAGATGATAAAATGCCTATGCAGGGGTGCCTGGGTGGCTCAGTCAGTTAAGCGGCCAACTTCGGCTCAGGTCATGATCTCGCGGTCCGTGAGTTCGAGCCCCGCGTCGGGCTCTGTGCTGACAGCTCAGAACCTGGAGCCTGTTTCAGATTCTGTGTCTCCCTCTCTCTGACCCTCCCCTGTTCATGCTCTGTCTCTCCCTGTCTCAAAAATAAATAAATGTTAAAAAAAATTTTTAAAATGCCTATGCAATGAGATGAGGCAAAGTGCACAATACAGCCTTGTGAGGTAGCACTGGGCTGCGACTGACCTCAGGGTTCTTTAGAAGGAGAATCTCCACTTTTCACCACAGCTGACAGCTGGTACCTGAAACGAAGAAAGGGAATTGGAAACTGAGTGGGTGAGGGGGGACAACTGCATATCATCTAATCCTCACACCAAGCCTAGGAAGTCGGGACCTAATCATCTCCATCCCTCAAATGGGGAAAATTAGGCCTAGAGCAATTAAGGGGCCAACTCAAGGTCACACAGCTGGCTACAATTAGATTCCAGAAACTAGGCTTTCAACCTGTGCTGCTCAATACAGTAACCACTCACCACACATGACTATTTAAATTTTATTTATTTATTTAAAAATTTTTTATGTTTATTTCCTTGAGACAGAGAGAGAGAAACAGAGCACAGGGTTGGGGAGGAGGGGCAGAGAGAGAGGAAGACACAGAATCTGAAGCAGGCTCCAGGCTCTGAGCTGTCAGCACAGAGCCAAACGTGGGGTTCGACTCAGGAGCTGTGAGATCATGACCTGAGCCAAAGTCAGATGCTCAAACGACTGAGCTACCCAGGTGCACCTTTTTATCTATCTATCTATCTATCTATCTATCTATCTATCTACTTTCTTCCAAGATTTTATTTAAATTCAAGTTAGTTAACATATAGTGTAATATTGTTTTCAGGAGTAGAATTTAATGACTCATCACTTACATGTAACACCCAGTACTCATCACAACAAGTGCCCTCCTTAATAACCATCACCCACTGTAGCCCAACCCTCAGTTTGTTTTCTATAGTTAAAAGTCTCTTATGGTTTGTTTCCCTCACTGTTTTTTATCTTATTTTATTTTTCTTTCCTTTCCCCTATGTTCATTTGTTCTTAAACTCCACATATGAGTGAAATCATATGGTATTTGTCTTTCTCTGACTTATTTCACTTAGCACAATACTCTCTAGTTCTATCCACATTGTTGCCAATGGCAAGATTTCACTCTTTTTGATGGCTGAGTAATATTCCATTGTGTGTGTTTTTAACTATCCATCAGTCAATAGACCTTTGGGCTCTTTCCACAATTTGGATATTGTTGATAGTGCTGCTATAAACACTGAGGTGCATGTGCCCCTTCAAATCAGCATTTTTGTATCCTTTGGATAAATACCTAGTAGTTCAATTGCTGGGTCACAGGGTAGTTCTAGTTTTAACTTTTTGAGGAACCTCCATATGATTCTCCAGAGTGACTATATCAGTTTGCATTCCCACCAACAATGTAAGAGTTCAGTTTCTCAGTTGTACTGGCCATATTTCAAGTGTTCAACAGCCACCTATGGCTAGTGACTACTCTATCTGGACAGTGCTAACTAGAGAACAAATCCATCACTGTGAAAAGTTCTATTTGACAGCTATTTTAACCTACACAAGTCTCAGGAAAGTTAAAGAAACAAACTAGTGTAATATTACACACACACACACACACACACACACACACATTCCCTTCACCCTGTCTCCAGTGGTTCTAGAGAGGAGAGCATCATCTCATCCATGGACAGCAGCAGAGAAACAGAACAAGCAACTGCAATATCACCACTGGGGTTCAGTAGGGACTTGGAGTGGTGGGAAATCCCACAAGGTACTGAAGAAACTTCTGTGTGGATACTTCAGAGATCTGTAAGATTAAGCCTCCTACTTACTTTCCCATGTTAAAGGAGGGACCCTCTGATGACAAATGGGATAGACCTTCATGTTACAAATATCAGTGTGACCCACTGTGCTTGCAAGCTGGCAAGAATGGCATCCTATCAATTTTACAAGTAGCACAGACATTGGGGCACCTGGGTGGCTCAGTCGGTTAAGCGTCCGACTTCAGCTCAGGTCATGATCTTGTGGCTGATGAGTTCAAGCTCCGCGTCGGGCTCTGTGCTGACAGCTGAGAGCCTGGATCCTGCTTCCGATTCTGTCTCTCCCTCTCTCTCTGCCCCTCCCCCACTTGCAGTCTGCCTCTCTCTCTCTCTCAAAAAATAAACATTAAAAAAACAAGTAGCATAGACATATCATGTTTGACAAGCGTGGCTCAGGGAGAGTCAGTGCTTCCAAAACATTCTGAGTTGTTCCAAAATATCTCTCATAATAATGCTTATGGTAAGAAGTCACAGTTACGTATGACTTGAAATTTTTAAAGAAATTATCTTTTCTTAGTTGTGAAAAGTAATATAATGTTTCAAAATAAAATTCTAGTATACTTGCTCAAAATGGCTTCTTTCAATAGTAAGAATTCCAGACTCTCTTGCTGAACTGATGTTTCTTTAGAATTTAATGTTTATGCCAAAAGACACATAAAATGTAGACCTTATCTGAAAATCTATCACAAATTGTAAGTAAAATTTTAATAAATAAATAATTTTTGAATGAACCAGCTAGTTACAGTTCTGGATCACAAACCCAAGTAGTTGTGCTTTCAGATAATATAATGAAATAGTCCCTGATTTGGGGGCGTCTTGGTGGCTCAGTTAAGCAACCAACTCCTGATGTCAGCTCAGATTATGATCTCAGGGTTCTTGAGTTCAAGTCCCATGTCAGGCTTTATGATGACAGTGCAGAGCCTGCTTGGGATTCTCTTGTTCTCCTTCCTTCTCTCTCTGTCCCTCCCCCCATCCACACTCTCTGTCTCTCTCAAAATAAAGAAATAAACATTTGAAAAGAAAGAAATCGTCCCTGATTTTTATCTAAAGAAACAACAAAATCCTTTTTGTTCAGTAGAAGTTAGCTTCTCTCCTCTCCCAATATTTTTCATCATAAATGTATTTGTTTTATAGCAAATTGTTTTCTAGTGTCATTTGTTTTCTTTTTCAAAAAAAAAATTTTTAATGTTTATTTATTTTTGAGAGAGAGAGACAGAGTGTGAGCAGGGGAGAGGCAGAGAGAGAGGGAGACACAGAAATGGAAGTAGGCTCCAGGCTCTGAGCTGTCAACACAGAGCCCAATGCAGGGCTTGAACCCATAAACCGTGAGATCATGATCTGAGCCAAAGTCTGGCACTTAACCTACTGAGCCACCTAGGTGCCCCTTTTCTTGTGTCATTTGAAAAGATTATTTTATTTTTTAAGACAACAGGTTTCATTCCATCACTGTCCCTCACCAAATCATAAGATATGAACCTGGTAAATTCACACGACATAAAAGGTTACATGGTAAAACATCTCCCTGACTTGGCTGTCTAGCTGCCTTCTTCCCCAATTTTTTTCCCCAGAGCTAATCACATTTTCCAGCTTCTGATAAATCATTCCCAAGCTATTCTACACAGTGACAGACATAGGTATGTATATCACTTTTTAAAACACAAATGAGGGCACCTGGGTAGCTCAGTCAGTTTAGCATCTGACTCTTGATTTCGGCTCAGGTTATGATCCCAGGGTCATGGGATCGAGCTCTGCGATGGGCTCCACACTGAGCATGGAGCCTGGAGCCTGCTTAAGACTCTCTCTCTCTCTCTCTCTCTCTCTCTCTCTGCCCCTCTCCTTCACTCACACACTCTCACTAAAAAATAAAAAATTAATAAAAAATTTAAAAAACACAAAACACTGCAGTAGTAACTGCTAAGGCAAAAATCACCAATAGATGCTCAAATTAGTAGAAAAAAAAGCATGATGTCAACAAAATATTTAAATAGTCTCAAATTAACTCCCCACAAGATAATTATTAAAAGGAAAAGATAATAATGACCTATAGACCTTTTCCTTCTTTTCCTATAAAAGGAAAAGACAATAATGACCATAGAGAACCCAGACACCATCTAGTTGATGTTCTAGTTGATGTCTCCAGCACATGTTCTAGTTGATGTCTCCAGCAATAAAACATACCAACATCATGTATCTCCCAATACTTAACCGTAAAGTGCACAACACCATTTCTGTGATATTCTTGCCAAAAAAATTATAATCTGAGTCTAATCATGAAGAAACATTAGAAAGACCTAGTTGAGGGACATTCTACAAAGTATCTGATGACTACTTTACAAAAGTGTCAAGGTCATAAAAAAGCAAAGACTAATGAATTGGAGGAGCTGTCCCAGGCGAAAGCATGCTCAAGGACATTAGTGGGACATCTGAAAAAGAATTTGAAGGAAGTATGTAGATTATTTAGCAGAATTGCATCAATGTTAATTTCCTAGTTTTGAGCATTGTATTATATATTTATATAAAGTATTAACTTTTGGGAGAACTAAGTGAAGGTAAATAGGATTTTTTTTGTACTATTTTTGCAACTATATAAAGTATGAATTATTTCAAGATGAAAAGTAAAATTTTTAAAAATTCAAGTTTATTTATTTATTTTGAGAGAGAGACAGAGTGGGTGAGGGGCAGAGAGAGAGGGAGAGAGAGTATATCCTAAGCAGGCTCCTCACTGACAGCGTGGAGCCTGATGTGGGGCTCAAACTTACAAACCATGAGATCATGACCTGACTGAAACCAAGAGTCTGAGGTTTAACCAACTGAGCCACCCAGGTGGCTCAGAAAAGTAAAATTTTTTAATTAAAAACACAAATGGTAAGGGCGCCTGGGTGGCTCAGTCAGTTGAGCATCTGACTTCAGCTCAGGTCCTGATCTCACGGTTCGTGAGTTCGAACCCACATTGGGCTCTGTGCTGACAGCTCAGAGCCTGGAGCCTGCTTTGAATTCTGTGTCTCCCTCTCTCTCTGCCCCTCCCTGGCTTATACTCTTGTCTCTCTCTCCCTCTCAAAAATAAATAAACATTAAAAAAAATTTTAAATAGGTTTTGAGAATCATTCTGTAAGTATAGATACTGAATTTTTAATGTATGTGAAGTGTTCCATTTTATGAATTTCTAATATATTTGACCAGTTTCTATTAACAGGCACTTGGGGTTGTTTCCTAACATTCGGAGTTAACATTCTTTTATGCAAGACTTTTCGTACACGTGGTAAAGCCACTCTAAATGTACCATAAACCAATGGCTCCCTTCCTGT